>NC_045598.1:158533268-158860768 GCF_009762305.2 Zalophus californianus | reverse complement strand
AGACTTTAAACAACACGAAGAAATGGACACACCACAAGCCTAGCAAAAACTAAACTAATAAGGCTGTGTCTCCTTTTCGGCCAAAGCGTTGAAGACGTGTCGCAGGGCGACAAAACACCATTGGAGGAATTTTCCCCAAGACAAGAAAAGTTGACCGAGTTGAGTTCTGCCAGTGTGTGTGTTTCGGGCAGGTACCTCCGACCCCGCGGCGTCCTCTAAGCGCCACCCCGGCCCTCGGGCGCTGGGGGGGCTCCGGATCACGCTCTCTGCGGCGCACGGGCTGCCTTGAACTCACAGCTTCCGCGGTGGGAAGTGACGGGCGGCCCCTCCCAGCGAGGACTCCGCGCGCCTCCGGAGCGGGAGGTAAACCGAATCCCGCCTCGGCTGAGCTTCCCAGCCACGCGAACCGGACGGGCCCGGCGCCCCCGGCCCAGCCCTGCCCGCCGCCAGCCCCGCGCCCTCGGGGCGGAGGCGGACGGCCGCCCGCTGCAGAAGCGCAAACTTTTACACCTACTTTTTGTTTCGCTTCGGGTTTGGCGTGGCACTGGCACCGCCCTGGACCGGGACCCAGACACTGATTTTCCACCGCCTAGGGACGGTGCCTCCCTCGCCCCGAGGTCCAACCAGCTTTTCGGAGAACTAAGTTCTCACCCTGCTTGCTAAAAGTGTGGTCCCCAAGAGTAGCACTACGTCAATTGCAACAACAATGACAACAACCACAATCAGAAGAATCTCCTAAATGAGTGGGGCTGCCCAGGCAGGCTGAACGATACAGCAAGCGGGACTAACTGGGCGCGGGGGTTGGAATTAAAAAGAAACCCACGAGCGCGAAGACTCGGGCGAGCAAGAGTAGGCTGTTCGTCACAGCGTCTTTCTTGCCCGGCGCTCGGGCCGTCTGTCTGTCTGTGACTGACTAGTTGTCCCTCCGCTGCTCAGGCAAAGTTTGACAAATCCCGGGCACCAGGAGCGGATTTCCCCGAGCCTCCCTCCCTTTCCCGCCCCGCGCGCCCCCCTCCCCAGAAATAATCCCAGCAACTGCCGGCCCAGCGTGCAAACTTACGTTTGATCTGCCGGGGTTTGCTCTGCTTTCGCCGGGACATCTCGGCGGCGGCCGCTGCCACTGAGGCTCCCGCGGTGCCCGCGGTCGGGGCTGCCGCTCCCTCGGCTCCTGCCGCCGCCGCTGGCCAGGCTCGGGCCGCCCCGGGCCGGACTCCAGGTGCTCCGGACGCGCGGGATCCGGGCGCTGGGCTCCTCCGGGAGCCGCGGAGCCACGTTTGGAGATGAGCAAGCAAATGAGAAGACAGAAGGGGGCAGAGAGAGTGTGACAGTGGGGAGGGGAGGAGGAGAGTAGGAGAGCGATGGAGGGGGGAGAACAGAATTTACAAACGAATGGATGAGGAGAGAGAAAAGGGGAAAGGGGGAACACGAAAAGAAGGAAGAGAAGGAGGAAGAGAAGGGAGAGAGAGCAGAGGGGAGAGGGGGAGAGAGGGGGCGGAAGGCGCGGGAGGAGGAGCGCGCTCGCTCTCCCCTCTCCCCGGCGTGCGGGGCAGAGACTCCAGCGCCGCCGCCGCCGCCGCCGCCGCCGCCGCCGCTCCGGGCCGCGCAGCTCGCTCTCTGCCGCGGGAGGTGGCGAGGCGCGGGAGGGAGGGGCGCGCCGGGGCTGCGGGGAGGGGAGACTATTCCATCAGCAAAAGGAGGATTGGCTACATCCAAAGCCAGTCCGGATGCAAAAGAGGGCCCCGGCCTCGGTCGGGTGGGGTGCACGGGAGCGCGGTGGGGGGTGGGGGGGCAGAGGCGTGGGGAGGCTTTGGAGGGAGGCCACCTTCTGCAGTTGTCACGGCGTCAGCTCTGGGCATCTGCCAGAGCACCCCTCCAGGCAACTTCTTCCCACAGCCCCCTCTGATGGACCCCAACTCTCCCCACGCCTCGCCCGTCCAGCCGGGCACAAAGAAATCCCAGTCTCTTCGTAAACTTTGTGCTTCCACTTATGCCGCCCCCTCCCCTAGCCTCCACGCCCGCCCTTCCAGCTTCTTGGCAGGAAGGTTAGGCCCCTGGCAAAATCCTCGGCGAGAGGCAGCTGATCACAAATGCCAACTGTGTGTCTTGGGGCCAGTTAAGCCCTCTCATCTGCCGGGGCTCTCTGGAGACCATTTCATGGCTCTCAAGGCTCCCAGGAGACCGCTGCGGACGTGGACCATCCCCCACTTAGCCCGCACGGATGGGATGCTGAGCGGCGTCCTCAAAGTGCTCTTTCTCACCTCGACTTTTCATTGTAGATTGTAAAAATTCCGAATTTGGAAACCGGCAGATATTTTTCCTCATATCAAAAGGGAGGACCATTAGCTAGGTGATTAGCCCTAGGTGGGAAATGAACCGTCTCTAATCAGAACACACTAACTTTTTGAGGAAGTCTGTGGAAGTTCTGAAGTCCCACCCCATCCCATGACCTTTAATTCTTTTTAGTTCTTCTGCCACAGGGAAGCAGCCAGCGACTAATAAAAGATTTGATCTTGCCATAATTTCCCAAGCAGGTAAGACCCAATAACTATTTCATGGTTCTTTAGCTTTTAAAGTTTTGTTTCATTCTTATTCAATTATTGTGTGTGTAGTATGTCGGAAACTGCAAGCCAAAAGAAGAACAAATTTTGAAGTGATTTGCATAGTTATTATTTGGCCAAGTTAAGCTGCATGAGGCTAGCTTAGCTTCTCATAGTTTCGTATATACTGAGTATTAAATATATACTCCCGGGTGGGCTGGAAGAAGCTTCTATCCAAGTGGCGGGAGAACCGGCTGCTTTATGTAATCAGTATTTACTAATAAACTCCACTGCAGTTGACATGTATCCCCCAGATACTGCTGACTCTTCGCCCCCCCTCCCCCGGTTGTGAGATCATCCATTCCGATCTAAAATTGTGCCCCCCTTTGTTTGGTTGACTAGCCATTCCTATGAGCCCCACCAAACTTGATACTCTGAAAGGGTCTGGGGGTCAGCAGAGAGCCTGAGCTGATTGAGCATAATGCAGGCTGCTCAGTGTGCAGGAAGCACTGTAATCAGTGTCATTTATAACCCCATCAGGACATCTTCTGGAAGGTGTAAAGAGTTGCCCTGTGAAAGGTATGGCTGAGAGAATCTTAATACACAGCTGAAGACCAATTGTGAATTTTATTACATTACCATTAGTACTATTACCATATGAGGTTGTAAGAATACATGGTCCTTTGCAGTGGAAAATGCACTAAATGACAAAGTCCCTCCCCTGAAGAACCAACAAATTAAAGCCGTAAGTACCATGAAAATCAGGGTTATGTGTGTTTGTGTTGTGGAATGAATAAGCAGACCGAGAACTACAGATTTTTGCCTCCTTAATTTTCAATTCATTACAATTAAATTGGTGTGCTTAGAATTGGGTGTATTATACATTATGGTTTTTAAAGATCTTTTTACAGAACGGGCTTACTTTTTATATCAGCCAAAAGGAATGCCCATTGGAATTAAAATATCATAACAGTTAGTGTTTCTTTTGGCATTTGAAATGGTTAAATATGCAAAGCAAAAGAGAAACAAATAAATCTCAGCTAAATATTCAGTTTAAAAGCCGAAAGGAGCAAAAGTCAGGGAATTCAAGGCAAGATTGATAAAATAACCAGACTGCATTATTAGAAATAGATATAGTTTATATAAATTTATAAATATATATTAATTATAGTCATTATGAATGAATTAAACTAAGGAATACTATTACAATTTGTTTTTTCTCATCATTTTTAATGAGAATGTTGATGATATTTAAAGTTCAATTTTTCTCTTTCTAGTTTAACTCACCAAGGTTATGAAATTTAAAAGACAGCAAAACCTATAAGCAATTATCTCTGTCCAAATGGATATAGCAGCCCCAAACCACAGCTACATGACTATCAAACAATGATTATGAAAACCACAATTGAGAAAAGCATCAGGGAATGATATTACAAAACCACAGCAACAAATGTGTCTGTGATATTGAAAACCACAATTCACAACTAATACCCTGTGTATCGCAAATTACTATTTAACTATAAATGTGAAAATGTATAAGTAACAGCACAAAATAATTTCTCATTTACTTAAAAATGAATTATTCATTTTCTAGACTCACTGATTTCATCTCTACATAATGGTTCATTTTGAAAAGTTTCTGCTTTCAAGGACAAATAATTTAAGAATCACATATGTAAGTTACTTTAAATGCAGAAAATATGTAACTTTTAATAACATTTCCTTAAGTACTAAAAGAATTGATCTGAAACCAATCTGAAATAAAGAAACATTTACTTCAGTCTGGCTTTCTTCATAAAGTTCTTCAGGAGTGAAAAGGGATGTGAGTGGACACTGCTTACAGAAAAAAAAGCTTGAAGTGTTCTATTACAACTTCAATGAAAATATAATTGTATATAAATCTTAATAGTCCATTTAGCCAAGAACATATATCTGACAATAAAATGAGATGCTACTACCAAAACTACTTTAATGTATAAAATCAAAGGTTTATTTACAAGTAAATAAAAGCAATATTGTTTGCAGGTTTTAGGGTTGCCAGATTTCAAAAATTAAAATAGGATGCTCTGTTAAATTTGTATTTCAAATAAGCAACTTTTTTTTTTTAGTATTAGTTCCATGCAATATTTGGTACATACTCATCTTAAAAAACAATTGTTTATATTCTGTACTTTATTGTATTTTATGACAAACCTACAAATTTAGTATGTTACCATTTTCACAAATTTATGGTTTTTTACAAATAACATTGTCTATAGAAAAGGCTAAAAAACCCTAAAGTGCTTCCCACAGACATATATATAATTCTTGAACATCATATTATTTAAGGATGGCAAGGTAGAAGAATAAATTTCTATACAAAAATTCTTACTTTATTTGGCACAGTACAGAAATGTGCTCTCAGTGTAAATGGATTGCATTCATGTATGTCTTACTCTTGGATTTGTTTTTAAAATGTGTTTTTTCCTCCAAGGGATTGACAAATTGATAAAGCAACCTCCCAGGCCACATCTTATTAGGCAGCAAGCTGCCTCCTTTATTATGGGAGTAAACAATATTCAAAAGCTTCAGAAAGACTTAATTTTTTGCCCTTGTATCCTCACCAGAAATTGAATACAGTTTATCTGCCTTGATTTAAGATTGTGACACTGAATTGAACAAGAATGCAGTATGAAAATAGTGTTTCGGATTTGTATATCTTTATAATTTGAGCAGTTTAAAAATAAAAATCAACAAATTCATCTAAATGGCATTCCTATGTTATAACTATGAAAAGGACTATGTGCTTACTTGCAAAGGAGCCAAAGGCTTTGAAAACACATTCAGTCTACATCAGGGGTTTAACTTGGGCTTCGTGTAGACGGTCAATCTCTCAAAAGAAGTTTGTATGTACAAAAAATATGTTCTAAGGAGCGAATCTATTGAATTCACCGGATACTAAAAATGTCTGTGAAAAAGCCATCTGTGGACCATTACGAGTTAAGAATCACTGTTCTCTTTATGTGCAAATTTTTATGGTGTATTGAAAACCAAAGTGTGGATGAGTTAAGTTTTTACTCTTTGCAAATCATCCTTTATGTCCAAGGTACTACTCTGATAGAAGAGAGTCATGGGATCAACTCTATTTAAAAAAAAAAAAAAGAAGAAGAAGAAGTTCTTTATTGCTAAGTCTGTATAATACATCACATCTTCAAGTATAAAATAAATATTAAAGGAGTATCGCCCAAAATTTTAGTAGACATCTGTGGATTTTGCCTGCCTAGCATCCATTCTCTTTTCAGGTAATAATGCTGTGATATCTTTTAAAGAATTACTCCTCCTAACCCACTATTTGGTCATGTGATACAAATGTGACTGTCCTCAATCCCTGACCAGAATACTCTAGGTGTTTGTCTACAGTGATTGGTTCAGTGGCCCAGATTATTCCCATTAGAGTCAGCCCTGGAACTTTTTCCTGTTCCAATGGAACCACTGAGGAAAAGGTGCTGTTTTTCTGCTGGGCTACGCTGGGAGAATGCAAATCCTGTTACGCAAATCTGCTGTTGGCCATGCTTGTTGGAAGAAACTGTTAAGAACGCTGCCAACACAGAGGACTAATTCTGTCTTATCTAAGGATCTGATTTTTGGGAAATCCAAACTAAGATAACCATCAACATTCCAATATTACTTTGTTTGGATCCATCAACATTATCTTTGTGTCTCCATAAACATTAGAGTCATTTCTATTATACCTCATTTTCATCTATTTGACCAGGCTAACACTTAGGCACCTTTGTAGTCTTAGTATAAATGTCATTTTTCACAGGAAGACATCACTTATCTCCCAGTCTGAATGAGATACTTCTTCTCCTTTGCTACCAAAACATTTTTTTGTCTGCAAAGTGTCACTTGTATTGTATTATATTGACAATTTAGTTACATAAAAATCTAATCCTCACCAGCCAATACACCTGTCCCACTACACCTAACTAGATAGAAAGGTTGGTGAGAACAAGAAACATCTTTTTCAGAATCATATCCTCCCCAGTGCTGGACACATAGAAGGTCCTAATATATTATTGAAAGAAAAAGTGAATTCAGAATTAACCTGTCTTATGCGGGAACTCCTGCCCTTCTCAGTCCCCATCCACATAGTCACAGGTACAGGAGATGGCAGCCATACTTGTACAGCATAACTCCACGTTCCTGTTGGCAGATACTTGGACCACGAGGGAATCCCTGACTCAAATATGACCAATCAAATTCCTCCCTTAGAAATCTAGAGTTAGTTTCAGGAGTTTCATCCTTACATAGGCTGATCTCTTGAATGAAGAAGTAAAACCTTTGGCATTATGGCATGGTTATGACCATCTGAACAGAGTAGCAGTGATAGTTTTTCTGTAGAGAGAAAGTAAATAAAACAAATGTCCTGAGATAAAGTAAAGATGGGAGTATGAAGTGGACTCCCACGTCTTGTTCCAGCCCTTTCATGGACTGCAGAAGCACTTCTGCCCTTGATATCACTGAGATACTTAGGATTTCTTAAAATAAATTCCCCCCAACCAATCTTCTCTTTTTTCACTTATTTTTGTCCTAAATTAGCATTAGTTGATTACTGTTACATTCAAGCCAAAAGACTAAATAAACTAAGAAAAAAATTAACCATCTATGACTCCAGTTGGCTTGACTGAATATTTGAATATTTAGAAATAGCAGCTTAACTGAAATTCAACTTTCTTCCAGAAAAGCACTGTATTAGTCTGGGTTCTTCGGATAAACAGAAGCAACAGTATATATATATATATATATATATATATATATATATATATATATGAGACAGGAAGATTATAGGGAATTAACTTACATAGGCTGAGAAGTCCCAGGATCTACAGCTGACAAACTGGAGATCTAAGAGAGACAATGGTATAGTTCTAGCCTGAATCTGAAGGCCTAAGAACCAAGGGAGCTGATGGTGTAAATTCCAGTCTGAGTCTGAGTATTCAGACAAGAGTTAAGACTGATATCTCAGCAGGGAAACAGTCATGCACAGAGAGGGATTTCTCACTTACCTGCCTTTTTCTAATCAGGTTCTTTGTGGAATTGAGGAGGACAATTTGCTTTACTACTCTACCCTTTCGAATGTTAATCACATCTGAAAACATCCTCACAGACACACCTAGAATGTTGGACCAAATATCTGGGCACCCCAAGAGCCAGGGAAGTCGACACATAAAATTAACTATCATAAGCACTTTTGTTGATTATTTTGTTCCCCGGGGGCAACCCTGAAATGGCAAAGAAACCTTATGAATGTTAAGTGGGCAAATCTACAATTTTAACAAAGATAATCAGGATAAAAATCAATTACCGATTTTGGATATTCACTTCACTCAGGGGTAACTCTTGGAGGAAAAGTCAGTATTTTCAAATTCAGAATTCCTCAAGGGCATGATGATCCATTGACATGCACATCTATAACCCTCCTGATTAACATATATTCTGGCCCCAGATGTTTGATTTTACTTTCAACTTTACTTTGCCACATCTGAATAACCATCTAACAGATTATCTTGCACGTAAATTTTACGAATGTTGTTATAATTTGCATGAATAATGTTTATACTTCTGTGGTGGATTTTATTTTCCAACCTATAACTTTTGCCATAAATTCCTAAATGCAAAAGAAGAAATTAAACAGCTTTTTGAGAAAACTTGCTATGTGTATAGAGTTAATCAAATCGCTTATCTTTGCTTTTATCTACTTGCAAGAGTATATTAAAATAATGCATCAGGAGTGAATTTAGGGTGACCTGAAGATGTAGGATTATGAATAACCATGCCAGGGCATACTGATAATGAAATCATCTAAAAGACACTGAAAAGTATGATTAGAACACTTTTAAAATGTATCTGATAATGAAAATTAAACTATATGACTAATATATCTCTTTTAAAACAATTTTTATGTTTATTAAACAGATAGATGTACATAGATTTAAAGGTCAAATAGACTTTTAAGGCTCATGATGAAAATTAGCAGTTTCTTGTCCCACTCAAGATCCCAATGACAATTCCCGCTCCCAGAAGTGTAATCATTGTCAATTCTTTTTAGCTGATTCTCCTGATGTTCCCCTCATTTTTTTTTTTAAGTAGGTTCCACACTCAACATGGAGCCCAATGCAGGGCTTGAACTAATGACCCTGAGATCAAGACCTGAGCTAAAATCAAGAGCCCGACACTAACGGACTAAACTACCCAGGCACCCCGATGTTCCTCTCATATTTCTAAATAAAATACTACATCTTAAAAATTTATTAGTTTAGTTATTACTGATTATATTGACTACTATAAAATATGAAGTTGTAACAGATTTATACCCCCAACACACACTTTCTTCAATTTTTTTATTAAATCAAAGGCTTATATTTTTATTAACAGCTAATCTATATAGGGTATGGTGGGATTATGTTTTCTTTTGATCTATTTGTTTTCCTGAAGTTCATAATTGCTGTCTTCATCATTTTCTCAGTTTTCTATGAACTATCACTATTTCAGCCCCAAATCCTTTGCCAGTGTAATACAGTCATTATTACATCAAGTAATATATCATTACACCGTTACATCCAATAATCGATAATCAGATTATCAGATAGTCAGGGCACCTGGGTGGCTCAGTCGGTTATGTGTCTGCCTTCGGCTCAGGTCATGATCCCAGGGTCCTGGGATCATCGGGCTCCCTGCTCAGCGGGAAGCCTGTTTCTCCCTCTCCCACTCCCCCTGCTTGTGTTCCCTCTCTCGCTGTGTCTCTTTCTGTCAAATAAATAAATAAAATCTTAAAAAAAAAAAAGATTATCAGATAATCAAGTAGGTTGTTGTTTTTCCTGCCATGCTGGTGTCCTTCTTGGACCCTTCCTTTCTTCTGTTCTATTCTCAACTAATTGCTCTTTGTAACTAAAAATTTTTTTTTCCTTATCATCCTGAGAATTCCCTTGATTTTGTCCTGTATTAGATTCTAGGTTTCCTGAATACTCCGTATTTCTTTTTCTCCTTTCCTTTCCTTTCCTTCCTTTCCTTTCTTCCTTTCATCCTTTCTTGTTTTGTACTTTTGTATTTCCTGGGAAAATGTATATGCAAGGTAATTTTTTTTTTGAGATTTGACAAGACTGAAATTCTCCTTATTTTGCCCTAATATGTGATATATGGTTTATGAGGGTATAGAATGCTAGAGTGTAAATTCCTTTTCCTGAATTGTTTTTCTTTCCTTTTTTTCTTGAGCTATATTGAGTTTTATTGAGATATAATTCTATGTATCATTGTATAAGTTTAAGGCATACCCCATGATGATTTGAAACACTTATATTTTGCAAAATGATTACCACAATAAGGTTAGTTAACATCTCCATCACCTCACATAATTACCTTTTTTTTGTTTGTGGTGAGACTATTTAAGATCTACTGTCTTAGCGAGTTTCAAGAGTATAATACGGTGTTGTTAACTGTAGTCACAAGGCTGTACATGAAATCCCCAGAACTTAATTATCTTATTTTTTTTAAGATTTTATTTATTTCAGCGAGAACAAGAATGAGAGCACCTGAAGGTCGGGGCAGAGGGAGACAGAGAGAAGTGGGCTCCCCACTGAGCAGGGATCTTGACCCCTAGAACCCTTGGCTCCATCCCAGGCCCCTGGGATCATGACCTGAGCCAAAGGCAGATGCTTAATGACTGAGCCACCCAGGCGCCCCCATATAGTAGTTCTATATATTTTTAATTTTTTTGAGGAAACTCCGTAGTGTTTTCCACTGTGGTTGTACCAGTTATTACTCCTATTGACAGTGCAAAAGGATTCCCTTTTCTTTATATCTTCACCAATGCTTTTGTTAGATGCTATCTCGTTGTGGTTTTGATTTGCATTTCCTTGATGATTAGTGATGTTGAGAATCTTTCAAGCACTTGTTGGCCATTTGTATATCTTCTTTGGAAAAGATGGTTTAGGTCCTCTGCACATTTTTTAATTGGATTGTTTGTTTTTTTGCTACTGAGTTATATGAGTTCTTTTTATATTAGGGATATTAACCCCTTATCGGATAGATGATTTGCAAATATTTTCTCACATTCCATAGGTTACCTTTTCATTTTGCTCACTCTTTCTTTTGCTGTGAAGAAAGCCTTTTAGCTCGATATAGTCTCAGCTTGTTTATTTTCACTTTTGTTGCTTGTGTTTTTGATGCCAAAAAATTGTCTGGAGGACCAATTCCAAGGAAGATTTTTCCTATTTTTTCTCTTAGTATTTTTATGTTTTTAGGCTTATTTTAAGATCTATAATCTATTTCAAATTAATTTTTGTGAGTGGTTAAGTAGGGCTCTAATTTCATTCTTTGGAATGTGATTGTCCAGTTTTCCCATCACCATTTATGGAAGAGACTGTCCATTCCCTATTGAGTGTTCTTGACTTTTTTATCAAATATTAGTTGAATCTATATGTGAGGAAATGGTTTCTGGGCTCTTTATTCAGTTTCATTGGTCTATATGTCTGTTTTATGCTAATACCATATTATTTGTTTTTGTTTTTGTATTTTTTGCTATAGCTTTGTTAATTTAGTTTGAAATCAGGAAGTTTGTTGCTTTCAGCTTTGCTCTTCTTTCTCAGAATTGTTTTGGCTATTTAGGGTCTTTTTATGGTTCCCTTATGAATTTTAGGATTGTTTTTTCTATTTCTTTAAAAATGCTATTGGAAATTTGATAGAGATTGAATTGAATTTATGACTTTGGGTAGTATGGACATTAAAAAAAATATTAATTCCTCCAATTCATGAACATGGGATGCCCCGTGGCATTCCTACGACAGGGTGGTCACGCAGGTCTCGGCATTCCAAAGGCCTACACCCTTCTTTGAAATCTTCCCTTGCCCCCAGCATCCTCCATGTTACATTTTGGCAAGCCAGGTATTATGGATGATTTCATACTCTACATTAACTCCAACATTTGTGTCTTCTTCAGTTTCTTTCATTGATATCCTATAATTTTAAATGTACAGATATTTTGGGGTGCCTGGTCGGTTCTGTCGGTTGTGTCCAACTCTTGATTTTGGCTCAGATCATGATCTCAGAGCTGAAGGATCAAGCCCTGCGTCGGGCTCCACACTGAGTGCAGAGTTTGCTTGTCCCTCTTCTTCTGCTCCTCCCCCTACTCATTCTCTCTCTAAAATAAATAAAAATAAAAAATCTAAATGTACAGATATTTTATCTCCTTGGCTAAATTTATTCCTAAGTATTTTTATGCTACTATAAATGGGATTGTTTTCTTATATTTTCAGGTAGTTTTTTGTTAGTTTATAAAAATGCAACTGATTTTTGTGTGTTGATTATAGGACCTGCAACTTTATTGAATATTTGTATTAGTTCCAACAGTTTTTAGTGAAGGCTTTAGACATTTCCATGTATAAAATCATATCTTCTGCAAACAATTTTACTTCTTTCTTTCTTATTTGGAGGTCTTTCCTTTCATTTTCTTGACTAATTGCTCCAGGTAGGGTATCAGCTTTATGTTGAATAGGAATGGTAAAAGTGGGTGCCCTTGTCTTATTCCTGACCTTAGAGGAAAGGCTTTCAGCCTTTCATCATTGGGTATGATGTTAGCTGTGGGCTTGTCATATATGACCTTACTTATGTTGAGGAACATTCCTTCTATATTCAAATTTTTGTGAGTTTTTACCATGAAGGATGATTAATTTTGTCAAATGCTCTTTCTGCATCAATTAAGAAAACCATATGATTTTTATCTTTCATTCTATTAGTGTAGTATATCACAGTTATTTATTTGTGTATGTTGAACCCTTTTTGAATTCTAAGGATAAAGCATACTTGATCATGGTATATGATTCTTTTAACGTGCTGTTGAATTAAGTTGCTAATGTATTGTTGAGAATTTTTGTATCTATATTCATCAAGAATATTGGCTTGCAGTTTTCTTTTCTTGTAGTCTCATTTTCTGGCTTTCATATCAAAATAATCCTGGCCTGACAAAATGAGTTTGGGAGTGTAGACTCCTCTTCAGTTTTTTGGAAGAGTTCGAGAAATGTTGGTGTTAATGTTTGGTAGAATTCACCAGTGAAACCATCTGCTCCTGAGCTTTCCTTTGTTGGGAGGTTTTTGATTGTTAATTCTTCCTAAAACTTTGTCTGTTCATATTTTCAGTTTCTTTATTAGTCAGTCTTGGTAGACTGTATGTTTCTAGGAATTTATCCATTTCTGCTAGGTTATCCAATTTGTTGGCATAGTAGTGTCTTATGATTCTTTTGAACTTCTGCATCATCCATTGTAATGCCTCATCTTTCATTTCAGGTTTTCTTTACTTGAGTCTTCTCTCTTTTTTTCTTAGTCTAGCTAAAGGTTTGTCAATTTACATTTCAGAAAACCAGCTCTTAGTTTCATTGATTTTTTTTCCTATCCCTCTTTTTCTCTCTATTTCATTTATTTCTACTCTGAGCATTACTGTCTCTCCTTCTGCTAACCCTGGGCTTACTTATTCTTTTCTAGTTCTAGTTCCTTTAAGATATAAAGTTGGATTGTATATTTGAGATCTTCCTTTTTTCTTCATGTAGTCATTTATCTCTATAAACTTCCCTTTTAGAACTGCTTTTGCTCCATTCCATAAGTTCTGGTACGCTGTTTCATCTTCCTTTGTTTCAAGATATTTTTTAATTTCTCTTTTGATTTCTTTGATCTATTGGTTATTTAGGAGTGTGTTAATGCCACATAATTATGGATTTTTTCCATTTTCCTATTGTTATTGATTTCTATCTATTATGAAGAGATATTTCTAACCTAATAATATGATTTTAGTCTTAAATTTGCTAAGGCTTGTTTTGTGACCTTGCATATGTTCTATCCTGGAGGAAATTGTTGTGTGCACTTGAGAAGAATGTGTATTCTGCTGCTGTTGGATGGAATGTTTTGGTATATGTTTCTTGGGTATATTTGATCTAAAGCATAGTTCAAGTGCAATATTTCCTTATCAGTTTTCTGTCTGGATGATCAATCCATTATTGAAAGTAGGATACTGACATCCCTTACTATTCTATTGTTATTGTATTGTTGTCTGTTTTTCCCTTCATATCTTTTAGTATTTGTTTGATATATTTAGATCCTACAAGGTTGGGTGTATGTGTATTTTAGATTGTTATATCCTCTTGATGAATTGATCCCTTTATTATTATATAATGATCTTCTTTGTATCTTTACCACCTGTCACTTAAGGTCTATTTTAATACCAGTATAACTATTCCTGCTCTCTTTTGGTTTCTTCTTGCATGAAATAATAGTTTTCTGTTCCTTCACTTTGAACATATGTGTGTCCTTAAAACTGAAGTGAGTCTCTTGTAGGAAGCATATAGTTTGTTCTTTATGTTGTTGTTGTTTATTTTTTTCCATTCAACTACTTTGTCTTTTGATTGAAGAATTTAATTCACTTATATTTTGGATAATTATTGATAACTAAAGGCTTACTTATTCCATAATATTAATTGTTCTCTGGCTTTCTTGTAGTCTTTTTGTTCCTTTCATCCTCTTTTGCTGCCTTTGTTTGTGAATTGATGGTTTTCCATAATGATGAATGCTTTGATTCCCTTCTTTTCATCTTTGTGTGTCTGCTGTTGGTTTTTGTTCTGTGGTTATCATGAGACTTACCTAAAACATCTTATAGATATAACAATCTGTTATAAACTAACAGTAACTTAATTTCAATTACATATAAAAATTTTGCTTTGTTACTCATTTAATTTTTTTATTTCACAATATGCATCTTTTTATATTATATATTCACTAACAACTTATTATAGCTATTGCTATATTTAATACATTCATAATGTGGTTAGTAAGGTTGGTGCTCCTTTGACATGTTCCAAAGGATATTTGTATCCTTTAAATTTTTTTGCTAGAATTAAGTGGCTAGCACAGTACCATATACAATGTCATAATATCCCCAAATTGACTATATATTTACCTTTACTAGTGTGTTGCTTATTTTCATGTTACTTATTAGTTCCCTTTCGTTGCAGCTTTAAGAACTCCTTTCAGGATTTCTTGTAAGTCAGGTCTAGTGGTGATGAACTCCCTCAGCTTTTGTTTATCTGAGAATGTCTCTATCTCTCCTTCATTTCTAAAGGACAACTTTGATCCATAGAGTATCCCACTCTCTCCTGGCCTATAAGGTTTCTGCCAAGAAACCTTCTGATAGCCTTATGGGGGTTCCTTTTTAAGTGATAAGCTTCTTTACTCTTCCTGCTTGTAAGATTTTTTGTCTTTGATTTTTGACAGCTTTTATAATGTGTCTTGGAGGATAGGTTGAATTAGGGGACCTATGAGTTTGTGAACATGGATGGCCAAATCTCTCTTCAGATGTGGAACTTTTGAGCCATTATTACTTTTTTAAAATATGGAATGTCTTGAATTTGTATGTCATCCTTGTGCAGGCAGGCACCATAGCTAACCTTCTCTGTATCATTCCAGTTTTAGTATATGTGCTAACGAAGCAAACACACAGCCATTATCTTTTAAAGTAAGTTTTCTGCCTCCATCCTTCTTTCTTCTCGACCTCCAGTAATTCTCACATTGGCTTGTTCAATGGTATCCCATAGATCACACAATGTTTCTTGACTCTTTTTAATTCTTTTTTCTTTGTTCTCTCTGAATAGATCATTTAAAAGGTCCTGTCTTCAATTTAGATTGGCTCTCTGTTGCATTTTTCATTTCATTTCATAAATGAAATGAAAGTGATCCTTTCACCTCAGAATTTGTTTTTTTTTTAAATGATTTCTGTGTTTTTTTTTAACTTCTCATTTTGTTTGCACGTTGTTTTCCTGATTTCATTGAATTGTGTTTCTGTGTTTTCTTGTAGTTCACTGAGCTTTCTTAAAACAGCTATTTTGAATTCTTGATTAGGTAAATTGCAGATCTCCATGTCTTTGGGGTTGATTAATGGAAGATTATTATGATCCTTCGGTGGTGTCATGTTTCCATGACTTTCTGTGTTCCCTGAAGTCTTGCATTGCTATCTTTGCATTTAAAGTAGCAATCACCTCCTTCATTCTTTACTGAATGACTTTGGAAAAGAATCATCTTCCTTCAGCCCTACTAGGCGTTCTGGGGCTTTCTCAGATCTTCTGTGGATACACATTGCTCCACACTTCTTGCTCCCTCTTGTGGCAGATTCTTTTTTGTTGTTGGTTGGCTTGTTTCAAGTTTTTATTTAAATTCTGGTTAGTTAACATACAGTGTAACATTCGTTTCAGGAGTAGAATTTAGTGATTCATCACTTACATATAACACCCAGTGCTCATCCCAACAAGTGCCCTCCTTAATACCCATCACCCGTTTAGCCCATCCCCTGCCCACCTCCCCTCCAGCAACCCTCAGTTTCTTTCCTATAGTTAAGAGTCTGTTTTGTAGTTTGCCTCTCTCTCTCTCTCTCTCTGTCTCCCCCCATGTGCATCTGTATTGTTTCTTAAATTTTGTGGCAGATTCTTAAGCTTGTATGCTTTCTTTTGATCCTGCTGCACACCAGGCCTATTGCTGACAGCCACCCTTTTACTTTCTCAAAGGCGATGCTAAATGTTCAGTTTTGGTCTCTTCCTGGCCCATAGATACAGTCCAGCTTTATGTGCATGCTCACTACTTGTCTGCCAAAGTTCACTCTTGCTACCGTTAGGGGCACATACAAAGAGCTGCCCATCAAGGTGTGTGGGTGCAGCCCACAGAGTGCTATTGATGTCCATTGGCCCATTGGGGGGATTGACAGGTGAGGCATCTCAACAGCTATGGGGTGGGCCTCTTGATGGAATCCATAGTGTGGTTAGTAGGGTCGGTGTTCCTTTGACATGATCCAAGCCTTCGCTGTTGTTCTCCCAGCTGCTTACAACCTCCAGTCATGCAATTCATGATGCAGTACTCTGGATGGGATGAGAGAGAAATGGGCCTCTGGCAGCATCCCACACAGCTGGGGAAGCCAGGTACTCACTCACATGTTCTCACTTTCCTCCACAAGAGAAATCATAGGCTAAGAAGGGCTCTCGTGGCACTAGCTGTGCCACTTTGGGAAAGCGGTGACATGGATAAACGCAAGCTTTTTCTCTTACCCTCTTCACCTTGTTCAGTCTCCCTGATTTTCTTGTTCCAACAGTGTGCTGGAACTTCTCTGCTGGATTCTTGGACTTCGCAAAGACTTTCTTATCTATGATGACTGTCTAAGTCAGTGTTCACCAGGGCTTCTGGACTGTAGGCAAAGGGCCAGGGACCAGTTCATGGGCTACTTTTGTGTTCATAATCTGGACCAAAGTCTGTTTGACTATGGCACAATGCACAGGTGGGTGAGACATCTGCTAGGTACCTTGGCATATGGTGCTGGCTCCCACAAAAGCACTTTTTTTGTTGATGGATGCCAAATTATTGTTGGGGGGGCATTCAAGAAGGGCCTCCCTCAATTTTTAAACCAGTGTTTCATTGAATTCTATCCTCCAGTGCCATTCAGAGAAGTCTGATGCTGTATAATTTCTTTAACATCTGAATGTAGCCTGCTTCTTTCCCCCACTCCCACCCTGGAAACTTTCAGAATCTTCTTTTTACCCTCAATCCTCTGAAATTTCATAATGTGAAAATATGTTGCACTGTTTCCCCATTTACTGAGCTTCCCATTTGTTTGCTGAACCATTTCAGTAGAGATACTTGTGCCATCAGTTCTGAGAAACTTCTTCATTTTCTTTCTTTCCCTGGAATTATTACTATCTTGGTCCTCCTTGAATGGATACTACCATTTTCTTATATTTTCCTTTCCTCACTTTCACCATTTTTCTTATTTTCTGGAAAATGTCTTTGGCTTTGCCGTTCAAATCTTCACTGCAATTTTTATTTATGTGATCATATTTTAATTTCTTTGACTTATTTGTTTTATTTTGAAAGAGGTCTTTTTTAGTATTCTATGTTTATTCCCTCTTTTCCATGTCTCTGAGTCCAGTAATTACAAGTTTTCTTCAGTTCTCTGAGAATTTTCTGTTTCCTTAGTACTTCTTTATTTTTTTTCTAAGTAATTTTGTATCTGTCTTTCATGTTAGAATTTTTCCATACTCTTTGGTATCTTTGATTTTCTGTTTCTAATATGACTGAGACACTAAAAACCTAATTAGAAGTTTCTGTGTAAGGATAGAATGGGGTTTGAGTAGTACTTGTGAGGTTGTGGGCTTTGGGTGATAGGACAAGGATCTTCCTGCTGGAGGTCCCTGTCTATACAGAGTTCTCTTGGGTTCAACACACTCTCCGGAGAGAAATCCTGCAGTACTCAGGCTCATAAATACATAGCCAGTGAAGGAACTTTACTATCTCACTATTTAGTGTATAGCCTTTTATTTAATCTCTCCTTTCGGTACAGAATTCCCATCTTCAGTTGTTATCACTAAATACAAAATACAGAATATCTCTAGGTTTATCCTAAAGAATAAGTCTGAGCCTTTAGCCAAGTACTGAGAAGTTGATAACTGGCAGTGTGGTATGGGAGAAAAATTAGAGGTATCATTGATTCGTACATAGACTTTGCACCAATCCTTATATTTCCAGTCCCACCTGCAATCCCACTTTCAGGTATACCTATTATTTGTATTCCATAATTTTTCTCTTTTCTTTTTCACTCTTATTTTTTGAAGTATATTCTCAAATAACTTTCTTGGAATGTGTACATATGAAATAAAACTACTGAATCTTTATGTATGTGCAAATGTATTTATTTTGCTCTGATCCTTGGTTGATAGTTTAGCTGGGAATATAATTCTAAGTTTAAAAACAAGTTTTCCCTTGTTAAAGTCAAGAAAGCATCATTCTTCTAGTATCCCGTATTACTGGTTGGAAATGTGATATTAGTCAAAAAACTTTGAATTTTATCTAATCCTTACTCAACTGATGCTTTTATTACTTTCTCTTTAACTTGCTCTTCTGGAATTTTACACTTCATTTATTTTTTTTATTTTTATTTTTAAAGATTTTATTTATTTCTTTGAGAGAGAGAGAATGCGAGAGAGAGCACGTGAGAGGGGGGAGGGTCAGAGGGAGAAGCAGACTCCCTGCTGAGCAGCGAGCCCGAGGCGGGACTCAATCCCGGGACTCCAGGATCATGACCTGAGCCAAAGGCAGCCGCTTAACCAACTGAGCCACCCAGGCCCCCCATTTATTTATTTTAAAGATTTTGTTTATTTTAGAGAGAGAGAGAGAGTGCAGGAGCATGAGTGGGGGGAGGGGCAGTTGGAGAGGAAGAAGCAGACTCTCTGCTGAGCAGAGAGCCTGATGCGGACTCAATCCCAGGACCCTGGGATCACGGCTGAAGCTGAAGGCAGATGCTTAACTGACTAAGCCACTCAGGCTCCCCACATTGTTTTTATTTATATTGTATTATTTATATTCAATTTATATACTATTATTAGTATATATAGTGTAGTATGTTAGTATATATATATTATTGTTAATATTAGGATCGTATTTACTATTATTTGTATACTATTAAATATTATAAATTTCAACCCACCAGTAATCTATCCTGTAACAGCCTTAACAGGAGCCTGGTTTTATTCAGATCCTACCCCTCCTCCACACAGCCCTGTGATTCAAGTAAACTTGCCTCATTTCCACTCTGAGTGATCTTTAATTAATTCTACTCCTGTAATACGATCTCATCCCCCCTTGTTAGTGATTGTTTTAGGAACGGGCAAGGGACCCAATTCTGGACAAGGGAAGAGTGGCTGGAGGCTTTTGGGAAAGGAGAGAAGTATGGGGAGAGTTGCTGGAGGCTTTTGTTCTTAGGAGAGAAGTATGAGGAGCCTGTTTGTCTCTCTTCTCCTGAAAACAGACATGGAAGAATATTGCATCCCTTGTTTCTGTCATCCATTTTGGACAGTGAGAAAATCTATCTCTAAAACAGAGCTAACCCACAGAGCTATGGATAACAAAGAGAAGAGCATTCAAATAAAGCTGAACCCCAGTCATTCTAGGCTTGGCAACTGCTTTGTTTTTAGACTTCCTGTCACATGAGCCAATAAGATTTCTTAATATTTAAGACAATTTGTATTGGTTTTCTGTTACTCAAAGCTGAAAGTATCATAACTGATTCTAAAGTTGTAGAAAAGTATTTTGTCTTTTATTCTTGAGTCACATGGACTGAAGAGGAGTGGAGAGTATGGATGGGGAATAGGCTTGTCATCCTGCGGTGTAGTTTAGTATTCAGACTGAGTTTGGCCAATAACATCACTTCTACCCTCTTTGTACCTGGCAGTTCTAAATCCTGTGCATCTTTAAATGTGTCATATACACAACATATCATTATCATGGTGTCTGAAGACAGTGTATTTGGGTTCAAATCTTGGCTCTCACTTTTAGCTAGGTAATCTTTTGCATGTTATTAAATATCTGTGTGTTTCAGGTTATTTATATTCAAAATGGAATATGATTGTATTTATACGGCAGAGAAGAGTTGTATTAAATGGGTTACATGAAAAGTTTTTGGCATGTAGAAAGTGCTGTTTAATTGTTAGCTATTAACAGATTACTCAAATAAATCATTTCTTCTCTTCTTTTTTAGCAACAGAACCCTAATCTTGTCCAAGATGTTCAGTTAGAAGTACTAATTTTCTGAAATTACCTTAGAGCTAGATTTGGCTGTGTAATGTAGTTCAGACCAATAAAATGCAAGCAGAGATCTACTGGATGTGGTTAAATAACCTGACATGGTTTGGCTCAAAAGCCACAATGCATCTTTTTTTCTTGGCCCACCCCCTTGCTCATATCTGGAATGGGACATGATTCTTGGATATAGGAGAGCCATCTTGTAATCATAAGAACAAAATCTACACAGTTTGGAATATAGGTGGAAAAGAGGAGCCAATTCTGATGACTTCCTTTAGCCGTATATCAGCCCTGAACTGACTCTGGAATCCTTATCTGCAAGAAGGAAAAACACCTGTTTTGTTAAGCACCATATTTAGGTGCTTACATACAGCCAAAGGCAATCCTAACTACTACACAAGGGGCCTTCTGGGCAAGGTGGTGCTCTCTTTTTGCCTTTTGAGACCTTGGTTTTACGGAGGTTATTTTCTTATTATGCTTTATGCGTTCAATAGATTTCTATCCTTGTTTCACATTTTAGAATTTGTTTAGTTATCTACAAAAGATTTCAATGACTTCTTCTCAACCTCCTTACCTTTAAGGTTTACTCCTTTTTTATTCTTATATTTTCTTCTCTGGAGAAAAGGGAAATAACAGTAATACCTATTCTGGGGACTATGAACTTCAATTCTTTCAGGGGCTATGGGCAGTGTAAAAAAAATGAAGTATCCAGATGTAAGATGCAGGTGAGGATTATGGAGACATGGAGAGTACATGTCCTTGTTAAAGGTTTTTAAATACAAATAAAATAGATATTGTACCACTTAAAGAATATAGACCTGTAGGCCCAATCTGGGTATAGGCTAAAATTTTGCAGATTCTGATTTTAAGACATAATACATGTGAAAGAACTGTCATACTTACTGAACTGCAATGCACCTCCTCACCAAAACACCAATATCAGTAATAACAAAACAATATATAATTAAGACTTTTAAAATTGAAAGTGTATTTAGCTAAAATACTTCCAAATTGAAATTGTTTTTCCCCTTTTTGGTTTCTGACTGATACAGAAGATAATGCAGTAACTAATATTATACTCAATAGACAAAAGAAACAAACAAAAATCCTCTCTGTGGGGGTTGCTATGGCTTTGGAAGAAAACCAACTAAGTAAAAATGTAAGATAGGAAAATATGCATTTCCCACCCCCATCCTTCCTCAGTTTTTTTCCTCTCCCTGCCTTAATATATGTGTTGAGGCTTTGCATTATAATAATGGCTTATAATACACTTTAAAACTCTAATTAACCAAGTACTTGTTACTAGTGATACCCAGTTTCTGCACATAAACCACCAGTGTGTACCCTGCCTTCCAGTAAGATTGAATCTGCATGGAATCTACCAGAGAACATGCTTATGGTGCTCCCATTTCCTATAGAGATGAGTGGATTGCAGTGGCAATAACTGTTAGCTCTTGTTCTGTTGGTTAGTTCTTTGGTCCTACACATTTACATCTGCACAGATAAAAGTTTGGCCAACAAGGAAACTGAGGTTCAGAATGGAATATTATACGTCTTAAGTTCACAGAGTAACTGGACATGGTGGAATTCTAACCATGCACTGTCCAATGAAAAAATGATGGAGTTTTCCTTATGCCATTAAAGCTCCCCTGATAATGGACAATTACAAAATCTGGACTCTCAAACAAATGGACAGTGAACTGGACTGATAATCAGGAAAGCAAGGGGCTAAACTAAACTCATCAACTTGGAGAATTGTACTAATCATTAGCCTTATTGTTCACATTGGTAATTTTTTTTTCAGATTCTAAATTTGATGCCTCTATAATTCTAATGTTAGTTTTAAGTACCATGTTTTAGACTGTGAAACTCTAAATAGTAGGAACTTTGTCTAAATACGTGATTTGTGTAGTATTTACATACCTAGACAGATCTTGAAAATGTTCTTGATAATGTAAACAATTTGTCAAATTTTAAATGTATTTTTTTAAAGATTTTATTTATTTATTTGACAGAGAGAGAGACAGCGAGAGAGGGAATACAAACAAGGGGGAGTGGGAGAGGGAGAAACAGGCTTCCTGCCAAACAGGGAGCCGTATGTGGGGCCGATCCCAGAACCCTGGGATCATGACCTGAACCGAAGGCAGACACTTAATGACTGAACCACCCAGGTGCCCCTAAATGTATTTTTCTTATTACTTTTTTGTCTTTACATTTATATATTGTGGAACTCTATACAGGTAAGGCTCATGTAGTCATATCTTTGGAACAAGTTTCATTGAGAGGCTCTAATCCAGATGTCTGTGTAAAGAGAATGTGAACTTATATTATGTCTTTGCCACTTGTGGGAAATAGAGCCCTAGTTTAATGTAGTACAGAGTACTGCCTTATGATTTTCATAAGATAGATAGATGCTTATTAGAATATTTGGCAGAAGGAAGTTTTGAAATATTTTGCATCAATAGGAAATTTAGTCCATGACTACAGACTAGGTGGTTTTTATATATGTGGTTAAAAAAATTCATTTAAGTATTCCCTTGGTAATATGAAATTTGAATTCCCAAAGGCCAACATAAATGTGACTAATAATAATTTGTGTTTCAACTATATTCTAAAGCCAGTTTTTGACTTAACTTTTAAGCTCCTTTCTCCTGTAAAAAATCTGCTCTGTCACATTGCCACACAACATCCTGTTACCCTATTTTCCTAAGCTGGCAGGAAATGGTCCACTATTGATATCTGTAATGGGGAAATACTTCTCACCGATCTCATTTTCTTTGATCGAAACTTAACCTCATCAACATGAACCACTTAGATGAGACTATCTGGAAATATTGAGTATGTTCCTATTTGTTTAAAGGATGAGGCAAAATCTCTGTTCCAATGAAACATAACAAAATTCAGACTTTTGTATTTAAGATACATTGCAGTGTTCAAATTCTCATCTTCTCTCATCAGTTAGTAAATACATTTATATATCATGTGTCTGCTATGTACCTAGCCATTCTTCTCAGGACTAGTTTTGCTGCTTAGAAAGCTAGCCAAAAAAATGATCTGGTTACAGTCAGTGTTTTCTTACCACAATGGGTGAAATGCTACAAAATAGCACATTAAATTAAAAACAAATAACTCTGTGACAGCCAATCATTTATGCCCTGATGTTGATTATTACAATCACAATTTTACATTTTTATAACTAGATGAACTGAGAACACTGAAAGGAGTAAAAAATAAGGAAAGGGAAATTGATTTTGGATTTTCAAGATTAGGAAGGCAGTTCCGCTTGAGCTACAAGTAGGATTTCTGCATACAACTCACTCATTCATTCAGGTATTCAGTCAAATGTACTTCCTCAGTATTTATAATGTGTCACCCTCTCTTTTAAAGGCTGGAAATAGAAAGGCAAGTTGCAGCTGGAAACAAGAAAACACTATTCAGTAACTGTATTTTGGGGAAGGGAGATGATCATAAGATGAAAAGAACAAAAAGCTGGGCAAAAGCGAGGTTGTGCTAAATGTTGACTACTCAGATATTTGGCCTCAGGCCAAACCTGCTTTCTTTCCCGATGACACTTTAGTCAGAGTAAACAAAAGCAAGCGTGGAGTGTAGAGCAAGAACAAACCCATATCTTTCAACCTTTTACCGGCAACTATTATTTCTGTACATGAGTATTTCTGTAGTTTCAAGAGAACAATCTGATTGCAATAACAGTTTATTTGGCAATATCTTTGACCTAAAACACGCATTAATTTCTCTGTAGTATAGCTATAAGTTTATAGTTCAGCACATTGTAAATGATATGGAAGTTTCACCTTACTCAAGTAAATAACAATATAAAATATCAATACACAGAAAATGATGAAGATACTGATTTTAATTAAATGAATGCCTCAATGATTCTTCCTCATTCTCATTCTTTTCATATTTATTTAAGCATAATAAGGTTTCTTTTTTAACAAGGTGAAACAGTTTTGCAATAGAAGACTTTGGATGATACCATAGTTTTTACATGGTTATAACACAGAAAGTAATCTTTCAGGCAACCTTTTTAAAGGTGTATTCTGCTCCCCTGGTTTTTCTTGTTCTGTCATAGCTAATAATTAATTACAATACACAGAAGACAAAAGGGTATCTTAAACTCAAGGAAATAGGAAGCAATGGAAAGATTTCTTGAGATCACTGCAGTACAGTAGTTTACTATGCATTAACTTAAGCATAATTATGCCCAATAAAGAGTAAAGAATGCACATTTGATTTCTAATATAAATATCTAGATTTTGTTCATGAAGATACTGATGACAACCATTAGCCACCATGTAAATATGTAACTTAAGAAATATTTCAGTGGAAATATTACTTATTAATGGCTTATTATGTGTTATGGGTTGAACTGTGTCTCCTTCAAATTCATATGTTGAAATCCTAACCTTCAGTATTTCAGAATGTGACCTTATTTGGAGATAGGATCTTCACAGAGGTAATCAAGCTAAAATGAGGTCATTAGGATTGGCAATAATCCAAAATGACTGGTGTCTTTTTAAAAAGGGGAAATTTGAAGACAGACACGCACACAGAGAACGCCATGTGAAGATGAAGGCAGAGACAGGAGTGATGCTCTTTCAAGTCAGAAAATGCCAAAGATGTCCATCAAAATACCAGAACCTGGTAGAAAGGCATGGAACAGATTCTTCCTCACAGTCCTTAGAAAGAACTAACCCTGCTGACTCCTTGATTTTGGATGTCTACTCTCCAGAACTATGAAACAATACATTTCTATTGTTTAAGCCATCGAGTTTGTGGTCCTTTGTTATGGCAGCCCTAGCAAACTATAACCAAATCTCTGATCTAATACTGTCTTCAGTACTGCTTTGTTTATTGCTCACCATATGGCTTCTATGTGTTTGGTTTTATAATTCTCTGTGACTAGTAATATTATCAATAACAACACTAACAGTTACAATTAGTTTTCTGAGCACTTAACCATATTCCAAGCTATTTTGATCATTTCTGACCAAGATGAATGGGCAATAAAGGAAAAAAATAATGTTGTTACTTTATTAGGCACTAATGATTATGTTTTATTAAGCTATTGAGGTTTTGGGGATGGGTTCAAGGAGCTTATGTTATTTACCCTAATATGGAAATTGTTATCTTGAAGTGGGGTAATGTTCCAACAAAATCTGAAAGTATGAAACCTGAGGATAGATAGTATGTGATGAGGAAACTGATACTTAAGACTGAAAAAAATGGTGAAATCTTTGCTAAAAATCATTGTTTAATGTACCTTAGGAAGAAGACTATATGTTGACTAATCATTTCCAGTTAGATGTTAAAACGCCTCACAGCCCAGCTGTGTGTTGTCTATTATTAGCTGCATCTCAGTAGTATTACAAAGAAGAAATGAGCTCAGGGAAGAATTAGTCAGCTTGCAAGCAGAAATGAAAGTTCAGAAATTGAAGGTCTTTCGAGGTTGGAAAACCCAGCTGCTTGTAGCGATGGAACTACAAAGATTCTGAGTGCCAACACACAGTAAGAAAAACTTTACAGCTGAATAAAGTGACTCAGGACAAAGGTCAGAGTAGGGTGTGGCTTGACTCCATTTGTTCAAAAAACCCAGGAGTAGCCACAATTAAGCTGAGTGAGAAAGAGGCATGAGGATGAGGAAGCAGCCATGTAAAATAAATTTGAACATTATTTTTAGGAAATAACTTTGGGTATGATAACTGGTTGTATGAAACTGGCAAAGTAAGTAGATCAGAAGTCTACAAAGTTTTGAGGGAATTGTATTGTTAAGGAAATCACAAGGGCACTCTTGAAAAAAGTTTTTTATTTTTAAATTCAAATACTAACATCAGTTCTTGTACTCCCACATACAGAAAGCAGCCTTGGAACACCTCCTCCAAGGAAGGTATGCTCTCCAAACTCTTTTCTGATGTGGCTAAAAAAAAATAATGACAACAAAGAAGCTCCAAGAAGTTACAGCCAGGGGCTACAGAGAAGTTACAAAGTAATTCCTCCCAAAGAGTAGAATCAAGGCCTAGTCCAGCAACCTCCCCCTCTCTACTCTGCCTCTACCTCTGGTGTGAGATTTTCACAGTTTTTCTGGGCAGGGGTATCACTGAATAAATAAAGGACGTTGACTGATCTGTATGTCTTTATTCTTCCTCTTCCCAATTATTACTATTCATTGTAGATGTGCCATATGTGGATGTGAGATCAAGATACAGATAAGTTGTCTTTTTTGTTCATCTGTCACCTGATCATGAGAAGCCACACATAGACTTGACAAGAAGACAGAGAACTTAGTTTCTGAGATGGATGCAGTGAATAGAGGACCACTGAATTATTTTCTTTGGGAAGAGAGGGGGCAGATGTGAGTTTCTTTGATATACGAGGAGAAGAAGAAGAAGACATTTTCTTGACCAGAATTTGGACTGTGGTTAAGACTATGTTATGTTTTCAACACTGTTTTCTCTTCCTGGGCACATAGATAATTGCAGATGTTATTCTCCCAAGAAAACATATTGGGAGCTATATGACTTAGTTTACGTCAATGGAATGTATACAGAAATAATGTAAGGACACTTTTATACCCAGCTCTTAAAACAATACTGCACAATTATCTATTTCTGTATTTCCCTTCAACATTAACCTTGTATATTTTTTCAGATACACTAAAAGACAGAAGCATCTTTGGTCCCTGAGTCACCACTTGGAGGGGAGCTGGTCAAGAGAGCTGACTGATCTACATCAGACTATTGCCTGAATGAAAAATAAAGAGAAATTCCAAGGTCTGTTTATTATTATCATATAGCTAAGTCTATCCACCCTGAGACAGATACCTTAAGGACATTGCAGCCCATGCCAGGCCAAATTCTATTCAACAGTTTGCAGTCATGGTGAAAGTCTAGAGAAATCTAATACAAAAGTGCAGCTAGGCTTCTCCCCCTGATTTGAAAATCCAACAAGGGCACTATATTCCCAATTACCCTGGAATAACTGTTCTAGTGTGCAGTTTCTCTGCTCGTGAGAGTTAAGTTTTCCTTAAGCACTAGACGGAAAGATGCTATAATGTCTATAGGAATCACTAGTAGATTTTTAAATGTATTTCATAGTGTAGCCAAAACAGTTTTATATTGCACACTTAGATACATTTGATGTATCTCTGAGCATCAGTTTTTCCGGTTTCCATGAGTTCTTCCCTACATTCTCATACCTAGGGAACAGCCATATTGATTGTCTTTTTTTTTTTCTTAGATTCTGGAATAGAGATTTAGATACAGATATCAAAAAGACAATACAGCTAAAGAAAATCATCAATTCCTAGTCCTCGATGGCCTCTGGTTTGGTATTCTTTTTGCTTACTCTCCCATCATATTTTCTAGAAGGAGGTAAAAATTATGCTAAAGTTGGAACCTGTGATAAATCTAGCATTTGGCAAATCATTAACTCTCACCACTATCCTTATTCTCCAATAGTTCTAGACCGGAGACACGATTTGCTCATTTTTCTTTTATCGTATTTGCCTTTGTTTTTCAAAACTGATATATGAAATTCTTTCTGTACAATGAGAGAGAAGCTCTTTTCATACGCACTACATTTTTTCTCATTTGCCTTTTTCCTTCTGTCTATTATGATTTTGTTTTTTCTTTGTGTTTTTGTATGAAGGTCTTCTCCATGATTATAAAAACATCTACCTATTATCCATTTAATTAATTTTATTTCCTCAGTTTTTATCAATTTAAACTTCTGACCCATCTGGGCTTAATTTTTCTGTAAGATATATAAAAGAATTCCAATTTTTTTTCACATGGCTAAGTGGTAGTTCCAACAATGTATTTTGGATGATACAGTTTGGTCTGTTCCCTGTTGATTTATTATTCCCCTGTTAAATTCCCTTTGTATTTGTTGCTATTTCTGGAGTCTCTATTCTTTTGATCCTTTATTTAAAAATATATTCTCATGTAACTTTAGTTTTTTCCTTGGTTTTCCTCTTACTGATTTAATTATTCTTTATTTTGCTGATGTTTATTCATTTGCCTTAAGCATTGGTATTGCCAGGATTTTGTCTTTATTCCACTTTCCTTCTCATTTTTTACATTTCTCCTAGGTCACATCTAATTCCATAATTTCAAATAATATTCATTTAGAAAGGACTCCAAAATTAAAATTCCTGGCTTAGTTTCTCTCTAAAATGCCAGAATAGTCACCAGTTATGTGTATCTCTCTCTTTATCCTATGAGCATCTCAAAGTTAATATATCTAAAATGGGAGCTCATCATTTCTACTATCTCCTTCTTTTTCAGCCTGAATCTGTTTTGTTTTGTTTTACCTTTCTTTTCTTACTTTACTCAAGAGCAACACTGGTCCACTATTGCTCAGAATGGGAAATTCAGATTCATATTTCTGATTAATAAAGAAAAGTTTTTTACCCCCCCATTTCATAATTTTCATGGTAACTCAGCTAAGAAACATTTCTCAAATACACATTCTACATTAATTCAGGACTTGCTTCTTATTTAGACCAAGACAAAACCTCTGTACTAGCTTCTTTTTCTTCAGTATCTGCACTTCTCCCCACTCATCTTTTAGATAGTTTCCAGAGACATAATTTAAAGCATAGATCTGATCATTGCACCCTCCTACTTAAAAGCATTGTGTCTACAATACCAAATTCCTTAGCATTTTACATTTTTCATATTTATCTTCATTCTGTTTAGTCCTATCTTGCCCTACAAACCCTGTGTTACAACTATCTGGGGTTGCTCATTACACATCAAATATGCAGTTCATGTTCACACCTCCTTTCACATTTCTATACAATTGCCTTCAATCCACTTTTCCTTCTATATCTGCCTAACACGCACCTGTGCATCCTTCATGGCCTAATTGCTAGTTTTCTTTTACCTTCCCGGGTATTCTACTTTTGTCCTTATTCACTTTAAACAAACTTTCATAATAATATCTAGTACAAAATATTAAAGTTACTCATTTGAATGGCTGCCCCTGAAGAGAATTCCTTTCTTATTCATATTCTTATCCACAGCCCCTAGCAAGTTTGAATTCAAACTGGAAGAAAATTTCTTATCCACAGCACCTAGCAGTGTCAATTCAAACTGGAAGAAAATTTCTAGTACCATTTGACCATTTTTTTAATGTAATAGCATACATTCCATTTACCCCATTCAAATTGGTAATCATGCAAGTGAATTATTCTTCATCATTGATTATAGTCTTGGTGGGGGAGTAATTCTAGATCCCACTCTAATGTGACTTAAGATAATAGGTCTAGTTTCTTCTCTGTGCCATTTGGAACAGCCAGGGAAGAGCATGTGAATATTCCAAGGATCAGAGTGAATGAAACAAGGAATAGAATTAATTATACAGTGACTGAGGAACTACCTGGAGGTCGCTCATAACATCACCACCAGCAGCATTCTACCTACGGTATGAGACTGAGCTTGATTGCTTCTTACTTCTTGACCATGCAAAAATTCCTCTGTTCTTAATTAAATGTCACCTTTTTAATGAGGTCTACCTAACCAATCCATTTGAAGTTATAATCTCTACAAACTTCTGATACCCATATTTTGTTCAACTTTTTAAAAAATTTACCAGGTACTTATTATCTTCTAACATAGTACATCATTTATTTGTTAATAATTTATCCACTCCAGACTTTTTGTGTTTACTATTTGCATGGTATACCTTTTTCCTACCCATTTACTTTGAATCTATCAGTGTCTTTATATTCAAAGGATGTCTCTCATAGACAACATATAGTTGGAGCCTACTTTTTCTCTATTCTGACAATTTCTGCTTTTTGTGGAAAGTTTATGACATTAATATGTAATACAATTATTGATGTAGTTGAATTTGGGTCTACCATTTTATTATTTGTTTTGTCTCTGTCTCCTTTGCTTTTTATTTTTATTTTTTTGTTGTTGGTGGTGGTGTTACTCTCCTATTACTGATTTCTGACTCCTTTTGGATTATTAGAATATCTTTAAGATTTTTAATTTTAATTCCTCTATTGGCTTTTTAGTTATGCCTCTTTGCATATTTTTAAGTTAACTCTAGGGATTAAAATATACCTCCCTATCTATTCACAGTCTACTTGCAATTAATATTGTACTAGCTCATGTAAAATGTATATAGGAACACATAGGGATCATATAGGTTTATTAACCACCTAAATCCTTTATGTTATAATTATCACATATATTACATCAACATACATTATAACCCCCACAAGAAAATGCTATAATTTTTGCTTTAATCAATGCTATATACCTTAAAGAAACTAAATGGAAAATAAAGTTTTTTGTATTTATCCCGATACTTAGCATTTTTTTATTCTCTTCATTCCTTCCTGAAAATACAAGCTTTCATTGGTTATCATTTGCCTTCATACTGAACAGCTCCCATTAGCATTTTTTATAATGCACATGGGCTAGGGACAAATTTTTTAATGTTCTTTTATTTAAAAACATTTTTATTTCTTCATTCTGAAAAAAAAATTGTGTCCACTGGATATAGAATTCGAGATTGCTTATGTTTTTGTATTTAAAATTTTAAAGATATTGTTTCACTGCTTTCTGATCTTTATATTTTCCAGGGAGATGTCAGAAATCATTCAAACTGTCTTTCCCTTCCATATAATATGTTCTCTTGCTACTTTCAAGATTTTCTCTTTATTACTGATTTTCAGGATGATTTCATTAATTTTGGTACTGCTTTGGGTTCACTGAGCTTCCTGATTCTTTAAAGGTATTGCTTTCACAAAATCTGAGGAGATTTTAGTCATTGTTTATTCAAATATTTCACCTGCTCTACTCTATTTCTCCCTGCATTATTGGACTACAATTGCACACATTCAAACTTTTCATATTGTCCCACAGAGGCCTTGTTCAATTTTTTCATTTTTTTCCCCCTGTGTTTAATAGATTAGATGACTTCTATTGATATATCTTCAAGTTTAAAAATTCATCCATCTATTATCTCCAGTATGCAGTTACCACCATCTAGTTAATATTTTTCAGATGTTGGATATTTCAGATAGGATTCTTATTTGATTTCTTTATAGATTTGAAAGATTTTTTTCTATAGAGATTTCTTAATTTTTAACCACAATCATATTTTCCTTTACCTTATTAAATGTAGTTATAACGTTTTAAAGATATTGTTTGCTAATTTAAACACCGGAATCATTTCAGGGCTGAACGCTGTTGGCTGTATTTTCTTTTGAGAAAATGGGTTCTTCATATGTTGAGTGACCTTAAACAGTAGTGTGGACACTGTGAATAATAATTTGTGGAGGCCCCAGATTCTGTTATAGACCTCTGAATAACATTTATATTTCTGTTTTAGTAGGCAATTGACTTAGTAAAGCTGTAAACAGAGACTTTATCAGAAATACCCATCTCAATTCAGTTATTTTTTTCTTTCTCCTTGCTAGGCTGCTTACAATCTTCCCTGGTCTTATAAGTCAGAGATCAGGCAGAGATTGGGGCAACGTTGTTCACAAATTTGAGTTTTCTCTTTTGCTCTTTCCCTTCCAGTATTATCCCCATTTACTTTCCAGCAACGGTTGTTGCCCCAAACTCTGTCTCCTGGTTCATGAAGCTAAAATAGCTATATGATTTTTATCAGTGTTTTACCTGCCTTATATGGAGCCATTGGCATATTGTCTCAGTTTCTCCTCAAGCTAAAGGATATAGCAGCAAGAAACTCATCCTGTCCATTTTTCTTGTTTTGAGTCTCCATCATAATTTATATGCTTTTCTTCTCTCTTCAGAGCCTTTAGGTAATTCAGTTCAGTTGTTGAACAGCGTTTGTAGCTGTTAACTTTGGGGGGGGCCAGTTGGTTGTTGGTTAGAAACTTCCTTAGCCACACTGGAACAGAACTCTTATCATTTATTTATCCACCTTGTTATTATATTGTCTGGGTGCTTAGAAAAAGGATCATTTTTTTTAACGTTTCCAAGTGTTTGCACCTTAAGAGAAGTGTTTACAACATTATACTGAATATATGTTTGTGAAAAGAATGCATGCAATAGAAGTACCTAAGAATGGCTATAACTAAAAATAAGACAAATACATATGGAAAAATATCAAAAATTATTGAAAGACACAAAGTAGTGATGCCAAAAATGGAAAAACTCAATCTTAAAAATGTGTTAATTATTCATAAAGTAGTCTACATATTTAGAAATTACACTAAAAATGGACATTGATAACCTGTGTCTACAAATTTATAAGGAAGAACAAAAGACCAAGAAAAACAGACAATTTTGAAAAAGGAAAAAGCAAAGTGTACTTCATTGATGATTAAAAGACTTAATATGAACCATCTAATTAATTTAGCATGTTATTTGCACAAAAGTAGAAAAACATTAATTAACATAAAATAAAGACAAGAAGCAGAGCCATACATATATGGGTATTTCATGTATGACAGGTGATATGTACAATCAGTAAATTCTTTAATAAATGGTACTAGGAAAATTAGTTATCTGCATATAAAAATGTTTGCCCACTTGTTTTACATCAGTTCCAGAAAGACAAGAAGCTAATTATAAAAACAAAAAAATTTAAATCACTAAAAATTTAGTAGTTAATATTTCTAGACTTTATAGTTAAAAATTTCTTAAAGTAGAAAGCAAAGGCACAAATCTCAAAGAAAAAATGATAAATTTTACTTTTTAGAATTCAAACAGCTGAATTTCAAAAGAAAGTCTAAAATCTTTTCAGTTCATAAAACTGTGAAAGAATTTTTATCCTGGGGGTGCCTGGGTGGCTCATTCTATTAAGCATCCAACTCTTGATCTCAGCTCAGGTCTTGATCTCAGGGTTGTGAGTTCAAGCCCTGCACTGGGCTCCACGCTGGGTGTGGAGCCTACTTAAAAAAAAAATAAAAAGACTTTTTATTCTGACAATTTAACAAGCTGCTAGAAATCAATAAGGAAGACAAAGAAACTAGCATAATAGGGAGAAAATATATGAAAGGCAATTAACAGATGAAAAATGCATAATAAAAACTGAAAAATATGTACATCACTAGGAATCAGGAAGATACAAATTTTAAAGATATGATATCCATTCATACTCATCAGATTGACAAAACTTAAACTCTGAGAGTACCAAGAATTGGCAAACATATAGTGAAGTGGAAACTACACACTATTAATGGGAGTATATATTAGTCACTATTGGATAGTAATTTTCAATATCTAATAAAGTTAAGATGCGTGTATTTTAAATCTCAGAAATTCTGTTAGGACTGTATCATAGAAAAACCCTAGCACTTATGCACAAAAAAACAAATACAAAAATATGCATAAATATTTGCAATGGTATAGATTATAATAAACAACAAGTTCATAAACATGAGACTATAAATAAAATGCAATATATTTATACAAAGGAATATTATAAAGCAGCTTAAATGAATGAAATAGAGATACATATTTTACCATGGAAAAATGTGAAAATACAGTATCAAATTAAAAAGATAGATATATAGACACAGTATGGTACCATTTATTTATGCATTTAAAGGCAAAAAAACAATATTATATATCTTTATAGGCCTATATCATGTTATAAATACACATAAACTGTATGGGAATGATATATAGTAAATTCAAACGAGTAGTTAACTGTGGGCTATTTCTTAAGTGGATGGCATGTATGTGGATGCTCATTGTATTCTAACCCATATGTTTTAAAACTCATATATGGCTGAAATATTTAATATAAAATGGGGATAATAATAATATTTAGGTGATAGTTTTGTTTGGAGAATTAAATGAGGTGATACATATAAATAACTTCAGTAAAATAATAAACAAATGGTGGGACAGTGATAATTTTTCCATAAAATCACAAAAGCTAGAAGTCATAATGAAAAAAATACATCATGGAAATACCTAGCAATATCAATAATAAGAAATATTAAAAATGTAATAAATGAGACCCATACTAAAATTCACTCTATTACCAGGGTAGATAAACATCAATTCGAATAAATGAAAAGATAAACCAGGTCTCCAGATAAGAAGATTCAAATTTGTAGAGATGTTTCTCCTTTAAAAATCAATTTATATGTTAATCATATCATAAAGAAAATTTAAAGATAAATTACTAACAGGGAAGTATATTTTCAAACACTTTTGGCAGAGTGATATACTTGAATAACAGGAATTGTTCTTACTCAGTAAGAAAAAAATTAGACTACAGAACTTTAACATAGGAATAAGAAATGAGCAGGTAATTTATAAGTGATGAAATATAGTTAATAAGCACACAGAAAATGCTCAATTGTACTAGTAATCTGAACTACAATATTAAGAAAGCAATAAGTTTCACTTTGTTAAATTAGCAAGCACTTTTAATAATCTAATAATATTGACTTGGACGAAATTTCCATAATAGTGGTGAGAAAAGGTCAGGGGATTCTTCCACCAATAAACGATTATAAACATGGGCAAAAATACTAAAAGCTACCATTTGAAGGCAAGAGAAAATACCCAGTACTAGGCATAAACTTGGGAAATATTTACTCTAGAAAGAGTGCCACTGTAATGGGTGAGAACTCCAACTTTGTGACTTTCTGGTCTGGGGAAGCTCCATTATTAGCCCAGGTGAGATGGTAAGAAGCCATAACCTTAGTAACTTGAAGCAGCAGATAATAGAGTTCAGATCCATAGAAGACCTGGAAATCATATACTCCAAAATCTGGACATGAACTGCCCAAATCCCTGGCAGACTTTTAGATTAATGCTTCCATATTGAAAAATAAATAAATAATAGCATACAATAATGATAGAATGATATAAAATAATTAGAACATATTTGAAGAATACTTGACCTAAAATAATGCCATCTGGAAATTCTAAGATTCAAAATTGTATGTATAAGTATGTCCTCACTTTTGCAGGGGAAAAAAAAAGGAAAGATGGAAGAAAAGAAGGATTTATATCTATATCCCAAGTGTTAGTTGTCTTCTTTGTCTCTTGCTCCAAGAGGGCATAGATATTTTTAAGTGAATTCACTTGCAAGCCTTCTCTTCCTTTGATGTGTATTCTCTCATTACACGGGTCTTGTCTGAAAATATGTTGAGATATATTTTGGATTCTTTTCCTACTACTGCCTTCACAGTTAAGATCTTTATGACTTTTTTTTTTAAGTGGATGATGGTAGGTATCAAACTGCTATTATATTTATATTCGATTAGATACAATAAACCAATGTGGTAGTAGTTCTAGTTTAAAATGTCAATACTTGTTACTCATCAGAAATTAAGTGTTTTAAAACTATTTACACATGATAAAAAATGTCTGATGTGAACTAAAAATGCTCTCAAGGTCTTTCAAATTTTATTTTACAGTATATGAACCAAAAATTTGAAGACCATTTCCTAAAGAATCCTGTCAAACAAAAACCTTAGTGAGTAGTGTGGATTTTACTAAAGATCTTATAGGGAAGGTAGCTCAGCAGACAATTTAAAAATGTTTTACTAGACATTTTTGTTCTCCCAGCACTTTTAGAGTACACTGCCACAGGAGTTTTTAATTTGTTTTCTCCTGTTCTCTCATACTTACAGACTTACAGGCTCCCTTCTCTGCTCTTATGGACTGCCCCAGCTTCTCTCTCTAGACTTTTGTACCTAAATTTACATCTGTGTCTCATGCTACAGAACACTCATCCTTCTCAGAAACCAGTTCAGGAACCATCTTTGTTTACTTAAGCCTGATTTTGGGCTGTTTCTTCATAAAAATTACAGCATCCTTTATAAATATATACATATGGCTAGAAGAAATTTCCCCCAAATTCTAATGTTTATGGGGAATTTTAATTTTCTTCTTTGCGTTTTTCTGTATTTTCCCCCAAATTTCCACAAACACCTTGTTGCTTTATAATAAAAAGTTATGAAAAATTGAAACATAAAAACTAAAAGAAATGGGATAAAGATTTATGGGAACTTAAAAATGATAAAGGAAGCTTCACAAGTCAATGACAAAGGGATGGATTATTTTTAAAGTGCTATTGGGAAAATTTGGAAAAGAAAAGATTTTTATCCTCACTTCATACCACATTTGAAAATAAATTTCAAGTAAAGAATTCAAGGTAACAAGTAAAACAATATTTTTAAAAACATGAAGGAAAATATAGGTTAATGTCTAATTATGGGAGAACATTCTAGGCATAAATATGGTTGAAGAAATCACAAGGAAATACACTACAGAGACATTCAAAATTTCAGCAGATCAATTGATTCAATAAAAATTGTGAAATGCTGTTGATATTAATATAACTCAAATCCCCAGATTCTATAGTTAGATGCCATCTACAGGGTATTCAAAAAGTTGCCACACATAAGATAAATATATTATGAACTTTAAAAGCTTTAAATGTCTGGAAATTGAAGAAAACAATCAAACATATTGTTTGGAATCCTAACACAGTTTAAAAACATATTTATTACCTGTTTTCCAATTTTGTGGGATGCCCTTTTGAGTTCACATGTAAGAAAACTAAGTCTTGCAGTGACCTGTTTTCATACAGTGATGCAAGCCTCCGGGTAGGACCCTTCTAATCCAGGTCAGTGTTTTTTAATACAGTGCTCTTTATAGTAAGACATTTGTTCAGCAAAGTACACGATTATCTGCTTACTACAGTTCAAAAACTAATGGTCAGAGAGTCGGGGAAATTGAGCAAAGAGAAACCTGAGAAGCAACTACTCTAAATTATAGCCTACGCTCCAGCTTCAATCAGAGCCACATTCCTTTTTCTTGTTAAATATATAGGGGTACCAAGTCAGATTCTGTTTAACAAAAGTTTTCTGTTACAAATACAAAAAAGTTTGAGAAATGTGTATTACTGTAATATATATCAGTTATGACAATTTCTTTAATAAAAATTATATCTAAATTCACTAAACCAGAAGATATCTATCTTTGCAATTTGACATGAATCAGGAAGTACAAAACAATAACTGTATTCTCAATTAAGTGTCAACAAACAACAAAAATTCCTTATGCTTGCAGAGTTCCAGAAGGCCTTCCCAATAAAAGGTCATTTAGCTTTTGTACAATATTGCCAATGAGAATGTAAATTCCATAGAGATTAATTTTCCCAGTAATAGTTTCCACTGCAACGTAACCTTGGTTTCTCACAGAGGAAACCAGTGTATGCCAAGCATTTAGACAAAAACATAAAAGTCTTTTAAAATTTGTCTGTAGTAGGTTTCAATATTTCTGTTGTAAGTGATAAGTCTACCACTATAGTATCTCATTTAAAAGTAGAGGTTTTCCAAAAGCCAAGGTTATTGATGGAAATTGACTATTTCTTCCTTTTTTGGGGGGGTTGACTATTTCAATATAACATGTTTATATAATTTTTTAAATATTGTAACATACAGCACAAACAAATAAATCTAAGTAGGGCAGAATTCTTTCAGCAGAGTGTTTACCTGAATTTGTTGTTTTGGGGCATAGAATCTTAGCTCGAATAGTCAGGTCAGTCACTGTTCGGGTGCATGTATTTAAATAATTCTGGGATTCTTTACGTTGGACAAGAGGTATGTTGATGTATGAATGACTAAAAGTGAGTATGAAGACATTTGAAGGTAAGACTCAGATAGCCCTTATTATGTGCTGACCAGGGTTTTAGGCCATTCATATGTAATCTTTACAACAGCCTTAAGAAGAAGGTACCATTCTTATCTCCTGTTGAAAGATGAAGAAACAAAGTCAAGTGAAGGTCAATAATTTATCAAGTTCACATAGTTATTAATGCTGAAGTCAAGAAATTAAAACCACACAGCCGAGCTTCAGTTCTATTAAGCACTTTACTGCCTCAAATGAACACAGACATTTTGGACAATATGGGTAGTTTGACTTATATTTAGGACTCTATAAAGTATAAAAAGATATTCTGATATCAAAATCCTGATCTTAGCCAAAGAAATCTTGAACAAGAACAAAGCTGGAGGCCTTACACTTCCTGACTTCAAAACATATTACATAGCTTCAGCAATCAAGAATATGGTACTGGTGGGGCACCTGGGTGGCTCAGTTGGTTAAGCGACTGCCTTCGGCTCAGGTCATGATCCCAGAGTCCCGCGATCGAGTCCCACATCAGGCTCCCAGCTCAGTGGGGAGCCTGCTTCTCCCTCTGACTCTCTCCCCTCTCATGCTGTTTCTCTCTCGCTCCCTCTCTAATAAATAAATAAAATCTTTAAAAAAAAAAGAATATGGTACTGGCATAAGAACAGATCCATAGACCAATGGAACAGACTCAAGAGACAAGGAATAAACCTATGCATATACTATCAACTAATCTTCAACAAGGGCACCAAGAATACAAAATAAGGAAAAGACAGTCTCCATGGTGTTGAGAAAACTAGATATCCACATGCAAAAGAATGAAATTGGACCCCAAGATCATACCATACACCAAATTCAACTCAGGATTAGTAACTTAAATGTAAGTTCTGAAACTATAAAACTTCTAGAAGAAAACATAAGGGAAAAGTTCCTTGGCAATGATTTTTGAATCTGACACCAAAAGCACAGGCAACAAATGCAAAAATAAACAAGTTGGGACTATATTAAACTGAAAAGTTTCCACAGAGCAAAAGGAACGATCAGCAAAATGAAAAGGCAACTGATGGCTTGGAAGAAAATATTTGTAAATCACCTATCTGATAAGGAGATAATATCCAAAACGTATAGGAACTCCTCCAACTCGGTAGCAAAAATCCCCTCATATTTGTTATTACTCACTTTAAAAAAAAGAGCAAAACACCTGAATAATCATTTCAGCAAAGTAAACATACAAACAGCCAATGGGTACTTGAGGAAGTGCTCAACATACCAATCATCAGTGAAATGCAAACAAAAATCACAATGGGATATCTATTAGGCATTGGTAATGATTAAAAATAACTTGGAGGAAAAGGACGATCACTGTTGATAGCCAAATTAATGACTGGGAACATCAAAAAGAAGAGTAGTGTTAAAAGAAAAAGGGCAAAAAGGGCTTACTGACTGTGTTATAGGCATACTATATGAAAAAAGACACATACATTTGAACATTTGAAGCTAGAAGACAGTGGAATAACCTCTCAGTACTGGAAAGAAGACTGACCCTCATCCAAGATATTACTTACCTGTGAAAGTAAAAGAAAATTCAGTTTCCAGCATATTGTTAGGTATAATTTCCAGGGAAAATGATGAAAGAACTCTAACAAAAACAAACAAACAAGCAAAACAGCAGAACCAAAGCTGCTAATAGAATAAGATGGGAAGAAATAATGGTGATCAAAAAACTTAGCCGCAAATACATAGTTAACCTAAATGTCTAGGAGTGGTTAACATGGATTAGTAGCTCTAAGATGAAAGGGAATTTTTGATAATAACTGAGAGATGAGAGCATTAAATTTTCTGAAATAAAATACTGATGTGAGGGTGAAGGCAGAGAGAGGAAAGAAGTCAAAATTTCTGAAGTTTTCACTTTGGGTGGGGAGAGGGGCTTAAAAGAGGAAAAACGGTGGAAGTGAAATTTTACAATAGTTTCACTTAAGAGCATTGCTGAATTCCACGGTACCCACTGTGTGATACTGGTAAGTGACCAGGCATTTCAGTTATTTCTCAGGAGGTGACTGCAGAATCACTTCATGCCCAAGAGTGCACAGGTCACAGTAGTATAAACTATTATACCATTTGCCTCACCATTTTCTCCACTTCTACAAAGCACCTTGTAAACTTTAACAAAATGAAGAACTGTGTTATTCAGTAAATCATTAATGAGTGACAGAGGCTTCTTCCATTCAATGGGGTTTTCCTACATACTTTGTTCCTTTTGGCAATTGCCAAAAATTACTATTGTCCGTGCCATTAAATGTGTGCCCTCCACCCTCTTAACAGCCTCTTTGCAACTGCAGGAAGGCTGGAATTACAGCAGCCTAAAGAAAGTTGCTGTTATTATCCTTCACTGCCACAGAGAGCATCTTTCCAGGTAGCACCAATGCTCACCATCCTTAGCTTTCCTGTTCTGCTCCGTATTCTCCGTTCTAACACTTCTGCTCTGTGTATGTTTCTCTGAGCTATTTTGGATCCTGGTCTTCACTATAAGTGCCTAGGCCTGTGCAGCTTCTGCAATAATTCTTGGCACCAGATTCTTTTGTCCTCATCACTGCAACCCCTACATACCCTCAAGGCTGTTGCCCTAGCTCGGTGTCTCAGTCTTCCTTTTGCCCTGAAAGGGAGTTCAGACAAATTGTAAAATCACCAAGTAGCATCAACAACTTTATCAAACCTCTCTAGATCATCTTTTCCCTGAGGGATTACTTTCTCAGGTGGAATCTTTTTTTTTTTTGCATTTTTTAATTTTATTAAGTTATGTTAATCACCATACATTACATCATTAGTTTTTGATGTGGTGATCCACGATCCATTGTTTTCGTATAACACCCAGTGCTCAATTCAATACATGCCCTCTTTAATACCCATCACCAGGCTAACCCATTCCCCAAACCCCCTCCCCTCTAGAACCCTCAGTTTGTTTCTCAGAGTCCATAGTCTCTCATGGTTCGTCTCCCCCTCCAATTTCCCCCCCCTTCATTTTTCCCTTCCTGCTATCTTCTTCTTCTTCTTCTTCTTCTTCTTCTTCTTCTTCTTCTTCTTCTTCTTCTTCTTCTTCTTCTTCTTCTTCTTCTTCTTCTTTATTTTTTGACATATAATGTATTATTTGTTTCAGAGGTACAGGTCTGTGATTCAACAGTCTTACACAATTCACAGCGCTCACCATAGCACATACCCTCCCCAGTGCCTATTATCGAGCCACCCCATCCCTCCCACCCCTCACCATTCCAGCAACCCTCAGTTTGTTTCCTGAGATTAAGAATTCCTCATAACAGTGAGATCATATGATACATGTCTTTCTCTGATTGACTTATTTCGCTCAGCATAATACCCTCCAGTTCCATCCACGTTGTTGCAAATGGCAAGATCTCAGTTCTTTTGATGGTTGCATAATATTCCATTGTGTATATATATATATATATATATATATATATATATATATATATATATACCACATCTTCTTTATCCATTCATCTGTTGATAGACATCTTGGCTCTTTCCATAGTTTGGCTGTTGTGGACATTGCTGCTATAAACATCGGGTTACATAGTGACCCTTTGGGTCACTACATTTGTATCTTTGGGGTAAATACCCAGTAGTGCAATTCCTGGGTCATAGGGTAGCTCTATTTTCAACTTTTTGAGGAACCTCCATACTGTTTTCCAGAGTGGCTGCACCAGCTTGCATTCCCACCAACAGTGTAGGAGGATTCCCCTTTCTCCGCATCCCCACCAACATCTATCATTTCCTGACTTGTTAATTTTAGCCATTCTGACTGGTGTGAGTTGGTATCTCATTGAGGTTTTGATTTGGATTTCCCAGATGCCGAGCGATGTTGAGCACTTTTTCATGTGTCTTTTGGCCATTTGGATGTCTTCTTTGGAAAAATGTCTGTTCATGTCTTCTGTCTATTTCTTGAATGGATTATTTGTTCTTTGCGTGTGGAGTTTGATCAGTTCTTTATAGACTTTGGATACTAGCCCTTTATCTGATATGTCATTTGCAAACATCTTCTCCCATTCTGTCCATTGTCTTTTGGTTTTGTGGACTGTTTCCTTTGCTGTGCAAAAGCTTTTTATGGTGACGAAGTCCCAATAGTTCATTTTTGCCCTTGCTTCCCTTGCCTTTGGCGAAGTTTCTAGGAAGAAGTTGCTGCAGCTGAGGTCGAAGAGGTTGCTGCCTGTGTTTTCCTTCAGGATTTTGATGGACTCCTGTCTCACGTTTAGGTCTTTCAACAATTTGGAGTCTATTTTTGTGTGTGGTGTAAGGAAATGGTCTAGTTTCATTCTTCTGCGTGTGACTTTCCAATTTCCCCAACACCATTTGTTGAAGAGACTGTCTTTTTTGTACTAGACATTCTTTCCTGCTTTGTCGAAGATTAGTTGACCATAGAGTTGAGGGTCCATTTCTGGGCTCTCTATTCTGTTCCATTGATCAATGTGTCTGTTTTAGTGCCAGTACCATACTGTCTTGATGATGACAGCTTTGTAATAGAGCTGGAAGTCCGGAATTGTGATGTCACCAGCTTTGCTTTTCTTTTTCAGCATTCCTCTGGGTATTTGGGGTCTTTTCTGGTTCCATACAAATTTTAGGATTATTTGCTCCATTTCTTTGAAAAAAGTTGGTGGTATTTTGATAGGGGTTGCATTGAATGTATAGATTGCTCTAGGTAGCATTGACATCTTCACAATATTTGTTCTTCCAATCCATGAGCATGGAACATTTTTCCATTTCTTTGTATCTTCCTCAATTTCTTTCATGATATTTTATAGTTTTCTGAGTACAGATTCTTTGCCTCTTTGGTTAGATTTATTCCTAGGTATCTTATGGTTTTGGGTGCAATTGTAAATGGGATCAACTCCTTAATTTCTCTTTCTTCTGTCTTATTGTTGGTGTATAGGAATGCCATGGATTTCTGTGCATTGATTTTATATCCTGCCACTTTACTGAATTCCTGTAGGAGTGCTAGCAGTTTTGGGGTGTAGTCTTTTGGTTTTTCCACATAAAGTATCATATCATCTGCAGAGAGTGACTTCTCTTTGCGACTCAAGAAGTTTGACTTCTTCTTTGCCAATTCAGATGCCTTTTATTTCTTTTTGTTGTCTGATTGCTGTGGCTAGGACTTCTAGTACTATGTTGAATAGCAGTGGTGATAGTGGACATCCCTGCCATGGCACTGACCTTAGGGAGAAAGCTCTCAGTTTTTCCCCATTGAGAATGATATTTGCTGTGGGTTTTTCATAGATGGCTTTTATGATATTCAGGTATGTTCCCTCTATCCCTACACTCTGGAGTTTTGATCAAGAAAGGATGCTGTACTTTGTCAAATGCTTTTTCTGCATCCATTGAGAGGATCATATGGTTCTTGTTCTTTCTTTTATTAATGTATTGTATCACATTGATTGATTTGCAGATGTTGAACCAACCTTGCAGCCCAGGGAGAAATCCCACTTGGTCATGGTGAATAATCCTTTTAATGTGCTGTTGGATTCTATTGGCTAGTATTTTGGTGAGAATTTTTTGCATCCATGTTCATCAGGGATATTGCTCTGTAATTCTCCTTTTTGATGGGGTCTTTGTCTGGTTTGGGGATCAAGGTAATGGTGGCCTCATAAAATGAGTTTAGAAGTTTTCCTTCCATTTCTATTTTTTTGGAACAGTTTCAGAAGAATAGGTATTAATTCTTCTTTAAATCTTTGGTAGAATTCCCCTGGGAAGCCATCTGGCTCTGGGCTTTTGTTTGTTGGGCGATTTTTGATGACTGCTTCAATTTCCTTAGTGGTTACAGGTCTCTTCAGGTTTTCTATTTCTTCCTGGTTCAGTTTTGGTGGTTTATTCATCTCTAGGAATGCATCCATTTCTTCCAGATTATCTAATTTGCTGGCATATAGTTGCTCATAATATGTTCTTATAATTGTTTGTATTTCTTTGGTGTTGGTTGTGATCGCTCCTCTTTCATTCATGATTTTATTTATTTGGGTCATTTCTCTCTTCTTTTTGATGAGTCTGGCCAGGGGTTTATCAATCTTATTAATTCTTTCAATGAACCAGCTCCTAGTTTCATTGATCTGTTCTACTGTTCTTTTGGTTTCTATTCATTGATTTCTGCTCTGATCTTTATTATTTCCCTTCTCCTGCTGGGTTTAGGTTTTATTTGCTGTTCTCTCTCCAGCTCCTTTAGGTGTAGGGTTAGGTTGTGTATTTGAGACCTTTCTTGTTTCTTGAGAAAGGCTTGTATTGCTATATACTTTCTTCTTAGGACTGCCTTTGCTGCCTCCCAAAGATTTTGAACAGTTGTGTTTTCATTTTCATTTGTTTCCATGAATTTTTTTTAAATTCTTCTTTAATTTCCTGGTTGACCCATTCATTCTTTAGTAGGATGCTCTTTAGCCTCCATGTATTTGAGTTCTTTCTGACTTTACTCTTGTGATTGAGTTCTAGTTTCAAAGCATTGTGGTCTGAAAATACGCAGGGAATGATCCCAATCTTTTGGTACCAGTTGAGACCTGATTTGTGACCTAGGATGTGATCTATTCTGGAGAATATTCCGTTGGCACTAAAGAAAAATGTGTATTCTGTTGCTTTGGGTTGGAATGTTCTGAATATATCTGTGAAGTCCATTTGGTCCAGTGTGTCACTTAAAGTCTTTATTTCCTTCTCAAGTGGAATCTTATTTAGAATCTTGAAAACAGCATGTTTCTTATTAGAGAAGTCCAAGGAAGCAAAAAACCCAAGGACTCATCTTTTAAATCACCTGAAGACCTTCAGGAGAATATTTTCCAAACATAAACTCTTCACATATACCTTCACTTCTAGTTTATTTAACAATATTGTTTAAGTAGGATAATTTTTATTCTTAAAGAATTAAGTTAAACTAAGTTAAAAATAAAAATGTAGGTGCGAAGGTAAGAAGAATCCCAACTTCACATGAAACAGTTGCTCTTGGGGCTAGGGGAGGGAGATTTCAGAAGTCAAAATAGAACCTAGAGAACTGGTCTGGGGCTGGCTGTCCAGGTTCCAAGGCTAGAATACAAGAAAAGAAGAAGACGGTAAGAGCAAGCAAGCAAGAAGCAGCTGGATCTTCTTCTAGTTATCTATTCAACATCAGGAAGAGACAAGTTGGGAAGGGAAAATTGCATAAAGGATAAGAACAAGAAGAGAGGACATTGGAGGAGAATGAATCTGAGATCAACAGAGAGATAATGAAACTGTAGTATGTATAGTTTCACAGAGACTATGTGGCACAAATACTGAAGACTTGAGAGGAGATTGAAGCTGTGTGAATTTACATGGCAGAGGGGTGGATTGGGGAAATGGGACCCTATGGACTAAAATTTAGGCAGGGCAGTTGTTTTGGAAAGAAAGGACTGGGGTGGAGTACAGAGAAGCAGTTGGAACCCAAGTTGAAAAACAGAGAATTCAAGAAAGGAAGTTAGGGAGGTATTGCTGGAATGACAATTGAGGGATAGTAAAGGGTCATGGAAGGGCTGCAGGGAGGTACGCCAGGGACCCTAAAACATACCAGGAAGAGGGAGCAGACAGGAAAGGAGAGTCAAGGTACATACAGGTTTTGGAGATAGTGAACTGGACTGTGAGCCCTTGGGCTCTGGTCCGCACCCCATTAGTGAGGTTGAAGCAGCATTTTGGCACTAATTAAAATATTCATATGAACCACCAGAGGTGTTTCTTGCCTGCACCTTGGCAAACCCCGGTATTGAAGAAAATCTCTGGGTCAATGTGTAGCTTCCATAAGCATTCAGATGTACACTCTAGGAGGACTTTTGGGAGAAAGGGTCAACTATAATCACCACATTTATGTGGTGATTTTATCCAGTTGGCTGATAGGGGAACACAAACTTTGTGAAAAGGAAGAAAGTTGCTCTTTGGAAGAGAAACCAGCACTGCATTTGATTGCATGGCCCTCCTCCAGGTGAGCATTCTTTAATACCACTGAGAGAGAATAATGGCGAATTATCATATGGTCTAAAATACACTGTACTTAGGAATTTTTTATTCCTTAGCCAGGTAAGGCTACAGGGTAGACAGGTGCTCATCTGTGCTTCAAAGTCTTGAGAACTTTAAGATCATTAACATATCTTGGAATTACAAATCTGATTCCAGAAAGCTTTTGAAAAAAATATGTGTCATTACCACAGGCCCTTTGACGGCAGTGGGTTAGGGGTTAAGCAGTTTTCTCTCAGCTCTGACTTACCTTCTCTAGCTGGCTTTGTGAGGCTGGGCTGGTGCTCTGCAAATTACATTTCTCCTTTGGCATCTGGCTCCCTGTTATGCTTGGCCAATTGCTGGGCACTAGGGAGAAGTCAAAAGACAGGAGAGGGAAGAAAGAACTTGCTTCTTCCTATTTGCTTGTTATTCCTGTGAGTGTCACATCATTGGCTCTTCCCTCTGATTCTAGAAACAGTTCCATTTTTAGGATTCTTCCGCCATTCAGAATCAACCTCACTGATTCTAAGATGAGAGCACAAACTGAGTAGTCCATCCCTCAGAGCTCCGGGTCTCAGCTCGGGTTGGATCCCTGAGACCCCTCCCCCCTCCTTCAGGATTCTAGGTTCTGATAATCCCAATCATCTCCCTTTGTAGAATGGGCAAACCTAGGTTTAGTGGCTGCTTCCTAAGGTTCCTGTATCTGTGTCACTTCAAGTTCCCATTTTGTGTTGCCAGTCCTCTAATACCAAACCAATATTTAACCTCCAACAGTTTAACTTCCAACTGATTAACCAATTTCTTATATTAAATTATCTGATTAAAAATAACTATGTGATTTCCATTTTTGTGATTGAATTCTGACTAACTGAGAGGGCTAAAGGTCTTCGACAGTGAATTATATAGACAGCTTCTTAAAATTCTCTTTTAAGTCTACCTCCTTCCAAATTATTCTTCTCCTTGCAGTTGTTAAGTATCAGTCCATTCTTTGCCAGCCAGCTGTCCTGGCGCACGTTCCACTTTTGAGAGCTGTCATCCCACTCCCGACCCACCACACTCACATATGCACTTCAAAAACACAACTGTATGATTCTCTCCCTTGTGAAAACCACATATGAGGCATTGTCTATCTCCCCCTTTGAATGTTTATCCCTCCTTTCTCAAAAATCAGCCCCCATGGAATTCTGATGGAAAAGTTGTCACTTTGTTAAATCTTTTGCTTAGTTGAGTTTTTGTGGTCTTCAGTAAAGAGAAGTGTAATGTGTACCTGTGTCATCAGAGGTCTTCTAATTTATGCTGTTATTTTTTCTTTTCCTTGGGCAAAACAGGATTCCTCTGGAAGTGCTACTGTACTTAGTCTGGTCCATTAACATCTACTGCGGCCAAAGTATGAGAAAACACATCCAGCATTAGCCTATAATCTCTGTCCCATAAATTCTCTTTCTTGTGAAATACCATTACTAAACAAGACTTTTTTCCCACCAGACTTACTGATATATATATATAATCAGATATTATATATATTATATTACATATAATATATTATAAAATCAGTGATATATATGCTGATATATACACTGATAAATGTATATATAGTGTACAACATGATGATTTGATACATGTATATATTGTGAAATGATTACCCTAAAAGTTTGGTTAACAAGTACATCCCCTCACATAATTACCACTTTTTGTGTATGGTGATAACATTTGAGATCTATTCTTTTAACAATTTTAAAGTACATAATGTGGGTTTTTTTTAAGATTTTGTTTATTTATTTAAGAGAGAGAATGAGAGAAAGAGAGAGAGCACATGAGAGGGAGGAGGGTCAGAGGGAGAAGCAGACTCCCCGCCGAGCAGGGAGCCCGATGCGGGACTCCATCCCGGGACTCCAGGATCATGACCTGAGCCGAAGGCAATTGCTTAACCAACTGAGCCACCCAGGGACCCTTATAATGTGGTATTATTAATTATAATCACCATGTTGTGCATTAGATCCCCAGAATATATTCATCTTATGGCTGGAAGTATATATATATATATATATATTTTTTTTTTTTGACGAAATATCCCTCCATTTCTCCACCCCTCAGTCCCTGGTAACCACCACTCTATATTTCCATGAGTTCAAGATTTTAAGCTTCTACACGTAGGTGAGAACATACAGAATTTGTCATTCTCTATCTGACATTTTTCACTTAGCATAATGCCCTCAAGATTGATGTTGTTGCAAAAGGCAGGATTTCCTTCTTTATGAATGAACAGTATTCCACTGTGTGTATGTACAGACTGAATGCTGCAATAAACACTGGGACGCAGATATTTCTTCAGGAATGTTATTCTATTTCCTTTGGAAGTAGAATTGCTGGATCATATGGTAGTTCTTTTTTTAAATTTTTTAGGAAACTCCATACTGTTTTCTGTAATGGCTGCATCAATTTACATCATTTGCATACAGTGCACAAGGGTTCCCTTTTCTTCACATCTTTGCCAACACTTGTTACCTCTTGTCTTTTTGATAATAACCATTTTAACAGCTATGAAGTGAAACCTTATTGTGGTTTAATTTGTATTTTCTTGATGATTAGTGATGTTGAGCACCTTTTCATGTATCTGTTGGCCTTTTTTGTGCTTTTTTAGAAAAATGTCTACTCAGGTCCTTTGCCCGTTTTTTAATTGGATTTTTTTTTTTTTTTTTTGCTGTTGAATTACTTGTGTTCCTTAGATATTTTAGATATTATCCCTTATAAAATAGATGGTTTGCAGATATTTTCTCCTATTCTCTAGGTTGCCTTTTCATTGTGCTGATTGTTTTTTGTTCTTTGTGGGGTTTTTTTCTATGCAAAAGCTTTTTTGTTTAATAAAGTCCCACTTGTTTATTTTTGCTTCTGTTGCTTGTGCTTTTGGTGTCATGTAAAAACACAAAGAAACAAAAAAAAAACCTGTTGCCAGGACTAATGTCAAAGAGCTTTACTCTATGTTGTCTTTTAGTAGTTTTACAGTTTCTGGTCTTACATGTAATTCATTTTGAGTTGAATTTTGTGTATGGTATGATGTTGGGGTCCAAATTCATTCTTTTGCATATGATTGTTCAGTTTCCTCAACACCATTTTTTGAAGAGACAAACCTTTCCCCATTGAGTATTCTTGGCTCCCATGTCAAATATTTGTTGGCTTTATATGTGAGGGTTTGTTTCTGGGCTTTTGATTCTGTTCCACTGGTTTATGTTTCTGTTTTTATGCAGTACCATGCTGTTTAGATTACTATAGCTTTGTAGAATAGTTTGAAATTGGGAATTGTGATGCTTCCAGCTTTGTTCTTCCTTTACAGGATTGCTTTGGCTATTCAGAGTTTTTTGAGGTTCCATGTGAACTTTAGAAATATTTTTTTCTGTTTTTGTAAAAAAATGACATTGGAATCTTAATAGAGATTGTTTTACATCTATAGATGGCTTTAAGTTGTATAGACATTTTAACATATTAATTTTTCCAATTTGTGAACACAGGATATCTCTCTATTTATTTGTGTCTTCAATTTTTTTCATCAATGTCATGTAGTTTTCAATGTAGAGATGTTTTACCTCTTTGGTCAAATGTATTGTTTTTGATGCTATTGTAAATGAGATTTTCTTTATTTCATTTTTGGATAATCCATTATTATTATATAGAATTCTACTGCTTATTCTAAATTGATTTTGTATGCTGCAACACTACTGAATTTTTTTTATTAGATATAACAGTATTTGGGTGGAATTTTAGTAGTTTGTCCAAATAAAATCATGTCATCTGCACACAGAGTTAGTTCTGCTTCTTCCTTTCTGAATTGGATACCTTTTATATCTTTTTCCTACCTGATTGTTCTAGCACTCCCAGGACTATGTTGAATAGGAATGGTGAAAGTGGGCACCATTGTCTTGTTCTTGATCTTAAAGGAGAAGCTTTCAACCTTTCACTGTTGGCTATGCTATTAACTGTGGGCTCTCCATATATGACCTTTATTATGTTGAGGAACATTCCTTCTAGACCAACTTTGCTGAGAATTTTTATCATGAAAGGATATTGAGTTTTGTCAAATGCTTTTTCTGCATTTATTGAGATTTTATGATTTTTGTCTTTTATTCTATTAATGTGGTATATCACATTTATTGATTTGCATGTGTTGAACCATCCTTCCATTCCAGGGATAAATCCCACTTGATCATGGTGTATGATGCTTTTAATATTCTGTTGAATTCGATTTGCTAACATACTGGTGACAATTTTTGCACCTATATTCACAGGGATATTGGCCTATTGTTTTCTTTTCTTGTAGTGACCTTATCTGGCTTTAGTATCAGGGTAATGCTGGCTTTGTAAAATGAGTTTGGGAGTGTTCCTTCCTCTTCATTTTTTGGGGGGGATAGTTTGAGAAGAACTGTATTATTATTCTTTAAATGTTTCATATAATTCACCAGTGAAATTAACTGGTCCTGGGCTTTTCTTTCTTGGGAAGTTTCTGCTTGCTGATTCAATCTCCTTACCTGTTATTGGTCTGTTCAGATTTTCTATTTCTTCATGATTCAGTCTTAGTAGGTTATATGTTTCTAGGAATTTATCCATTTCTTCTATATTTTCTAATTTGTTGGTGTGTAATTGTTCACAGTAGTCTCTTAGGATCCTTTATTTCTGTAGTATCCATTAAAATGTTTCCTTTTTCATTTATAATTTTATTTACTTGACTATTCTTTTTTCTTAGTTTAGCTAAAGTTGTCAATTTTCTTTATCTTTTCAAGAAGCTAGCTCTTTAATAAAATAATTCCTAATTTTATTAAGCCAGATGCTTCTTGGTGTTTAATACACGGTAAGGCAGTCAATCCTATAGCTGTTAACCCATTGAGTCACTATTTTTTGCGATAAAAATAAGTTCCTTGATCAGAAGCAATGTTGAGTGATATACTATGTCAATAGAAAAGGCTATCTACATGTCCACAAATGATGGTGCTGGCAAAAATTTTTTTTCGTAGGAAAGTCAACTCTATATTCAGAGTAAAGTTCTATTTTGTAATGAAGATTAATCTCTGCAACCTCTATGATAGACAGGGTTCAATGTAATCAATTGTCTGTGATTAGCTATCTAGTCTACCTAGGCAATGATATCTTATTGGAGATATAACATTGGTCTGAGGGTGGAGGTTGGGTATTCATCTAACGTCATTGTTAGCACACCCTGGTGAGGGGAAGCTCATGTTATTTAGCATAATTACATCCTGTCATCATGGCGTGTGGTTCATGAGCCCATTCAGTTGGCACTGCAGTAAGAGGGAAGAAAACTGGCTGACATGTATCGAGTGTTCCACAATGAGCTTTCACATGAGACACAATTATTCTCTCACTTTGTGTCCGTTTCAAGAGAGCCACCCACGAAATTTTCCCCATATTTCCTTATTACTGCACAATTAGATGAAAGCACTAATGTGCAGATTATAATCAGAAGATTATGATCTACTCTTGATAAGTATAGTATGTATATATGGGGGAGCTAAGGTTGAGAAACCTTTATTCTGTTTTTCCCTGAATATCTATGCTATGTTTGCTAATTTTTTGCCAGCTGGATATAAATGGTAAAAGTGGTGTTTTGATCAGTACTGATGAAACAGCAACTATGCATGTAACAAGAAAGTGAATTGCTATGTGAGTAAAATATTTGGCACTTGAATAACAACTCAGGGATCGCTTTATCCAAAGGTTAATTTGGCAACAAACAACATATTTCGTTACCCTAATTCAAAATTAAAAACGATAGTGAAAGTTATGAATATGATCAAATGATGGTCACAAATTTCTTCCTGTCAATCCATTGTCTGTGACATGAGCAGAAACACAGGGCACTATTATCCCTTATTGAAAAAGCTATCTATCAAGTACAAAGGGAAGCCCAAGTAAAAGATAAAATATAAACATTTCATCAAGACTCTACACTATTCTAGCAAAATCCATTTACATTATTTCAAGTAGCTTTGACAAGTGGAGTCTGTCCTCAGTACGGTTAGTATTTCAAAAGCCTCAGCCTATTATTACTTGATATTACAAAATATCATGATTTCTAATGTTGAAGATATTCAAATTTTATTAGAAGACTAACTTGCTCTATCACTTAAAGTGAGCTTAAACATACACTTTACTGGTATCACATATGTAAGTGTAATAACAGATTGATTCTGAAAAGTGAAGCGTTAGAGCTCACACAATCTCATTATCCCAGAAGGAGTCAGTCTTAAGCATTTATGTATATTCTGACTAGAAATCCCATGCCACGGGTTCCAGGAGATGATCGTACTCTGCAATGGTCTGCATTTTTCAAGGCACAGGGGGAAGGAAATATCTGGGCAACTATGCGTAGGAGGATTGAGGTATTTGGGGACTGATCAGGGAAAAATATATAATCATGAGGTGGTAGTAGCACACACAAACTTTAGCTGGGCAACACTTTGACAGGATTGCATGTGGGGAAAGTCCCTTGCAGCATGAGACTGTCTGGAGGCTATGGTGAGGGAGCTACCATCCAGAAGTGGAGGAAGTAAGGGGAATTTCCAGGGGAGAAGAAAAGGCTTACATCACCAAATGCTGGCAATGATATGGAGAAATTAGAACATACATCTGTTGTTGCTGGGAATGCAAAGTGGATTCTGGGGAACTACTGTGAAGGGAGCAATTTAAATGCCCAAGATCCATGTTAATGTAGAGTCTTTGCCGTTCAACATCTCAATTTTGAGATGAGTAGAAACTTCCCCTTCTTCATTAAATGACTTCATTAACCCCTGCTTATTTAAGTACCAGCTAAAGCCCTTCCAATAAAGTCATGTTTCTCCAGTTCTCCAATACCATGACCAAAAAATAACGTGCATCTGTTCTTATTTCCTCAACCAACACAGTAAGGGAGGTGTACCTCCCCTTTTCTAGAGGGAATCTCTCTAGCAACATTATCTTGCTAGAGAGATCTGAATATCTTAGAACGTGCTCCTTCCTGTCTTCTTAGGAACTTTAGTCTATCAATTATCTTCTATCTCTGGTATTTTTAATTTCTCTCTAATAACTTTGCCCCTACACCCTGTACATTTGCTGAAATCTCTTCCTAAATCGTGTACCCTCCTCCAGTTATTCTCTTCTCTGTCAAGTCCTATAAGAGAATGATTTGCTTCCACTGTCACACTTTTCTCATTTTAAATTAACTCCTTCACTCACCATAGTCTGTTTTCTGCCTCCCAACACTCCACTGAAACTGCTGCCACCAAGGTCACCTACAATCTCTGAGTTGCTAAATCCAACTCTCCGTTCTTATCTCACTTAACATTTAACACTTACTTAACAGCAGAATTTGACCCGTTGACCACAGTCTCTTTCTTCAGGCTCTCTTCACTGGCATTTGTGACCCCTTTCCCTCCTGGTTTTTCTCTGCCCTCTTTGGTCCTTTCTTTGTCTCCTTCAAAGGCATCTCTTCTTTTTTCCCCTTGAATATTGGTGTTTCCCAGAATTATTTGTGATATTCTTCTTTTGCTCTCCATATTACACTTGCTTGTCTTGTTCACTCCATAGACTTCGATTGTCACCTCTGCTGTGATGGTTCACAGATCTATCTGTCTAGATCAGATGTTTCTTGAACCATAAAACCCAGATGCCATTTTGATGTTACTTAAGCATCTCAAACTCAAAATCTCCAAAGTGAATTTATCAACTCCAAACTGCTCTTCCTTCTGTGTTCCTCATCCCACCATTCATTCCACCCCTCCTTCCAAAGATCTTAAAAATGATACAGGACTCTTTTCTCTCTTACCATCAAGTCCTGTTGATACAAGCCCTTTAATATGTTTTGGACATTATATCTTCACTTCCAATAATATTCTTTTAAATTAAGCCATCTTTTCTTTCCCATAGTCAGTGCCTTATTCTTATGCCTATGAGCCTCCATGGTAAGTTCCACAGCCAGACTCACAGCTAATTCTGGAAACAAGGGTGGCTCAGGAAAGCAACATTTCAGGGTCTTCTTTTGGTTGAACACAATGACCAGGCAAATTGATCTTTGATTGGTCTAAGCTAGTCTTCAAAGCGATCCCCTCTCAGACTCTCAAATAAGAAGTGGAGGTGTGTATGTGGGGGGCGGGTGCTGGTACAGGGGTGGTAGGGGAGGAGGGATATAGGGTTCCTTTCTACCCTAAAACGACTCTTAGTTTTACATAACACAGAGAAGGAAAACCTCCGTGCATATGCTCCTTTGCATTCTTATTCTACTTATTACTAATCTCCAAAATTGAAAATGGAGGGCTTTTCTTTTTCTATACTTCTTTTCCCATACATACACTAAGCTTTAATGGTGGCCAGCAATATCTCCTCTACTGTGGGAGAATTCTCTGAGCATGGGTCATGCAGGCTTGGTTGTTAGATAAAGTGGGAAATAAACAAATCTGGAAAATTGTCTTTTAAGATAATAACCTGTCTTACTGCTTAATTCTATTTTGACTTTCAAAAGCTGGATACACCTCTCTATCCCTATTTTCTTTACATACAAACCCAGAGACATGGATGCCTTAGGCCAAGAGAGTGAAGGTCATGTACCAAGGAAGGAAAAAAAAGGAAAATCACATTAAAAAATTTTAAATTATTATCCTTGTTAGAAAGGATTTAAACATATAGCATATAGCTTCATATTCCCACTTTTAAGATTGAAATTTTCCATACTATACTTAACTCTAAAAACACTCTCTTATTTCATGCCCATTATTCAAAATCATCTCCTCTCTCAAATCCCTCCTTAAAACTTCTCTGAAACCTTTTATAAGAAGGAAGCCTGAAGGTCTTTTCTTAAAGACAAGAAAGCAGGTTGAATTTAAATAAAAGAATAAGATAGACCAAGCACATGGGAAGAAAAAAAATTAATAAGCTCACCTCTTTCAAGTAGCTTTTCCATTGAGTTTTTACATTTTAACTCCTTGTTTTATTTTTATCTCTAGTGTAGAAATATTCTTCATGGATTGTAATGCTTTTCATTCTGAAATACATCAAATTCATTTCAACCTCTACTAATAATAGTAGTAAATTTAAAATAAAATACCAGTAAATGTCACATTGAATTTCCTTCTTACTCAAATAGAGATAGTAATGCTTTTTCCCAGACCTTCTCAAGGAATCTATGAGGATAAAATGGATAAAGTTTTAGGATAAAGTTTTAGGATAAAGCTTATTAGGGAAACAATATGAAGTATAATAATTCCCATCTTTTCAGAGTTCACACTTCCTTGAAGTAGTTTCTAATTCACCATAGTTGTAGGTTTTTTGGGTTTCTCCTGTGTTCATAGATATTTTATATCTGTATGCAAAATGAAGTAAGATAAATTTTTTTGGGTTATAAATAGGTTTATTAAATAGCTAATTGCATACAAGGAAAAAGTGAAGGAAATGAGTACAAAACTAAAGATTGTATAGTCTTGGACGCCTGGGTGGCTCAGTTGGTTAAGCGACTGCCTTCAGCTCGGATCATGATCAAGGGTCCTGGGATCGAGCCTGCATTGGGCTCCCTGCTCAGCGGGAAGCCGGCTTCTCCCTCTCCCTCTGCCTGCCCCTCCCCCTACTTGTGCTCTTTCTCTTTCTCTCTCTCTGTCAAATAAATAAATAAATAAAATCTTTAAAGAATTGTATAGTCTTTGAAACAATTTTTAGTGCAGACAAAATTGTATTTGGGTAAAAATGTAATTTATGCAATATTCTAATTTGTCCCCATTTTAATTTTTAATAAAATTTCTATCCAGAAGTAAATTTTCTACATCACTGCCATGGCCTGTGGCATATTTTTTAAGTAAGTCCCAAGCTTCACAGCAGGTTGTTCTGGCTCTGAAGACTACTAATACCAGGGTATAAAAAGGCAAAGGTGGTTTTCAATTTCAAGTTTGCTAAATCAGTTGGACTGAACATGAATTACAGCTTACTTTTTCATGATAGAGAAATATGGACAGTTTGCATAGAATATTTTAGGATACATTTATTATGCTGTATCCCAAGGAGTTTTAAGTAACTTAACACAAATCGAGAATGCTCCTTTAACATCTTTACAAATTAAATAACACAATCATCGGTAAAGAATGATGAAAGATACTACACCCAAATGATACTCCAACTGTCCCATTGTTTATAGCAGGCTTATAAGACAGAGCTGTAAAAATTATACATATTTTGTAAAGTCCCTGAACATACATAGCATGAAATTTTCTGTTTTATTTTTGTCCCGTATTTAACATGTTTTAAGTGGAAGTCAGTGAAGCGAATGTAGACCTGCAATCCCTACACCCCCATATTAGAGAAACAAGATGTTAAAATCTGCTTCTCTTTCCCTGACTGGTCTCACTTCCAGATAAAAGAACTGAATTGAATGTATAAATATTGGCAGCTCCCAGAGTTGTGCTTCATTCTGAGCCCACCCGGTGTGGAAAGGAGTATGCAAGCCTTTCCAAGTGAGCCTGGAGGGGCTTGTTTGGCAGGGTTCAAATCTCTGATGAATGATTGGCTGTAGCTCTGATGAAAATAAAAGTTAAATAAATCCTGACTTATTTAGAAATACGTGTCTGACTTTTCTAACACCAGTGTCTTTGTGTCTCCAGCTGCTGTGGAAATGTCCTCACTTCAAAATATCAGGTGACACTGTGGGGTATTCACTTTTCCCTCCCAGTGCAGCAAAATCTTAGTCTGGTGCATGCAAACCATATGCACCGTGCTACATGTCATGAACCATGTTGGGCAAGATTGTTTGAGCATGGTGAGAACAAAATAACCATAATTTATACGTTCATCACCCCCTCCCAAAATTCACAAGAGCGTGATTTTTGTTTCTTTGTTTGCGAGTGTTTTTCTATTTAATGAGTGATGAGCACATATGAAAAATTTCAAGAGTTATATTTAAAACACAATAATATCTACATAACCTCCCTCACATACTTTCTGTACTTGTCAGTTCCTACTCTCCCTCCCATTTGCTCTGCTATAGACAGCCTGGTCTACTTCTCTCAGTACTCTTGGAAGTGATATTCCTTCTCCCTAGAATATTCTTCCCCCACATTACATCATTCAGAGCTCTACTCAAATGTCATCGATTCAGAGAGCTTTTCCCTGAACAGTCTGTCTTTCTCCATCCCTGACATTCTTTTCTTCATAGCATTTGCTACTAACACTGTGTTTGTATCACTTTTAGCATAATTTCAATGTTCTCCCACTTCCACTAAAATGTTAAGTTCCATGAGGGCAGGGTCTTTGTCTATTTAATTCAATACTCTATTCCCTGTGCATACTGTAGGTGTTACATAAACTATTTTCTGATGGATGAATGCTCATTTTTAAAGTAAAGATAAACTGAATTTGGATCATACAAAGAGCTGGAAGTACTGAATAAATGTAAAAACAGTAAGATAACTGTATGCATTTGGAAAATGCCTATACATATCACAAAAAAAGAAAAAGCCCAGAGACTTTTCTCATGTTAGTTTTACATGTATTCTACAGTTTTTTTTTTTTTAATGAGAAATTGTTGGATGAAATACAAGATGAATCTACTTTGTATTGAATTTAACTTATTAGAAAAAGATGTTAAAGCAAATATCTAATGCAGCCAGCAAGGACCTTTCAGTTTTAAAATAACATACTTTAAAAATATTTCTGCAAATTAAAGTCTTGTATTCTTCCCAAAGCATGGAAATGTTTTCCCACCTAAGCCGGTGCAGAGATAATCAGTGATACATTCTGGAGTGAAATTTACCTCTGCTGGTGTGTGGATACCACGGAGTCATCACTGATACAATGAAGGGGGCTGTTGAATTACAGACATTGAATTGCCTGGCAAACATGGCAAATTAATAATATATCACCAGAAGGCTCAGAAGCCCCTTACTGTGGTTGTGGTCTCCTGCTTATTCTCACTTCTTTAAGGACATAAACTTAAATCATGCATGGTTTAACATTTCAGCGATACAGACCAGAGTTTATTCTCACTGAGGAGAACACCAATACTCAAAAGATTTCAATCCATTCATAGTGATTACATGTAGAATGTTTTCTTCATTTCTGTAGCAATTTATGTAAGCTGCTACGTTATTGTCTTTCTGGGTGGATTATTGTGTAGTCCTCTTTCTCACAGGCTCTGAGAAAATGCCTTTTTGATGATCATTACGCTGTGATCACTTGACATGCTGATTTAAAGGATATGCTCAAGTAGGTTATCATGTAGGCATTCTCTATTTTTAAAGTGTCAGTTCAAGGTTATTCAGAAAAAATGCAAATACCTCAATGAGCTATATTTCTTACATTTGCAAGAAATTTTCTATGTAGAGTGTTACTCACACAGTTGCATCCATACCGTGTACACAGACTCAAATAATTGACTGCAAATATCAGCAATACCTTTATATTTACATATTTTAAATATGAAGGCCATGTAATCCTAGTGGAGAAAGTTTTGAAAAATGGAAAAGATGACCAGAATACCACCATCTTAATATATTACTGTTAGCATATTGGTGTATTTCCTTCTGGTAATTTGATGCGTCTTATACTTTTTATCAATATATATACAATTTTATACCTGGTCTTTAATCACTTAAAATCACAACGTAAGTACTTTTTATGTTTCCTACATCGTCTTTTAACCATCATGTTACTTCTAGAATAATATCACTTTAAGAGAATGTATTTCACCTTCCCATTACTGGATCTCTAGATACATTTCAATATCATGCCGTTAGAAATAATACAGCTTTTAATATCTTTATCCTCAAAGATTTTTCCTTACACTTTGGATTACTACTTCTTTAGGATAGATTTCCAGATAGGTTATTTGATCACTAGTTAGAAATATTTTTATCAAATTTGATACAATGGTACTGAATAACTTTCCAAAACATAATGACACAAGTAATGTTTAAGTGCCGATTTCACATTGCTCTGCTCATTATTAACATGACAACTTATTTATACACTCATTTAAATTTCCTTAGGTAGGAAAAAAATGATAAGACTGAACATCTTTTCATATGCTTGGTTTCTAGTTTCTTTGTGTGTGTGACATATCTGACATGTCTTTTGTGTGTGTTCTTAAAATTGTTGTGTTGACTGCATTGTGCAAAAATTGTTGTTTCCTTGGATTTCCACATTAAAATCTCTTGATATTAAGTACATAGACACTGAAGGTAACTTATGATCAATTTCTAGAATCTCTTCATAGAGATAAAGATAAAAAATAAAATATTTCTTCAGTAATTCACCAGACTATTTTTAAATTTATATTTTGATTATTTCATACAAGGAAACTTAGAATGTTTGTGTATTAAAATATTTCCATGTATTTATAACCTTAATGTACAAAATATCAGTGCTTCTCATAAAATTTTATCTTCTAGTTCCTTGCATTTAAGAAACAATTTAATTTTAAATATGTATTAGAATTTTTTCTGGTATATGATGCAAAGTGAATATATTTTTAAAAGATTTTATTTATTTATTTGAGAGAGAGAGTGTGAGTGTGAAAGAGAGAGAGCATGAGCAGGGGGGTGGGGCGGAGGGAGAAGCAGACTCTCCGCTCAGCGGGGAGACTGACAGGGTACTCAGGACCCCGGGATCATGACCCGAACAGAAGGCTGACGCTTAACCGACTGAGCCACCCACGTGCCCAAAGTGAACATTTTTTAAACCATGTTTTAAATTAGTTCTTCCAACATAACTCAAGTTTCCCACCAGTGTGCCTTGCCTCTGTTATCAGCTATTAACTATTTATGAACCAAAAGATCTTCTCACCTGTTTATTCTATTTCAACGTTTTTAATTTTCATACTTTAGGTCTAGACCTGCAGTCCTTTAACTATTACAACTTATAATAGTTAATCCCATCTAATTTTACATTTCTTTCCAATATTTTCTTTTATAATTTTTCAAGTTACACCTCTCAAATAAAACATATGTAATCTTTTAAAAATGTTTTACTTTTTAACAAGTAGAATCCAATTGTTCTGTGGAAATAAATTGGTATCTCCAACAATATATCTTGTTCTTTTGTTGTGTAACATTTTTATCGTGAAACATATTACATGAGAGTAGATAATATATAGGTACATTTAAATAATAAGAAAAGACACATAAATACACTTTTCAATCTTAGGAAATAAAACAGTGTTGTTACCTTCCAAACTTTGTGTCCTCTTTCTTAAATGTTTTTCTTTTTCTCCAACCAGAAATAAACATATTCTGACTTTAGTTATACTAATTTCTTTGCTCTTCCTTATAGTTTTATCATCTAGATTTGAAATCTCAAATAATATATTTTAATTTTCACTGTTTTAAAACTATATTTGAATTTTCTTGAGTCTTGTTCTTTTAACCTAATCTTAGGTTTGAGAGATTCACGAGTACACACACTGCTGTGGTTCACTTATATTCAGTGCTGCTTCCTATTCCATTTGAATAAATACTATTTATTTAGTCTAGTCTTAATGAGATTTTGATTGTTTTTTCTTTGAAGAAATTATGAACATGGCTGCTACAAACATTATTTTGCATGTTCCCCGGGGCATATGTGTTAGCGATTCTCAGGTGTATGCACCTAATAAAGAAATTGCTGTTCATAGTATATGATTAATGGTTATTGACAAATTGTTTTTTCAAACATTCAAATGTTTCCACTGGTAAAATTGTCATTTTTTTCTTTCCTCGATAATGCTGATATTCCGAGAAAATTTATTTCCCTATCTCCTAAATGTAAAATGCTAGTTCATCGTTGTTTGAAGTAACATTTTACCAATATGAAATTAAGAATATTTTCATACATTTTTTGGCTTCTGGTATTTCTTTTTATGTGAAGGGTTTATTCATATCTTGCTTCTTTCTTGATTGATTCTTAGAAATTCTTCATATATTTTAAATGCTGGCCTTTCTAGATACATGACACTGATAACTTTTGAGGAATGGCGGATTTTCATTTTAATGTAGACAATTTATCAGTATTTTCCTTTACGCTATTGTGTATTAAAGTCTTAGTTAAGAAATCTTTTCTCAATCTCAAGACTAGATTTTTAATCCATCTGAAATTAATTTTTGTGTATCATTAGAAGAATTGTTTTTCTCTTTTTTCCTGGATCATTTAATGTGAAGACCTTCTTCTACCTACTTCTTTTCAATGTTACCTTCATCAGTTATCAATTGTCCATACACATGCATTGGTCTGTTTACGTGTTCAACATTTTTTTCTATTTGGTATATTTTATTCTTCTTGTAGTAACACTAAATTTTCATAGTTTCTATAGACTTAGGATAAGTTTTGATCTACGTAAGTTTTACCTATTCCTCTATTCCTCCTTTCTAAGAGTATCTAGCTATAATTAGACCTCTGTCTTCTACATAAAGCATAGAATTTCTACCTCTTAAAAGATGGGAATTTGAGGGGCACCTGGGTGGCTCAGTCAGTTAAGGTCCAACTCTTGGTTTTGGCTCAGGTCATGATCTCTGGGTCGCAAGCCCCTGTGGGGCTCTGTGCTCAGCAGGGACTCTGCTTGAGAGTCTTTCTCTCTGCCCCTCCCCCAGCTCATGCTCTCTCTCTCTAAAATAAATAAATAAAATCTTTAAAAAAGATGGGAATTTTATTGTAATTATATTGAATCTATATATTATATTATATTATATTTGATAATATTGAGTCTTCTAATCTAAAAACATGTGTATTAGCCCCTTTATTAATCTCATCTTTAATGACTTTTAAATAAAGTTTTGCAATTTTCTCTGTGAGTGTCTTGTACATCTTAGCTCAGGGAATTGGTAGTGAAGGAGATGAGAAATTATCATATTCTGAATGCATTTTGAATATAATCCAATGGTATGTCTGATGAGTATTAGGAATGAGGACCAAGAGAAAGATTTTGGCTTAAGCCACTCCACAGATGAAGTTGCCATTAACTACCACGGGGAAGACACTGGCAGAGATGGTGTTTGGGGGAATTCCAGAAGTTCAGTTTTGTGTGTGCTGATTTTGAGGTGTTTCCAAAATGACTCCCAAGAGGAAATATCAAGTGAGTGTTTAGTGTACGAAGTTGGGGTTCTTGAGAAAGTTTATAGCTAGAGAGACACATTTGGGAGATGTATGAATCAGGAAGATTGAAAGAAAAGTTTAGTAAAAATACTATTTTTAAAAGACATTTATAATATTTAAGGAAATTACAAGGGATGCTGAAGTATCCAGGGGGTGGTAACAATAGGCCACTATGGACCCTAAGGCCTGAAGAGACAAGGAGAAAGAAAAGTTACCAGAACCATGAAAAAATACATGCTTGCCTCTCTATCTTTCTACCCATCTACTTATATCTCCCTATATATCATCTGTCTATTTATCTATCAAGCATCTACCTACCTCAAGGCTCATGGTTTTAGTTTTATTGCTTGATTCCAGTTAAAGGTGTGATGTATCTCTTTTGCACTCCCTTGCATATCTTTTCTATGTGTTATTTTCTCTCTAAATCTTTTCCTTCATTTTACTTTTGCTTCATTTTCTTCACTTTTATTATACTATTCTCAATGACACTAACTGAAGTTTCCACAGGGTCTATTCTCCTTTGGGCTTCTTGAAATATAGTGTTTATTTCCTAAATAATTTTGCCTATTGCTTCTCTCTCTTTTTTTTTTTTTTTGCTAAATCTATCAGTTCCATTTTTAATATTCTTTATTAACTGGTCATCTTTTCTCTGAACTTCTCTAATTTTGCATTTCATGTTCCTGAATAGCAATGATTATTTCATATTTTTGTTTTGTTTTTAGCTCACATTGGGTGTTTTATCTTGCATGTTAATGCAATTTTTGGAAAGATTTTACTGATGAGTTTTCCTCATATCTAAGAAATGTGTTCTGCTATTTTCTTACTTTTTAATGTCATCTTTGTATGCAGGCAGACCATATTTCTTTCCTCTAACTCATACTTTAAAAAGACAGCTTTACCTAGACTACCAGAGACTGATGTATAAGAGATAAGCAAGGATAGTTCTCCATGCTTCAAAATTGTGCTAGATATCTTCCCCAACTCAGGACATTCTCCATCTTTCTCCACTCTGCTCTCCCCTCAGCATATTTACTGGTATTGCCTTTATTAATGGCCTCCCTTGACTTTGGCTACCAGTAGGAGGTAGCTAAAGCAACGTTCGTGTTGGGGTCTGGAGTGAGGGAAAAGTGAGGTCAGGCTTATTCTCCTGACTCCTTCTCTGTGGAGTCTCATGGGATGGTTTGATCCCTTGTTGAAGTTACAGTTCATTTCAAGGCAGCTTTCTCTGTAAGACTCTTCCATTCAGGTTCTGGGGACTGTTATCTTTAATAGCATCTATTAGACAATAAGAGCCTTTTGTAAAGAGTCCACATCATTGGAAATAGTTATTTTATTAAACCCTCCTCAAGTCATCCACTTTCAGTAGGACCTTTCCTGATTCAACAATGCTAATTCTCACTCTTATAGAGAAAGACTTAAAATAAGGCTTTTTTTCTGTTAGGCACTTGTTCCAATGACGTATCCTACATCTAGCCCTAAGTATCTCATATTTCTATAACTGTGCATTTAGTTCCACTAAATGTACCATAAGAGCATCCCTGGTTCACACTTGCTTTCTTCCAAATGCTAAGACATTCCATCTGTTTCCAATAAATTCCATTTTGCTTAAGATAGTTATACTCAACTTTGTTGAGTATATTTGTTGCTTGCAACAAATAAATACTAACTTTTACATGCACTAATGTTTTATAATTTTTATAATAATACTATATTTTCTTACTGAATGTAACAGCCATGTAACAGAGATTTGCTATTGTCAAAGGATCCATTGATTGTTACATCACAGAACATAATCCTCTGACTACATTAAAACTTTTAACCAGTGCAGCATGGTTAAAAGGGAAAAAAATGAATGAAATGTTTCTTCTTATGAGGATGCTACAGAGATTTTTTAATGGGTGGTTTCATTCACAATGAACCACATAATTTGATTAACTCTACATTTTCCTAAATAGTAGATAATAAAATTGATACTGCAGTTTATCAAATACATCACAGGTTTTATAACCTCATTATACCTCAGATCATCCTGGTATATAAATACATAATCCATTTGTTAACACTTGTTGAATTTTAAATGTATCCATCCTGTTTTCAAACTTTAAAAAATAGTCTTACTCAGCTGTGGTGAGAAACATTTTTAAAGTTTCACTTATTTTGTTTTCAAAGTATTTTCCACCTCCAGAGTTTTCAGAAGAGATTCCCTGTAGGAAAAGAAAAAAAATGCGTCTGTTAAAATTAAATGGCTCAATATTTTAGAGGACGGTATTATACCCACATTGATTTTTTAGATTAAGTCTCAGGCAAAAGTAGCTAATATTGCCTTCCATGTGATTAATTCTCAAGGCATGATATAATACATAAAAAATATCAACCTGTAAATGATCAATCTAATTAAAATGCTGTAGATATGTTGTACCAGTAATTTTACCTCAAAATGATGAGTTATAAGCTTTGTTAAAGGAAATAGTCTCTGAAATTTTAGAAAACATTGCCAGGTATTATTCTAAGTGGTGTGTGTGTGTGTGTGTGTGTGTGTGTGTGTGTGTGTGTGCCATGAACTGCAATTTGAATTTAAACAATTTTTAAGGGACTTAATAAATTATGGTATTTATATATGATATAAATAGTAATAAAAGAAAGAATATATTGACACACACAACATAAATGAGATTCAAAATGATTATACTAAGTGAAAGAGGACAAATCAGTATGAATACTTATAGTATGGTTCCATTTATATAAAATTCTGGAAAATTCAAACTAATTTATAATTACAGAGAGTAGATCAGTAATCATCTTAGGAAGGAGAAATTACAAAGAGACAAAAGGAAACTTTGGGGGGTAATAGCTATGCTCATTGTATTGATTTTGATGATAGCTTCTCATAATAGGCACGTGTTAGAACACATCAAATTGTACAGTTTACATATATATATGTTTGTTGTATGTCAATCATACCTCAGTAAAGCTGTTAAGAAGAAAAAATATAAAACAAGGGATTCCATTAGTAAACACAATGGTATCGCTGGTACCAGACAATTTCTGGCTGAAATAAATATGTATCAAAGATGGATAAAATATATAAAACATGAAAAGATGCTCAAGGGGCACCTGATGGCTCAGTCGGTTAAGGGTCTGACTTGGCTTTGGCTCAGGTCATGATCTCAGGGTCTTGAGATTGAGCCCTGTGTTGGGCTCTGCACTCTGCATGGAGTCTTCTTGAGATTCCCTCCCTCTCCGTTTCCCTCTGCCCCTCCCCCCTCAAATAAATAAATAAATAAAAACTTAAAAAAAAGATACTCAATATCACTGATCATCAAGGAAATACAAATCAAAACTACGATAAGATACCACCTCACACCTGTCAGAAAATCAACAATATAAGAAACAACAGGTGTTGGTGAGGATGTGGGGAGGGGGAACCCTTTTGCACTGTTGGTGGGAATGCAAACTGGTGCAGCCACTCTGGGAAACAGTATGGTGGTTCCTCAAAAAGTTAAAAATAGAACTACCCTATGATCCAACAATTGCACTACTGGGTATTTACCCAAAGAATACAAAAATACTAATTCAAAGGGATACATGCACTCTGTTGTTTATAGCAGCATCATCTACAATAACCAAATTATGGAAAGAGCCCAAGTGTCCCTTGACTGATGAATGGATAAAGAAGATGTGGTATATATATATATATATATATATATATATATATATATGTAATGGAATATTACTCAGCTATAAAAAGGAATGGAATCTTGCCATTTGCAATGACATGGATGGAGCTAGAGTGTATTATGCTAAGCGAAATAAGTCAGTCAGAGAAAGACAAATATTGTATGATTTCACTCACATGTGGAATTTAAGAAACAAAACAAATGAGCAAAGGGGAAAGAAAAGAGAGAGAGAGGTTAAAAAAAAATAGCAAGATGGTTAGACCAAATCCCAACTATATCAGTAATTGAACTGAATGTATATTGACTAAATACTCCAATGAAAAGACAGATCTGCCATACTAGAGTTTTTAAAAGATGCATCTATTTTCCATTTACAAGAAATACTTCTTAAATATAAATACAGACAGGTTGAAAGTTAACTTATGGAAAAGGTATGCCATAAAGACATTATTTAGAAGAAAGCTTCTGTGAATATGTTAATATCAGTCAGAGTAGACTTTAAAGCAAGACTTACTAAGAGAAATAAAGAGGGATGTTTCATAATTATGAAACATTTGAATCAGCAGGAATATATTACATCTCTAAATTTATGTGTACTTGAAAACAGCTTTAAACTATATAAATTAAAAGTTAATAGAATTAAAAGGATACACAATACAAAACCTTAGAGATTTTAACATGCATCTCTCAATAACTTTCAATAACTGTCAGAACAGGCCAATGAAATAAAAGGAGTAAGAATACAAAAGTTTTGAACAATACTATTAACCAACTTGCCCTAATTGACATATTTAAATACTACATCCAATAACTGAAGAATGTACATTTTTTTTACTGAATGTGAAACATTTATCAAATAGATAATTAGAGCAATTAAATAGAGAATTAAATTAGATGAACCTCACACTTTCAAAGCTTGATACTCTGTATTTTCCTGACACTGTAGAAACTTAAATTACAGAAAAACAACTATTGGAAAATGAGAATGAGGGAACAATAAATTATTAAAATCAACAATAGAGTCTAGAACACTATGGAATAATGTCTTCACAGGGCTGATAGTGAAAAACTGTAATTTTATAATCAGTATTGTTCAAGAATGAGAATAAAATAAAAATATTTTCAGAAAAGAAATCAGAACATCTAAATAATATACATTGAAAGGAAGGAAAATTGTTCTTGAAGGAAGGATTTTTATATAAAAAATGGTAAAGATGTGCTAGACTATTTTAATCTGTAAAATTATATCCTTCAGTACTGGAAATTTTTCTTATTATATTTCCTTAATAATTTCCCCTTTTAAAAAAATTTTCTCTATCCCTTCTTTCTGGAACTCTTATTCTTTTGATGCTTACCTTCTTGGACAGATTCTCTAATATTTGTCTCTTCTTATTCTCTCCACATTTCTGTCTTCTACTTTCTCAGAGATTCACTGAACTTTATCTTCCAAATTTTCTATCAGTTTTAAAATAGTTCTGCTATTTATTAATTTTATATATTTCCTTTTCCTGTGGATTCTCCCCTTTTTTAAAGTATAAAATCCTATTCTTATGAAACAAATGCAGTGTCTTATCTTTCTAAGGATTTTAAACATGTATGTTCTGTTTCCTGCATTGTCCCTGTTAATTCTTTCATAAAATTTGCTCATAAGAGTATTATATATACTATTTAATGGCTAAGCTTTTTTTGTGTGTGCCTATCTTCCTCTACTAGAATTTAAGCTCTGTAAAGACTGGGATTTTTGTCTGTCTTATTCTTTTCTGTCTCTGCAGCACCCATAATACTGCCTAGTACACAGTAGGAACTCTTTAAGAGCATAGTGAATGCTGCAATGTATGTTATTAAAGACCTTCATTATTGTCTGTTTCTGGTGATGTTTGAATATCAGTTCATATTTAGGAATGAATCTCTAAATACTAATTAGAACCTCTATGTGAATGGTAGGGCTTGTCAAAGGAAAAGATTCACTGTAGGTGATGGGGCCAACGCCCAGCCAAATCAATTTGGGACCTCCTAATGTTAGTATCTATAGGTCTTCTTTATGAACTGGTCTTATCCTCAGAGAAAAATTATCCAGACTCCTTCTTCAGTGATTTAATTTGGCTACCAGAAAAGTGAAGCTAAGCAAATTGAGGGGAGTTAGCATCACTAATCATTATGTAGATTTCTACTTACTCCACCCATTGTTCTACAGCTCTGCTGCTCTCAGCTATGCTTAAAATCTTCAAGACCAGTTATTCTATGTCAGCCTTTCCATAAAGTACAACAGTGGCAACAGTGGTCTTTTGCTCATTTGAGTGAGGAGCTACTGTTAGGCTGTGTGAAGTGGGAGAGGTGATATGAGAGGTGTAATTATATATTTTTAACCTATTTTTAAAATCTCTGATCTACCTCACACCATTTATCTTCAGAGGATCTCTTGCCTCCAATTTCCTCAGCTTTCCAGAGTTATGCTCTGAAAATTAGCTTGCTTCTTGGCAAGGCACTTAGTTTTCAGCTTTTTGTGATTTGCTAAGTCAGTTATGACTCATCCAAATGCTTTATATCATTTGGAATTTTGTTATCACCTTTCATGTGCTTTCATTGCCTCTTCCCTTGATCCTTGCAGGTAGAAACCCCATTGTGGTGGTTTTGTGGAGGAATCAGAGATAAACATGCATGTTTAATATTCCATAAATTTGCTGGAATCTTTCCCTAGACTTTAAATCCAAATTTATGGAGAATAGCCAAGTACTACCACAAAATTGTCCTTGGCCAAATATCAAAGAGAGAAAAGTTGGTGATATAAATATGGTATAGACTTAAATAAGGAATCACGTATACTGCTAGGCTGCATCAAATTCATAATGTTGTATGAGATGTGCATAGCTCCAGTCTTATATCACTTCCCTGATTATGCATATGGAATTATTGTTCTACAGTTCAAAACCAAGTGTAGAAACTAAGACAATCAGTTGCAGAGATGTTAATAATAATCATAATATATAATAATTATTAAACAAACTATAAATATATTTCAAATATATATTTGAACAAATCCTCAAATATGCACAAGATACATAATTAAACAAATTCCTCAAATAGATATTATATACACTACATTATATAAACCCTTTCCCCAATAAAATAAAAACATATCAAACACACAAAATTAGATCTCGGGTCAGTTAGATTCTAGGCAATGTAACAAAGATTTTGTTCAATATCATGTTATGTCAGAAAGGGAGACAGGACTTAAATTAAGGTCTCTTGCTTCAACATCTCTTGAGTTGTTTCTATCCAAAATTATCCTTATCATCAAACCAGAGTTCTGTATACTCTGTTGACAACAGATTGTGCCTCAAAGCAAATGCTATCTTGGTAATAGGCCTAATTTTACATAGACTATATACGGCTTGTAGGACAGAAGACTGCATCCTAGTCAGATGGGAGCAGTATCCTGAAGATAGAGTGAAGCAACTAAAGCAACAAAAAATATTAAGTAATGGAATGAAAGGAGAAAAAATTTCTGACATTAAGAAAAACATACCCCTGTCATAAAATGACTATTGAATTTCATGCTTGGACAGACAGTCTGAGAGAGACAACTACATTCATAAGGAGCTTTTTCCAAGCCAAAAGTACTCAGGAACAGAAGCAGACCAAAGCCAGGAGGAAACTCCCCTCCAAAGAAAGCTGGCCAAGTCCAGGAAAAAAAACAGATCTCGAGATTCTGACAAGTCCAAAGGGAGGGCTGCATAATAAGTATTTGTGGAAAACTTTAGAGAAACCACAGATTGATGAAAGACTCAAAGAAAGGAAGAAAGGACAAGTCTAAGCTGAAGAACTATGCATTCTATGAATATAGGACCATATAAGGAAGTTTACTTCAATGCCTGTTTTGTAGAACTAACCATAGCAATTACTGGTGAAATGATAGTCTTGAAAATAGTTTAGTTTCTTACTTTAATTCTGCAAGCAAGTGTACCCTGAGTTTATAGCCACAAATCCATTAACTTCAATAATTTCTTTCATTTAGTGTATTGAAGAAAACATTTTTTCTTTTCATTCATTGATTATTCACAGTTGTTTGGCTTCCATATCCCTCCACTCCACCATGAACATGTTCAGTTTGCTTCTAGTCACTTCTTGTAATCATATAAACTGCAGAGAGAAGCACAGTACATTGGCAGCCATTATTGCATTCACTATCGTAAAGTAAGATTGAACACGCACTCCATCTTTGTTCTTCTTTAGGCATCACCAACAGAGGGCTATCCTATGTAAGATTTTCTACAGACACAGGGAATGAGTATAATGAGAAAGACAAAAAATTCATATCAGTCTTCAGTGTTCTTAAATTTCAGTTCATCATAGAGAATTCTTCACTGGCTTCCCCACCCCCACCCCCACCACCACCCTTGATCCTATCATGCTACCATTGTATTTAGACCAAATCTTTCAGATTGTTTTCTTCCTATCAAATCTTCTCTCTGCACACCATCTACACTCATAGAAAAAAAGTTTGTGACTAATGAGCATAGCTTCTCTGATGATGCAGAGCACCGTAACTCTCCTCACTTTTCATGTCTCTATATTCTTGTCTTGGCCTTGCTACTTTTTGCAAACCCAAAATACCCTTTATCTGTTTTTTTCCAAAAAGGAACAACATTCTCTTCAAGATTTGTTTGATTGTGTCTCCCTAGACCTATTTATTCAAACTGCCAGTAGCTTTTATCTATTCTCCAAAATATTAAAATTCTATCAAGTAATACATACACATAGCCCAAAAATATAAATATAATAAATATTTGTAATGAAAAGTAACATTTACCTGATTCACACCTCCCCTTCTCAGTCTCACTTTCATGAAGCAAAATCTTCTAATTACATTATTTCATTTAAAAAAAGTCTAATTTTTTTACTTTAAATATTAACAATCAATTAAAATTTTTTAAAGATTATTTATTTATTTGTCAGAGAGAGAGAGAGAACACAAGTGGGGGGCAGGTGCGGGCGGCAGGTAGAGGGAGAAGCAGGCACCACACTGAGCAAGGAACGCAATGTAGGACTCGATCCCAGGACCCTGGGATCATGACCTGAGCCGAAGGCAGGCACTTAACCAACTGAGCCACCCAGGCATCCCAATCAATAAAAAATTTAATACATTATCAACTGATGACCACACAATAAAGACAAGGATTTACTTATAAAACCCACCACTTTTCTACTTTTATCTCAGTTTTTTGTTTTTACTATTTTATTTTCTCTCTTGTTTATCTTTATATAATAAAATTAGTTGCATAACATTATAAATGTTATCTATTGTGCTTTTGTCTCAACATTTTTGCTGCCTTTCCCCATCCTCTCTTTGACTCAGTGTTATTCATTACTTCTGGGATATTCATTTCATAAGGAAAAATATAAAAGAACATGGAGAGAAAAAAAAGACAAATTCTTGGCTTCAAATTTCATCATAACTAAGAAAACTATTGCTTTTAACTGGCAAGAGCTATGTGTTTTGGAACTCAAAGGTGGAAATGTTGAAAGAAACAGAAGATAGAGTTTATGCAGAAATAGAATAGAAAGTGCCAGACACCCCTGCTCTTCTTTGGGTAAACGAAGAGGTTCAACACTGACCAGAAAGCTTCAATACATACTTAAACCAGAAGCCACAAACTCCCAGAGGATGAACAAGATTTGTTTTGCCTACAGGCCCAATTTACAGAAGAAAGTGGAGAAGAAGAAAGAGAATGAGGAGGAGATGAGGGAAGAGAAAAGCAGATGAGGAAGAAGAAATAATTTCCATGTCACAGATTATACCATACTCTAATCTGACTTATTCTAACATTGCAAGGCTAACACTCATACCCTTTTGCATTTGACACCACCAACTCCAACCTTCCATATTTCCACAACTTCAGACAACATCTTTTCACTATACCCCATATTAGAGATATTAAGCTCCCAAGTTTCTTTCCACCTCATCTTTCCCCTTCAGTTTCCCAACATGTTGTCAGCTGAAAATTAACTTTGACATTATCAAAGTTGAAATTTTTAATTTCTGTTCCATGATATTGTCTTCTATGTTTGGTCCGTAACTTAAATAAGTGAGTTGGAAAATCAACAAATAATCCTATTATTATGGCTATAAATAGATTTTAGTGCATAGTCAATCAGTGAGCCAATATTCAGTTCTTTTACTGGAGGTCCAATAGCAGGATTCTCAAGCAAATCAAAGGAGAATGATTCTAATATATAGGTGAATAAATATTAGAATGTATAAGTGAAATCTAATATATAGATTTCTCTATACTTCATAGTTTTTCAAAATTTCCACCATTTTAGTTCAATTTGTTTAACATTTGGACCATGAATTTCCTATAAGTTTTTATTGTTTTCCCCAGAGTGCCTGGGGAATATTTCCTATTACTTTCATGATTTTTTGTTTGTTTGTTTGGGAAATAATTTACCTTCATCACTTTGTCAGTCCTATCAAGGAACTCTTTTATTAATTTATCAATTGCTTATAATCTACTTTATTCTTATTTTTTTAATTGTGGTAAAGGACACTTAACATGAAATCTACCCTCTTAACACAATTTTAAGTGTATTGTATAGTATTGTTAACTACATGCACACTGTTGTACAGCAAATCTCTAGAGCTTTTTCATCTTGTATGACGAAACTATATACCCCTTGAACAGCAACCTCCCACTTACTCCTCCCTCCAACCTCTGAAAACCACCATTCTTCTTTTGGCTTCTATGAATTTGGCTATTTTAGATACCTCATATAAATGGAATTATGCAGCATTTGTCCTTCTGTGACTGACTGACATATTTCATTTAGCATAATGTCATAAGATTTATCCATGTTGTTGCTTATGATAGTATTTGCTTCTTTTTTAAGGCTGAATACTATTCCATTACTATGTATAAAGCAAATTGTCTTTACCCTTTCACCCATGGATGGACATTTAGGTTGTTTCCATACACTGGTTATTATGATAATGTTGCAAGGAACATGGTAGGGCAAATATCTCTTTGAGAGCCTGTTTTCAATTCTTTTGGATAAATACACAGAAGTAGGATTTCTGGATTGTATGCTGGTTCTATTTTTAATTTTTTGAAGAACCTCCAGAGTGTTTTGGATAGTCACTGCACCATTTTATATTCCTACCAACAGTATGCAGGGATCCAATTTCTCCATATCTACACCAAAAATTGTTATTTTCTGGGTTTTGTTTTTGTTTTTGTTTTATATTGGCCACTGTAACAGGTGTGAGGTGATATCACATATTAGTTTTGATTTGCATTTTCCTGATGATTAGTGATATTGAGCAACTTTTCATGTACCCGTTGACCATCCATATGTCTTTTTTAGAGAAAAATCTATTCAAGTCCTTTGCCCATTTTTTTTAATTGGGTTATTTGCTTTTTTGCTATTAAGTTGTAGAAGTTCCTTATGTATTTTGGAAATTAACCATCTCTGAGACATATGGTTTGCAAACATTTTCCCCCATTCTTTAAGTTGCCTTTTAATTCTATTGATGGTCTCCTTTACTGCACAGAAGTTTTTTAGTTTGATGTAGTCCCATTTGTCTATTTTTGCTATTATTGCCTGTGCTTTTGGTGTCATACCCAAGAAATCATCATTGAAAACAATGTTATAAAGATTTTTCTCTTTGTTCTTTTAGAAGTTTTATAGTTTCAGATCTTACATTTGAGTTTTTAATTCATTTTGAATTTACTTTTGTGTATGATGTGAGATAAAGGTCCAATTTTATTCTTTTGCATGTGGATAACCAGTTTTATCAGCACCATTTGTTGAAAAGATTATCTTTCCCCATTGTGTAGCCTTGGCACTTTTGCTGAAGATCATTTGACTATAAATGTGTGGATTCACTGTTGTGTTCTATATTCTGTTCCATTGGTCTTTATGCCACTACTATACTCTTGACTACTAAAGCTTTGTGGCATGTTTTGAAGTGGGGAGGTGTAAGTCCTCTGGCTTTGTTATTCTTTCTCAAGATTGTTTTGACTATTTAGAATCCTTTCTAGTTCCATATGAATTTTGGGATTTTTTTCTATTTCTGAAAGAAAATGTCATTGGGATTTTGATGAGATTGTATTGAATAGCAGATTGCTTTGGGAAAGTGGACATTTTTAACAATAGTAAGTCTTTCAAAACATGAACACAGATGCCTTTCCATTTATTTGTGTCTTCCTTAATTTCAGCAATGTTTCATTGTTTTCAGTGTTACAAGTCTTTTGCGTCATTGGTTAAGTTTATTCCTAAGTACTTTATTCTTTTTGATGCTATTATAAATGGGACTTTTTTCTTAATTTAATTTTCAGATTGTTTGTTGTTAGTGTATAGAAACATGACTAAGCTCTATATATTCATTATTATCCTGCAAATTTGTGAAATTTGTTTACTAGTTCTAACTTTTTTTATGTGGACTCTTTAGTCCATGTCATCTACAAACAGAAATAATTTTACTTCTCGTTTTCTGATTTTGATGCCTTCCATTTATTTTTCTTGCCTAATTGCTCTAGTTAGGACTTCTAGTACTGTGTTGAACAGATGAGAAAAGGGTGGGCATCCTTGCTTTGCTCTTGATCTTAGAGAAAATATTTCATTTTTTTACCACTGGGTATATTGTTAGCTATGAGCTTTTCATATAAGGCCTTGATTATGTTGAGGTAATTTTCTTTTATTCTTGTGTTTTTCTAGTGGTTTTTTTTTTCATGAAAATGTGTTGAATTTTGTTAAATGCTTTTTATCTATTGAGATAATCAGTGACTTTAATCCTTTGCTCTGTTAATGTAATGTATCCCATTGACTGATTGTTGAATGATTTTTGCATCCCAGGGATAAGTCCTACTTCATCATGGTGTATGATCCTTTTGATGTGCTATTGAATTCTGTTTGCTAGTATTCTGCTGAAAATTTTTGTACCTACATTCATCAGAGATATTGGCCTGTATTTTTTCCTTTCTTGGTGTGTTTTCTGCCTGGCTTTAGTATCAGGGTGATGTTCTCACCATTTTATTTGGAGATTGTCTTTTGGATTCCCTCTGCCACATACTGTGCATCTCTTGGCTACTCCACCTCATTCCTATCCTAAGCTGTGTTTTTGAGAATACCTCATCTGGCCTTATTATGGTTTGGGAAAGATCTACAGGATGAATCATCCAAGGTCACAGGTGATAAAGCTAGTTGTAGAACCCCAGGCTTCTGACTTCCACAGAAAATCTGTACTACATAGGTAGGTTGTCACTCATCTATCTTTCAGTTGAAACTTCTACAAAACTCCTAAAAATTTCTCTAATAGCAGCTATTTACCACTTTTTACAATGATTAGTGTGGTAGGTAGCCTCTAAACTGGTTCCACATGACCTCTGCCTCCTGCTATTCAGGTTTCTATAATTCCCTCCCTTTGAGCATGGGCTGGACACAGTATGAATATAATGCAAAAGTGATAGTATGTCACTATTGAAATTAGGTTACAAAAAGACTCTAGATTCTGTCTTCTGTCTCTCTCTCTTCCTCTCTCTCTTGCTCTCTCATCTCTTGCTCTGATGTAAGCGAGTTGCTATGCTGTGAGCTTTCTTATGGAGAGGCCCATATGGCAAAAAATTAAGGAAGGCCTCTGGCCAACATCCAGTGAGGAATTGAAACCTTCAGTCCAGCAGTCCAAGAGGGACTAAATCTTGGGTTGTTGAGACTCAAACTATATGCCTGAGCTTGGAAGCAGATCCTCCTCCAGTCTTGCCTTGAGATGAGACTGCAGCCCCAGCTGACACCTTGATTGTAGCCTGTGAGAGACTCTGAGTCAGAGGGAACTAGTCAAGCTGCAACTGAACTCCTGGCCCTTAGAAATTGTGAGATAATAGATATTTGTTATTTTAGGCATCTCAGTTTTGGGCCAATTTGTCACAGAGCAATAGATACCTAATACCATTAGTAAGAACATAATTGTAAAGAAACGTTGAGAACGTAATGTTTTGAAACAAAATACAGCACAAATAACCTTAAGAACCCCTTCCCTCTTACTTTATTTTTTATTTAATTTTTTTAAAGATTTTTTTTATTTATTTATTTGAGACAGAGAGAATGAGAGAGAGAGAGAGAGAGAGAGCACATGAGAGGGGGGAGGGTCAGAGGGAGAAGCAGACTCTCCGCTGAGTAGGGAGCCCGATGCGGGACTCGACCTGGATCATGACCTGAGCTGAAGGCAGTCACTTAACCAACTAGGCCACCCAGGCGCCCTTCCCTCTTACTTTAAAATCTATCCTAAAAAGAAAATATTTATAGACTTCAAATATAAAAGTTATGAGAATTAAAATTTTAACCAGTGTATATTCAAAATATCTGTCTACTAATTTACCAGACTTCTCCTTTTGTTTTTCAATGTTGGTAATACAATATGTATGGTTTTGTATATGTTTTAACAAGTATAAACTAAATACAGCAAATACTCTTGGAAATAAAATAAAGTAACCTAAGTGTCCTTTGATATAGTTCAAGATTAAATCATTGTAGCATATAATTTAAGAATATTAAATTTAACACTCAGAAAAGGGTATAAAAATTGCTCAGAAGGAAACTGAGCTATTTGTCATCCTTTGGGAAAAAGAGATTTGTAGTGCCTTAGTGCTAATGAGAAATGTTTGAGATAAGTATGTAAGTTCCTATTCAGAAGTCATTTGATAATCTATTTTTAGTTTGGAACTAAGAAAACATTAAAAGAAATTATCTTATATAACAAATATTAAAATGTAACCTGATTTTGTCTCTTGCAGGATTTAGTAAACAAACAGTTGAACCCAACAACGTAAAGAAAAGTATGGTCTCCAGCAAACATATATCTATATAATTACACTACGACATGGTATCCTTAGCTTATCAAATTTTGCTTCCAAGTTTTTATGATTGAAGAAAAGAACAATTGCTCATGTTATAGAATGTGACATCCAAACAGATGATTTGATTTATAAATGGTATTTATTCCGAGGTAAACATAGAGGGATAAAGTGAGTTAATCTTTGCCACAACGCAGTAGTACAAAAAAACCTCTCTCTATATGTGTATGTCTATAGCTTGTACAGACTACAAATTGTTGAGTAGGTTTTAAAATCCTTTATGGTAGGGTTTATATAACACAAAGCATAAAATCATTAGACAGTAAACTAGAGAATCTCAGCATTCTCCTCAAGCTAATTCTTTTTCCTAAATAACATATCTTACCTACCACTCCCAGATGGCTATGCTGACCTTGATTCTAATGACCAAAACTTCCTGGGTCAGACAGAGTTAGACATTTGACCCAAATTAGGCTAATCAGATTTCTCTCTAAGGGATTTTAAACTATACTATCATATGTGTGATCATCAAATAGTGCTGGGCACTGGGACTTGATAAAATACAGAGCGTGGGACTATGTCAGTAACAGGGCAGCACAGGTTGGCAAAGAGAAGGAAAACTGATGAGAAAATAGAACAAGGTAGAGATGGAGGTCTGTCTGCCAATTACTAACCCGTTCATGGGACTGTATATGTGCATGCCCTTCCTGTGGTCTCCTAAGGATCAGGTACACTCCCACATCCTTCCATTGCCACCCACAGGCATTCTCCTCACTTTTGCAAAAAGTTCCCACTCACTAGTCATGCTGATCATCTTCTCACTCCTCTTCCTTAGAATCTGTATTTCCAGATAACTCCCAAGTAACTAGAGTACTGAGCAATGGGGACTTTTTTCTTCTTACTGATTGATTTCTTTTTCTTCCAATGCTATCCTTAGCTTTAATAGAGAGTCTTGGGGTAAGTAACCAGTTCTTTATTAGTTCTCTTTTGGGTAGCATACAGTTGTGAATCATACCCTTGGTAGGGCTCAACTCCTCTCGGCCCACAGACTAGAAAGGATTCCTTATTGTAGGGGAATGACGCTGAGAAGGATGTGGGGGTAAGACGCTGAGAAAGATGTGAAGAAAGAGAAAGGTCACAAGGCCTGAGATAAGGGGATTGAATCCAGAAGATAGGATTCAAAATGGAATCTAGAAATAATCAACCCCACTCAAGCTTTTACTACAGCAAGACCCATGGTTCAACAGCATCTGGGAACCACAGACTGTGTAATCTCCTGAGTGAACAATGTACATGATCTTCATTGGTGTGTTATTAGTTATTCCTCTTGTCTTGTTGATCTGGCTCTCCCAGACTGTTCTTAACATAGCAGTCACTGTGATCCTTTCAGGTAATATCATTACTCTGCCCAAACCTGCCTACAGATAGTGTAGCTGTATATTCTCCATCTACACTAGTCAGCTCATTGTTCTAGGCACACTTTCCTCTCAAGGCCTTTGCACAAGCTGGCCCTTCTGTCTGGAAGACTTTTCTACCATATTTCAGTATGCTGCACTCCTTCATTATCCTCAGGTTATTATTCAAATGTCACATTCTCACTGAGGACTTTCTGATCAACTTGTCTAAAATTTCCAAACTTCACCCCTCCAATCCCCCTACACACACATATATTTCCTATCCCCATTCCATTCCTCATTTTTCTCCTGAGGTTATATCCCTTAGTAGTTTATTTCATACTTTGTTATGTTGTTTATTTTATGTCTCTCCTATTAAAATGTAAGTCTTACAAGAGCAAGAATTTTTCCCCCACTTCATTAATATGTGTACCCAGCTCCTAGAATCAGGATCAACTAAATAATTAATGGGGCCAAGTGCAAAACGAAAATTCAGTGTCCCATGATCAAAAATTTTTAAGAATCTTAAGACAGTTACAGCAGAGCATTAAATCAAGTGCAGGGCCCTGAGTAATTGCAGAAGTTGCAAGCTATGAAACTGACCCTGTCTAGAACTTCCTTTATAAAGCAGCCAACACACTGTACATTGATCTTCCAGTAGGCAAGACTGTTCCATTTTCTTTTTAGATAGCCTGTGAAGACAATCCCCACGTTGCCAACATCCCAAGACACTCATATGCCCCTATGACAAAAGATGGACCACTGAACATCTAGAGAGCTTTCTATAAGACCTCCTCACGTTTTAATAGTAAAAAGAACCCACATGCAATTTGTCTCACATGTAAAATCCATAGGTTTACAGAAAATAGAAGTCTCCTTTACATTATAGAAAACAACAAAAATGGTCTCAGATTAAATAATTGTTGCAAAAGAATCTGAATTTATTTATATGTTTTAAAAATTTTATAACTGAGGGCGCCTGGGTGACTCAGTCGGTTGAGCCACTGCCTTCGGCTCAGGTCATGGTCCTGGAGTCCCAGGATCGAGTCCCGCATCGGGCTCCCTGCTTGGCGGGGAGTCTGCTTCTCCCTCTGACCCTCTTCCCTCTCGTGCTCTCTCTCTCTCATTCTCTCTCTCTAATAAATAAATAAAATCTTTAAAAAATAAATAAATAAATAAATAAAATAAAAATTTTATAACTGAATAAAAGTATCTTTAAAGAAATTAAATCATTCTAAAATTAAGAAAAAAATTAAAATAATCTAAAGCAAATAATTATATACTGTGAATTTTTATAATATAATATGACATAAAAGCATCCATCCTTTGTATGAGAATAAGACTCTATTTCCTTTTATTTCACATAGTTATTTAATAGTAGGAATGATATTTCTGAGTCAGTTTCTAATTTTAAGCACAACATCAAATATATTTGTTTTAATTCCAGGATATTATAAAATTGTCATTTTCAAAAGCAAATTATAGCAAAGAGAATAACACAAATTTAATGTTTAAACTCATATGGCAGTTTCCAAAAATATTTACTTATTTAATCTTGGAAAGTTTACCTCATAATTGTGTTTGGAAATTTACAATTGTCATTAGTCACATTTACCTTAAATCATTATGATTTTCTTTGTGTTTTACTGAAGAACTATTAAAGTTTTTTTGTTATTTATTTATTTGTTTATTTATTTACTTACTGAGAGAAAGAAAGAGAGCGTGAGCAGGAAGGGGGGCAGAGGGAGAGGGAGAGAGAGCATCTTAAGCAGACTCCATGCCCAGCACTGAAACCGATGCAGGGCTTGATCTCATGACCCTGAGATCATGACTTGAGCTGAAGTCAAGAGTTGGATACTTAACTGACTGAGCCACTCAGGTGCTCCTAAAGTCTGTTTTTTTATTAAAAATTGTTCTTTGTCAGCCACATATCCATGTGTAGTATGAACCTCCAATGCCAACACACATGGAATAACATCTCCCCCAAAATTTAGAAGCATAAACTCAAATTCTCAAATAAAACATTGTATAAGATTGAAAATGTTGCCTATGTATCAAAGCATAATTTTTAACCATCCTTAGTTCATGCTGTGGGTGATCTCTCATCAGATACTTTCAACCATTTACAAAAGTCATATAATATCAACACTTATAAGTATGTTTAATGTTTTTCTTACATATTAAGGATTTTTCTCATATTTTTCTCAAGTAAGTTTCTCATGTAACACTTACTAACATTTCATAGAAACACAACGAAAGAAATGCCGGCCTTAAATAAACCTCAAACTAGCACAGGGTAATGTAAAATGAATAGAATTTACAGTTAGGCAGACCTTTGTGCTAAGACACTTTCGCTCGGTTCTTAGAATATTGTGGACTTTACGTAAAAATAGCATCCAGCTTTACATTGTTGGGACAAAATAGTTGCTTAATAAATATTAGTTGTTCCCTTCTAACCCCCACCCTACGTCTTCCTCTTTGGGGACTGCATTAATTAGAACTCTTGGTTCCAAGTGAAAGAAAATACAACCAACTTACTTAGGCTAAAAGGGAATTTATTGGCTCACATAAAAGAGCAAGACGGGATTCAGGACTCAGAAAATATAATTAGGAGTTGGTTTTTCTCCATCTCTTTACTCTGCCTTCTGTCATATTGGCTTCAGCATCAAGCATCACATGGTAGCAAGAGGTTGCCTGGATCTCCAGCCCCAACATTCTCTCAGGTTTCAGGCCTAATTGAAAAGAGAGAACATCTCTTTCCTGGGAATTGCCAAGTAAGTATAGTTCTGATTGGATCTTATGTTCAAGACTTGACCAATTACTGTGGCTAAAAGGATGGATATTAGTGGTGGGTCCAAGGTAGCTGTGTTCAACCTCAGGAATGCTGGTGTGTGTGTGGGGGGGGTGTGTGTGGGTGTGTGTGTGGCTGTGAGGGAATGAACAAATTCCCCAAATTGAATTCAGATTATAGTTCCCAGAAAAAAAGGTGAATAGCTCTGGAGTTCTGGGCAGTAAAAACATCAGATATCCACTATAGATCCTCTCTTACCAATCTGGGGTCATGGATGCTTCAAGTAGAAATCTTCCTACCCATTAAAAATAATGATGTCCCTAAAATCTTCTGTCTGGTTGCCTCAGAATCTCTGAGAGATCTCACCCTGTTAATTAGTTAGTTATTTAAAATTTCTTTTCTTCTTCTACTATAGTTTCCACCCTTTAGACCCAGTCCAAGTTTGCTTTCTTCACAAACCCCAATATTCTCCTCCACCAAATCTTTACTACAGTCTAAAATTTGTGTCTTCTTTCTGAGCTCTCAAAGCATCAGGACATCCTAGCACGCATCACACTGCATTATATCAGTTGCCTGGTTAGTTGTGTGTCTCTCCTCTATGCTGTTTGATTCACTCTGGGTCCTCATTGTCTAGCAGGAAAACTGCCACTGAAAAATCACTTAATAGAGATTTGCCAAAGGAATAAATGAAGGAATCAAATCATCAGTGAATGAGTACACAGGTATCATGGAAGAGACCTCCAAAATGTGACCCTCTTGGTTTATGTTGTAGACAACTAATTTCGGTTCCATTGTTAAATAAGTAATGGTACAAATTTCAGTCAGTTTTGTACTCCAGGTCATTTCTCTTGGAGTATAAATATCTAGAATGGCCTTACAGAGTTAAAGTGAGTCATTCTCTCCTTCTGTGTCTGTCTCTTGGTCTGTCTCTGTCTTTGTGTCTTTCTCTATCACTAACATATACACACATGTATGTATGCATGCATGCACACACATAAAAGCACTCCTACACATATGTAAAATTAAATTTCCCTAAGAGCATGGCTGATTCAAAATTTATATAATGCAGCTTTTATTTTTGATGGTTTTTTAAATATAATCTCAAATGATGAGCTACTCTGAGAAGGCAGTGGCCACATTTTTACTACAGAAAAATCTCTAGATACAGCAATTTTTCTGACAACTTATTTGACTACAAAGTATCTGGCTGGCTTCAGAGAGAGAAAAAAGTCATCCAGAGTTTTCAACAGAAGGAACTTCTAAAGGTAGATGAAGCCAACGCATTTCAAGGAAAAAAAAAGTAGATTAGCCAACGGTGAAATCTCTGCAGTCCCGGGGAGATTTCTCCTCCCTTGAATTTTGCTGAAGCAAGTTTTTCATCAATTATTCCCATGAAAGTTTAAAAGTGCTGTGGGTATATAATTTTCACTCTTAAAGGCAAAAGTTCTTTTTTAAGTATAATTTTAAAACCTATTTTTAAAAATACACAAGCCATGCCTGAGTGCAATTTCATCGTTAAAAAATTGCAAAACTGTATATAAGTATATAGAATTTTCAAAACACTGTTTAGCCTATCCCTTCACTTCTACACTGGTAATTGCTTCTAACTGTTTGTATCTTTCCAGACATTAAAAAAATTCTCACATATTATTCTTCATAAAGTCTCCCAAGTTTCCTTTCTGTGTATTTCCTCTCCTCTTCAACTGATCATTTGGCCAGAGACCACTTCCTAGCACCTGCCTCCACCATAGAATCCAAGCCTTCCTACAAGCTGCTTCTAACAGCCAGGGACAGCATGAGGCACAAGTTCAGTCAGCTAGATATGAGCTCCTGGGACTCTGAACAGTAAGTGAGTAAACCAAGGAATCAGGAATTTTGAGAGTCTGAATCCTCACAGTAGCAGCAAGACTGTGGCAGCTGTGGCAACACACTGGCCAGGTTATTCCTGCACAAGTGTGTTCCAACATTTCCTCCTTCCTGGTTTCCTTCTGAGCTTCCCTTTTTCCTGGTGTTTCCAATGTCTTCCTCCTGCTCTCATTGATTCTGTAAGCTGGTATCCTTCCAATAGCATATAGACCAGAATTCTGTAAATTCTATTGTGCCTATTATTAAAAATGTAGACCAGCTGTCTTTGGGTTAGTCTAATACATATTTTTCCATCTTTTTAACTTATTTTTTAAGTATTTTCAGATGTGCCCTTTATGATTATAACGATTCAGAGTCACATGCATTGAATTTTTGAAAACCAAATCTGAGAATTTCTAACTTTTAATGGGAATTCTTTCAATCATCTTCTTTAATTCTCATCTTTTTCAAATACTCATATAGTTTCCTATTTTTAAAAGTCAGTGCATCAACATAACAAAGGGCATTTATGAAAAACCTATAGCTTAACATCTTATTCAATGGTGAAAGATTGACAGTTTTCCCACCAAGATCAAGAACAAAACGAAGATGCTTACTTTCATCAGTGCTATTCAACATAGTATTGGAAACCCTAGCTAGAACAATTAGACAAGACAAAGAAGGAAAAATATTCAAATTGTAAAAGAAGGAGGAGGAGGAGGAGAACTATATCTATAGATGGCATGATCCTATACATTATATAGAAAACCTCAAAGAACCCATGAGAAAGATACTGGAGTTAATAAATGAATTCAGCAAAGTTACAGGGTATAAGATCAACACACAAACAGTAGTATTTCTATATACCAGCAATGAACAATCCAAAAAGAAACTAAGAATACAATTTCTTTACAATAGGATCTAACTGAATAAAATAGTCATAAATTTAGCTAAAAACGTGAAATTTCAAAACCTACCAGAAAGCGACAGTAATCAAAACAGTACGGTACTGGCACAAAAACAGACACAGAGATCAATGGAAGAGAATTGAAAAGCCAGAAATTAACCCATAATTGTATGGTCAATTAATCTTCAACAAAGCAGGAAAGAATATCTAAGAAGAAAAAGATGATCTCTCAAACAAATGGTGTTGGGAAAACTGGTCAGCTACATGCAAAAGACTGAAACTGGACCACTTTCTTATGACATACTCAAAAATAAATTCAAAATGTATTAAAGACCTAAATGTGGGACCTTGAGACCTGAAACCATAAAAATCCTAAAAAGGAGCACAGGCAGAAATGTCTCTGACATCAGCCATAGCAACATTTTTCTAGATATGTCTCTCCTAAGGCAGGGGAAATAAAAGCAAAAATAAACTATTGAGACCACATCAAAATAAAAAGTTTCTGCACAGAAAAGGAAATAATCAACAAAAACTAGAAGGCAACCTACTAAATGGCAGAAGATATTTGCAAATGGCTTATCCAATAAAGGGTTAGTATCTAAAATATATAAAGAACTGATACAATGCAACACCCAAAAAACAAATAATCCTATAAAAAAATGCACAGAAGACATGAACAGATATTTCTCCAAAAAAAAACATCCAGATGGTCAACAGACACATGAAAAGATGATCAACATCACTCATCATCAGGGAAATGTAAATTAAAACTACAATGAGATATCACCTCACACCTGTCAGAATGGCTTAAATCAACAACACAAGAAATAACAAGTGTTGCTGAGGGTGTGGAAAAAAAAAGAACCCTTGTGTGCTGTTGGTGGGAATGCAAACTGGTACAGCCACTATGAAAAACAGTATGGACTTTCCCCAAAAAGTTAAAAATAGAACTACCCCAAAATCCATTATTTGCACTACCAGGTATTTACCCCCAAAATGCAAAAGCACTAATTCAAAGGGACACGTGTATCCCTACATTTGTTTATAGCAACATTATTTATAATAGCCAAATTATGGAAAGAGCCCAAATATCCATCAAATGATGAATGGAGAAAAAAAGCAATGATTGATACACACACACACACACACACACACACACACACACACACACACAAAGGAATATTACTCAGCCATTAAGAGGAAAGAAATCTGCCATTTGCAACAACATGAATGGAACTAGAGTGTATTATGCTAAGTGGAATTATGCTAAGTGAAATGTCAGTCAGAAAAAGGCAAATGCCATATGATTTCACTCATGTGGAATTTAAGAAACAAAACAGATGAACATAGGGGAAGGGAAGGAAAAATAAAATAAGGTAAAAATAGAGAGGGAGGCAAACCATAAAAGACAATTAACTATAGGGAACAAACAGGGTTGCAGGAGGGGCGGATGGTGGGGGAATGGGTTAAATGAGTGATAGGTATTAAGGAAGGCACTGGTTGTGATGAGCATTGGGTGTTGTATGTAAGTGATGAATCACTAAATTCTACACCTGAAACAAATATTATACTATATGTCAACTAACTGGAATTTAAATAGAAACACAAAACTAAAAAAAAATAATGTTACATGTCAATTGTACCTCAATTTAAAAAAAGGAAACTAAATTAATTAATTTAAAAAACAAAGGAGCAAAGAAAAAAGAGAGAGAGAAACCAAGAAACAGACTCAAACAGACTCAGAGAACAAAAGCAACAGGAATTAAGGAGTACACTTCTCCTGATGAGGACCCAGTGATGTATAGAATTGTTGAATCACTATATTGCACACCTGAAACTATATAACACTGTATGCTAACTACACTGGACTTAAAATTTAAAAACTAAACTAAAAAAAGAAGAAGAAATAGAATTGAGAGTCTCAAAATCAATTTATATATCTATGGTCAATTGAGTTTTTTATGAGTGGCAGTGGATTCTTAGATAAAATTGCTGATATAAGCTTTGTTATTGGTGTATTTTTTTTCTTGGTAGGTAATTTTTTTATGACTTTGAGTTCTATAGTTGATCATTGATATAGTTCTTTTTTTTTTTCTGAAGAATGATCTCTCATCAGAACTATTAGCTCAATGAGGGAATGAGAAATGCGCTAAAGCTGAGAATCATTTTACCAAGTGATTAATATTCATTTTAAATATTTTGCTTAAACTGAAATATATAAATTTGTGTTAATTGAAAGTTTTTGATGTGGCACAAGGCCTTTCCTTTGACATGAGTCTGTTGGTCAGATGTTCATGTTATCTATCTTTCAGAATTCCATGGTTGGGAGCCATAGTGCACTGATCTACTACGTAGTCACTTCCTAGCTGAATTTTTACCACACTCTAAGAATCATTTGAAAAGAAGAGAGGCACATTAATTTGCTGAGTCAGCCAAGAGAACTGATCCAGTTAAGAGGACTTTTGTTTCTTATTCAGAATTCACTGTGCTGCTTGCTACACAGTCTGAGCAACCATGTCTTTTCCAATTTTGGACATTTTCCATTCTATGTCACCCAGAGATATCTTTTCTCCCTATTCTCTAATCAAGGAATGCTAGATTAATGCTGTATATTTCCTTTTCTCCCCATTTCCTTATTCTCATTTCACCTGTGTCCAGGTATCATTTAATCAGCTCAGTTTTTATTTCAATGATATATGTTTTTTTTTACTCCCAGGTGTTCTACTTTATTATTTTTCATCTGTTTTGTTAGAGTCCTTGTTTTTTTATCAAGATTTCTATTCCTTCTTTTATCTCTTTAATGATTTAAAATAAGATAAAAAATAATAATCTTTTTGGAATTGTTTTGTTTTCTCCTGTTCTTGAGTTGCTAATGCAAATTTTTGTTAGATCTGCTGACTTGACTCCCCTCATTGCAGGTGTTTCCTTAAGTGAATAAGGTAAAGGTTTCAGAAACCAAGACTGCCAGTGGTCTTAACATGGCCATAGAATTCTAGACCGTTGTTTCAGCACAGAAGAAAATTTGTCCTTCAACTTTACTTTCAATTCCCCCAAAAGGAAAGAGATATTGTCGGTTATACGGCTCTCAATTTCATTTTTAAAAAAGCCAATATATCAATTAAGTGGGACTTAAACCTGAAAATATTTTTAGGTTTTCAAATCTTGCCTCCATTACTTAAAATATGATGACTCATAGATTTTACCTCTAAGTCCTTACAGTAGACTTTTAAAATATGTATGTAGGTATGTGTATATGTCCACAACTGGATAGACAGAAAGCTCCTTGGATACTTTGGAAAGACAATGGATAGAGTGTTCCTGATCCCTCTTTCATGGAGCTCCTTTTTTCACTAGAAACTTCATATCAGAAGCTCAGTTCCAGCTCTTTGACTCACTTGGCCACAGGTGTGTCTGTGCATCAGAAAGCATGAAAACATTGGTGTTCTTTAAAGAGGTCAAAATTCATAATATTACTATTATTATTATTATTATTATTACCGATTTTTCATGTTGGATTTTAGTTCTCTAGTTCTGGAAACTGATGATTTTTTATTTCATGTGTGTGTGTCTCTTTATTTTTTTAACTTGATTAGCATGTATTTGTTATTTTGTATCAGCGTGGTTTTTGGGGGGAGGATGGAGGGTGAAAGGGGACCACTACATCTGTTCGCCATTTGGCTAAAAATCATTCTGGGATAGATTTCTAAAAGTAAAATTTCTGGGTCAAAAAACATGTGCATTTGAATTTTTGAGCGGCTGCTAAATTTCCTTCCCTCAAAAAGATGTGGTATACCAATACTCTCCCTCCTACTGTGCCTAAAAGTGCTTATTGCCCCACACTTTTGACTGTACCATATATGAAAATTTTGGAAAAAAATTCTCCCAAGCTATGCTATTTAATTTTACTTTTCCGTACTACTACTGATTTTGAGAATCTCTTCATTTTTATTTGCATTTATGTTTATTAGGTGATTGTCTGTTCATATTTTTTCTGAAAGGCTAACATCCTTTTTAACTTTTCTATTTCCTTTACCTCAGTGGATGAGCCATAAATAATAATTACTGATAATCATGATATCACCTCATTCTATACCAGCATCTAATTAGCAAGAGGTAAAGCAGCTTCCATTTTATAAGGATGACTTTATAGCCTAGAAATAGAAGTTAAAGGATTTGACAGTCATGGTCAAAGTCACACAGCTATGTAATTCAGAAATCAAACCCAGGACTGTGGTGCTGGTGTTGCTGCTCTAAAAATATTACCCTGCATAGTGAAGCTAGCTCTAAAGCTCATCCTAAACTATATTTAGGGAAATAAAAAAAGATACAACTTTAAAAAATAAAAGGAAATTCTGAGTTAGGGCTAAAGGGAATTTCATAATAGAATTTCAAGATCCTTTCAAGATCTTAGGAGTTGGAACCTATGAATGTGGAGACTTCTTTCTAGCTGTAAGAGAACATGGTAAAATAAGGAAGTTTGATGATCACTGTTCAGTGCTATTTAATGAAAGGTTTAGATTCATTGGCTATTACAAAAGATGCCCCAAAATGAAAAACCCTATTGCTTGTTCATGTTTCCTAGCAATAATGATTACCAGTCCCTCTTTATGTTCTCTGAGGCTCTGAAGTCTGTGTTAGTAAGAAAACGTTATCAGTATGAGGTACTAAGCTACCTAAATAAACAAACCAAAGGAATAGTTTGTACCAGCAGCTAAAAAAACACCCTTTGCTCACCATCTCCTTCTCATAAATATAATTCATTAATTTTTTCAATAAATATTTATTAAAGCCAGAAGTTAAAGTGGATATATAAAAAGAACATACCAGGTGGCAGGTTACAGTAGTTTAAAAGGACAAATGAAAGGGAGTCCTTTGGTGCTTGGAACAACATCCGTTGTCATAATTAGCAAAATGTTAGCTTGAGAGCTCAAAATTTAAATAGAATATGATCTTTACTATAATGACCCCTGCCCCCATCTTTTGAAGGTACTCTTGGATTCTGACCACTGCCAGGCATTAGTTAGACCAATTGTCTCAACCTTTTCAACTGAATAATCTTTTCACTACAAGGCATCTACAATATGCCTTTCATGTGTAGAAAGAAAATTCATGCTCAACCTGTAACAACCTAGCAGATGGTACAGTAATTTGTATATACATACATGCATGCAGGACATATTCTGGAGAATGAATCAGATTCATGTTATACCTATTTAAATGTTTGATTATATTTAATTTTAATTCATTTATTCATAGTTTTAACCTCTGTAAGAACATCCATTATTTAAATTATTAGACAGGTAAACTGCGTCAACAAAACTGCAGCATTTAATGTTGAAGATAACTGACATGCATGAAGTCATTGTATTAAAATATTGGTTTCCCTATTGTTTTGCACAGATGGTGCTAGTAATTAATATTATGCTATTTTTTCATCAGGGGGATTTCCCTGTTGACAAAATTCACATAGTATACAATAAATGACTACATTATACCATCTAAACAGATTATGTATGGTTTATAGATTTATTAATAGTAATATATTATTTCAGATACAAATTATATATTGCTCCTAATGGTCAATATATTATTGAATTTAACAAATTTAAAAATCGGGCAAAGTGATCTAGTAAAAAAAGTCTTAACTGTATATTATTTAATCATAGATGTATGACAAATGTGTTCTATGCCATCTGGTCTGAAAACAATAGCAATTTTAAGAGAGAGAGGTACTTACATGATTAAACGTAGCAAGGAACAGCATAACCTAGCACTTTAAATAGGCCTTTCTGAAGGGCGTATCTTTCCTGAGTGGCCAATGAGCACCTTCTTTGCCATATCAGAAGTGCTAGGGAACCTCAGCAGTATGGTTCTATATGAACACATAATTTTAAAAACAAGTTTAAAAATCTTTCTAAGCAAGACTCTATTTAGCAAAAATTCTTAATAAGCTTATTTATCACATGAGGAGGAAGAAAAGTTCTATCATTTCCATCTGGATAAGTCCTTCAGCGGGACCCTCAAACTGAAGCTCGGAAACATTTCTGAATTTTACTAGCACCTCCTACAGAGGGCATCAAAAGTGGAAAATTGATGTTAATAAATCTCACCTTATGTCTCTTTTAGAGGGATGAAAATATAACAAGCTTATTTCATTTCTGAAGGATTTTAAAATGATCATTCCTTATTTCTAAACTACTGACCAGAGAAGTATCCGTTAGCAAACACGATTTTTAAAATGAGGAAACACAAAGGTAAATAAAATTTATTTCAGGGCTTTACCCCTAAAATTAGGATGGCCTTAGAGCTCCTATGAGAATCTCCCCGTCTTTCAGAGTTGTCTCTGTCTGGTTCCTCCCTGTCAAATAATCTGGTTCTTAATATAGAAATGTCTTAATTTAGCAGACTAGAATGTAAGAACAGCCTCAAAATCATCTTTTTCGAGGGGAGTTTGAAGGATAATACTTTCACATTACTGAGTATCACCTTGCTAGGTTTGTTACTATTTGCTTTTGTTTTATGAGGAAGCAGACCCATTTTGTTTTATGAGGAAGCAGACCCATGTAGTGTAACGTGGGAGACTTAACACAGGAGTAACCTCTTCTCGTTTGAGGAACAGCCCTGGCAAATTACCACAGACTGGAAAGGGTCTGGATCCAGAAGCACAGCATAGGGCTCAGCCTCCTGGGAAGACACAGAGTTGGAAATGCAAAGGGAATTGAACAAGTTGGAATATCAATCTTTTTTTTTTTAAATCAAGTACTCATCAGTATTTACACCCTTTCTCTTGAGTTCTGAAAACTAGTGAGGGATTCTAGAATGCATTGGCAAAAAATGCAGCTCAGTCATTACCCTTGGCAGAAAAGTGACTCTTTTCCATAGACTGACTCAGAGCCTGGCTAGGCTTGCAACCCCAAAGGGGCTCTATTTTTTTCTTTAAAACGTTCATTCTATACTTGTCATGAAAAGAATCTAAATTCACTTTTATTACTTTTTAATTTTATTATGTTATGTTAATCACCATACATTACATCATTAGTTTTTGTGTTATATGCAAACAATGGATCATGGAACATTCACTTTCATTTTTAAACTAAATACATGCTATGCCATATAACACAGTTTTTTAAAAAGGAAGTATTGTGAAACTTACAATTACAAATATCCATGTACTGGTTCTTAGTCTCTTTCATTATTAATAAACCAGGCCCTTAGCATTATTTGTCTTGACAAAAAAAAGCAAATGCAATTGATCCCTTAAAATCCCCTGATTTGAGAGCCAGCTAATAACATATGAAATTTCAGGTGAAAACAATAAAACTGAAATTGTGTGCAAACCCTAGAACACTTTGTGGAGAAATAAGTTATTTCAAAATTAATAATAATACTTCATGTGATAAGAATGTTTTCTTGAACAGTAAAAAAAATAGTAAAAACAAATTTATCATTAAATAATTAAGACATCTTCTTAACTTTTTATGTCATATATATACATATATATCTACACATATATCTATAATACGTAGATATATATAATATGTAGATATATGTGTAGATATGTATGTAGATATATGTAGATATAGATCTACATATATGTGTATATATATGTAGAATACCAGTCCCAATAACAAATGAACTGCCCCTTATGAAAAAATCTTGCATTTGTCAATCATATTTCATAGCGCAAAGACAAAAAGTCTATATTTCCATATTTTAGTTGATATGCTTTATGGAAATAAAGCAGCACTCAATTCTACAATCAATGTAAACTTTGAAGTGTTTTCCTAAATTAAGTTTTACTCACAAAAATATTTCCAATAATAGTTTAGGATAATTCAAGGATATTTGGAAAAATGGCTGCAGAGATATATTATTATAAATAATCTATAAATGTCTGTCACTTTTATGTCAGAATAATCTATGAAAGAATAAACTAATATAGGACTGAGTTGTAGGTGAAACCAGACCTATGAGAAATCAGGATGGGGTTTCTAAAAATCCAGTAATAGAGCTTGTAGGAAATATTTCAGGCAAATCTCTATTGTCCATTCTTAATATGTCCACCTTTACACATTCACCACAGTTCTTCATTCAAATTTACTGATAGCACCTACCGCCCTTGGCTTAATCATTTGCACTGATAGGAAAAATATTTTATTAACCATTTATTAATCAGGCCTTATATGTAAATACTTACATTGCTGACATTTTTCCCCCTAACATTTCTTGTTGTCTATTTATTCTTATTTAGATTGAGAACATAAAATTATTTTAAAATTATTTTAAAATTATTTTTGTTTTTGAAACTTTAAGGGGCTTTAGAGACCATCAAAACCTCATAATATCCAAAAGAGAAAAAAAAAGTTGTTTGGTTTTTTTTTTTAAAGATTTATTCATTTATTTTAGAGAGAGAAAGCGAGCAAGAGCACAAGCAAAGGGAGGGGCAGAGGGAGAGAGAGAGAACCTCAAGTAGGCTTCAGTGCTAGCCTGAGCCAGACATGGGGCTCAATCTCACAACCCTGACAAGATCATGACTTGAGAGGAAACCAAGGGTCCATGTCTGTCTCTTAACCAACTGAGCTACCCCAGGTGCCCCCCCAAAAAGTGTTTTGCCCAACTTTCACACAAAAAAACTGCAACTAGGAGCCCTTTGAAACCAAAACACCTAAGCTCCTCTTGTTGTTAAGCTGTGTATTTCCTAAGGGCCTATAACATGGTTCATGGCTTTGGTCTCATCTATGTTTACAGAGCACAAGTGAATTAAGTAATGAAGAAGGAAGGAAAAAAGAAATGGAAGAAGGAGAGGGAGAAAAAATGAAAGGAGGGAAAGAAGGAGGGAAGCAGGAAAGGACGGAAGAATGGGTTGAGAAAATATAACTTACAAAAGATAATACCAAAGGGAATCTGATAAATTAAAAGAATGAGATCAGGATGGGAAAAATGGACCATTTTCTACCTCATTCCAATTCAGATATGGCTAAATCTTCATTTTTACCTGGATTGCACAGATATGCTTAATTGTATGTGTATGTACATACATACTTTTTTTCCATGCAGTACGTGCCCTCTTTAATACCCATCACCGGGCTGACCCATCCCCCCACCCCCCTCCCCTCGAGAACCCTCAGTTTGTTTCTCAGAGTCCATCGTCTCTCGTGGTTCGTCTCCCCCTCCGGTTTCCCCCCCTTCATTTTTCCCTTCCTGCTATCTTCTTTTCTTTTTTAACATATATGTACATACATATTTTTAATGAAAGAGTAGACGTGGGGCCCAGAAAATATTTGGCAAGATAGGAAGGAATAAGGGCAAATTTGATATTTAAGCAATTAAGAATTAATGATCTTACAAATTTTTATAAACTGTATACAGAGTTACAACCAATTCTAAAAATAGAGTACAAAGAATGTATTTTAAATTATATAACTACAAGGAATTAATATACTGACATAAGGAAATGACTCATTTTAAATACCGCTGGGAACCTTGTCCAGCTATTCTCTTATTGATCCTCTAGGTTCTTGTTTATGTCAACTGTACTATTTGTTGTCTCTGAATTTTTAATTTGTATAACCTATAAAACAGAATCAATATTGTGGCCAAAGTAAATACCAAAACTTACAAACGTTAGAAACCAACATTCAAATGTTTTTCATACTCAGAGCATGGCTCTGGAACCAGACTGCCTGAGTTCAAATATTGACTCCTCTACCCACCACCAGGTCAGATACAGGACTACTCTGGCCTCAGTTTTTTTCATCTTTAGAAGGGGAATCATAATAGTACCTATCCTCTAGAACTGTTGTGAAGATCAAATAAATTAGACAAGCTCTTAGACTATTACCCGGCATGTGACCTGCTATCAACAGATGTAAAAATTACTATTACAGGTTTTCCTTTCTATCCGAAAGTCGAATATTCCTAAGAAACCTTTTTAAGTCGAAATGGCAGAAAGCAAAGAAGCAATTACCGTCAATTAACATGGAAAAAATTTTAGGGTTCCCAAACCCCAAAAATGAGCTCTCGTAGGGTTTTGTGATACCTTAGGACACATCTTGCTAACAGATGCACACGATAAATCAAGACAAAGCGCAGATGCTCACAGACACAGTTCAAACTATGGCAGCTTGATGCTGAGAGGCTGAGTATAGTTCCTGAGGACAGAGCTTGGCAGGGCCACTCTTGCCACTCAGGGAGCATGCTGCCTCTACAACAGCTCACTACAAAACAAAACTCTGAGCCCTAGTTCCACTTTTTGTCTTTGGGTTTCTTTCAGTTAGTGAAAACAGGTACGAATGCAGGTCTGTCCTAAAAGCAAAGTGACAGAATGAGATCATTTGAAAAGCGGGGATACCTGCATTATGATAGAATTTTTACTACAATGCTTCTTTAAATGAAGTAGTTTAGAATTACCAAACTTATATAATTTACATGAATTCAAATTAAAGTTATGAGACTTGCACAGATGCCTTAAGTAAACAGGGGTAACTGTCTTCAAGAAAGTTGATCATATTATCTTTTTTCTTAGTTTGGTAAGAACACCTGGCAGTCATGTTTAAGTTGTATGCAACACACTATATTTTAAAGGTGAGCAAAATAAATGATAGCTCTGCCTTGCACCCATTGAACCAAAACCTCTTTTTCATTAAAGACATTGCCTTCAGGCTCGTGTCGACTTGCCTTCCGTTTGCACTCTTCTTTGCCTAAGTTAAAAAGAAAGGCATAAATTTTTGTGTTTTCCTTCAATACATAGATTCTTTATAATGTAGTTGACTTGTGTTTCAAAAAGTTCTTGTAGGAAATAACAGATTTAAATGATCAATGTATCTACACTGAAAAATAACAGGTAAAGGGAGAGTAAATGTCTTTATCTAAACAAAGGGTAATATAACACTACTTCTATTTCTTTGATCCTTTAAGGGTTTATACTAAGATGTTTACCTTGGTCTTATGTTTAGAAGTATCCTATGTCTCCGTTAACTACTAACATGGTTAGAGGAAGTTTGTACTGTTGCAGCCAACCCTGCTGGTGTCCCCAGTCCATCTCTTTTACTGGTTCAAATGCCATTTCTCCAACTCCTCTAGGTGTCACCGCTGTGGGTTTGCTGCATACCTCTCAGGAGGGCTACCCTTGGGAAACTGGAGCCCCCTCACCCTGAGGAGCCTGGGAATTCCCTCATCCCCCACCTCCCTTGCTATAGGGTGACCCACGCCCAACAACTAAACAGTGGGGGACACAAAAGCCCAGATCCTTGCATCAAGAAAGGGCAAACTCTATGATGCAACTTACCCTCCCGTGCTCCCTTTGGGATCAGGCTGAGGTGAGACTTCTCCTGGAGCCACTTCCTCGCTTAATTTATTCTCCTGTCTATGATGCTTCCTTCACCAGGAGCAAAACTTAATAAACCACTTGCACGTGAATCTCATTCTCAGACTCTGCTTCTAGGAAACCCCCCTAAAACAGGTGCAGAGAGGTGAAGCAATACATTGAGAGTTAGAAATCCAGCACTACCCCTTAAAAGTGAGACTTTAGAAAAATTATCTACCACGCTAAGCCCCAATATTCTCATATATAAAATAGTGATAATGACCCTTTATCTCCATCACAGCATTGTTGTGATTCACAAATGGACATAAAGGTACTTAAAAGGATACATGCAACTGTAAGTGCTTTTAGTTAGCACTCCCCATTTTTAAGAAAAAAATTCTTTAAGATTTAAAATACATATTGAGGAAAGCAATTGTCTCACTTTGCATAGCAACTACTTTAAATTACTATTTCTATGTTTTCATACAATGTTAAATGTGATTTTTTCTATTCTGATGGAATTGTGGTTTAAGCCCCAAAGCTGAATAGAAGAGATTTTAAATCACACATATTTTTAAAAACAGTCATTAAGCTATTGAACTGGAGCTAACACCTTTCTCCACAGCTCATAGAAGATGCAGAAGAATTAACCCACTAACTATCATAATTCCCCTCCCCCTGCCCACCCTCCACTGCCCAGGCATACATCTCAGAATGCAGAACCAGAGGAATGCGGAGGTGAGCTGAGAAATCTTCCCCCCAACCCCATTTGGCAACGGTCCACTACCTCCTTATGAAGGCCATCTGAGGTAGAGAATTCAAGAAGTTGCTATGTGCCTTGGTCCTTATCTACATGCTTGCACTTCTGGGTGTTCACTCCACTAGAGGGATGCTGAGCATGGAGAGAGAGATTCCTGAGAGAGTAATACATTCCCTATAGCTGGATTGTTCCCAAACTGGAAGGTTTGCTGATGCCGTCTTGCAGCAAGGGGCAGTGGGGCTGCAGGGCAGGGTAGAAAGGCAGAAGGAGGTCTTTGCTCCAGGTAGAGTCGTAGAGTGGAAATACTATAGGAGCTACTGATTTTCCAGGACCTGCGTAGGTCAGATGGGACTGCTGGCTGGGCGGACATCCGGAGAAATGTCTGCCCTCTGAAAAGGAGATTTCAATGAAGAAAGGAGCTGGATGGAAGCTAAATGTGACCTCAAAAAACATATCACATCAGAATCTGAATCTAAGCAGAATCTGAAGGAGCGAGCCAGAGCAAGGAAAAAAAAAACTTCCACACAAGTGATTTAGGGCCGGTAATACAAGAGAACCCCACATCACCCCCTCTCCTTCCTCACAGCCCCCAGCTGTGTAGGAGCTAGGCCCAGGAGAGAAGTGAATCCTCTCCGATAATGGCCAGTGTGGTCAGCAGGACGGGGGAAGAACACTCTGAAATGGATAGAGAATTTATAAAATGCACAGGACTAAATTTTAATAACCACAAATGACCAGAAATTTCTGAAATTTGCACAAATTTTCATTGAAGACATAGGACAGGGCAATTCCACAGAGTACAGCTGAAAACAATGATTAGAAAGAATCAAATCCTTCATAACTGAAAAATACAGCATAGGGAACATGGTCTTATAAGAGCATTCCATAGCGACAGACGGTAGCCACACTTATGATGAGCAGAGCATGATGCATAGAGTTGTTGAATCACTATGTTGTACACCTGAAACTAATGTAACATGGGACGTCAACTATACTTCAACAAACATTTTTAAGTCAAACCGTTTTATACCCTACTGAATCCAAAGTCTTCACTAAATTAGCTACACATCAGCAGATAACTTGGCTTACAAATTATCCAAATTTAGTAAGACTGCAAAATATGATAACCAAGGCTTAATAAGATATGTGGTAAGGGATCACAATGGAATAAGGGAGTCCATTTAAGGGTTAAGAGTATAGGTTTTAATGTCAGACCAAACTGAGTTGTAATCCCAGTTCTTGACTCACTAGCTGAGTGGCCCTGGACAAGTTTCTTACACTCACGAAACCTTGGTTTGCTGATCTGATATTGTGTATGAAAGGGGCAGATTGACCAATAAGAATTCATCAAGGTCTGCTACTCAAAGGCTGCACTCTGGTTTCACCCTCTCTATTGCTGTTAGGTTCCCCCCCTCCCCCACCCCCTATAATAAACTTTAGTTCAAAAAAACCTAAGATTTCCCTTCAGTTGATGGTTTGCAGATTATGCTGACTCAGGGTTTAAAAAGAAAGACACACTCATATTCTTCAGAACAGAGGCTCTAGTCATCACTGCCTCAGGCTGGATCTGGCACAAGGCACAGCTTCTAAAAGCACACAGGGTTGCACAAGGGCAGGAGTGGCCAGAACAGGCAGGGTAGCGAGAGCTGAGAGATGATAGCCTGTCTGCACTTCTCCAAGTCTTACCCCTGCAAGGCTGTGCCTGTTGAGAGTGGGTAGCCTTAAAGTGCTGAGTGGGCTAGCAGTAACCCTAATTATTGTCCTAAATTACATGTAAAATTACAGACTGCTGAGGGTGAAACTGTGTTCAGCAACCCTCCTTGACTTTTGCTGTGACCCTCCAAGGAAGAATCGGAAGTAGATAAGTAAGCAGGAAGTAAACAGGGTAAGTAAGCAGCACAACCAGGGGGAGGAAAATCTGGAAAAGAGGCCATAAAGAAAGAGCTGTACATATGGTTTTAGAAAACTCCTCATTCTGTGCCATAAAATGAACCACATCTTTAAAAAATCTTGTCACAATATCTATTAAAAGTCTACTGTTTCTGCTAACATTAAGATATTATATTCCTTTAGATAGATCATGGCACTTGCCATATAGGGACAGTCACTATTTTTGAGTTAAGATAATTGATCACTCACTCCTCTGTAGTTCTCAGTACGGAGTGAACAGAGAAAGATGATTTTATTTTATTTTTTACTGTTAATGCTTCATGGTTAACTCAAATATGAACAAGATAATGTGGAGAAATGCAGATGAGTGTTGTTTCTTCAGGGAGATATATTTATAGAAAAGATGATTTTTAAGAGCAAAAATAGAAATGTTTATATATATGAGGAAACTAAGGAAGATTAAGTGGATCATTACTTAGAAGAACTTCAATTTGAAGAGTGATTTAAATAAAACTATGAACTCCTATGCCATAAATAAGTTATAATAGAGAAAAAATAATTGGGAAGAAATTTCAGGGTAAATCACTTGGATTCTAGTATTTACATTCCAGTGCACAAGGTATAGTGAGTGAGTACATGTAAACTGCTTTTTTTTTTAATGAGGCAAATTATGATCTAATAATGATATCATTATTAGAAGGGATTCCTTATTCAAAAGCTCTTTAATATGACGTAAGATGTAAGTAAACTCTCTGAAGTGAGCTATTCAATCATCATCTTTGCATCTCTCCTTGTATCTTATAATAGTAAATATATATTTCATATTTATTGGAGAAAATCAGCTCCATGATGCAAAGGGTAGTAGTGTAGAGTGATAAATAATAGCCTTTGGAAGAAAATAAAAGCACAAATAAAAACAAGTTGCACCATCATTCTTAGGTATATCATTGTAGCAGGTTGTATTTTCTGAAAATGACCACAGGAATATGACTAGTTTCATATGATCTTTCTCACATGCTCTTCCAGAATCTTATCATTCTTCTACTAAAACCTGGAATCTATCTCTCTTCCCTTTGTAACTGTTTCTTTGTAGCTGTTTCAATGACGAAACTGCAGATATGATGCTGTGTGACTTCTAAGGCTAAGTCATAAATGTAACACTGTCTTCATCTGCCTATCTCTCTCAGGATGTTCGCCATTGGAGTCCAGCCATCATCTTACAAGGGAGCCCAGACCACATGGAGAGGCCATGATGAAATGTTATGGGCAATAGCTAAGGTTGCAGCCAACAGGCAACATCAACAACTAGTAGTGAGCAAGGAGCCTTCAGATGATTCTAGTCCCAGGCTTCAACCTGTCCCAGCTGATGCAAAGTACAGCAGAGATGAGGTACCCTCACAGATGCTTACACAAATTGTGATTCATTAACAAAATAAGTGTCATTGTTTTAAGCCCTATGTTTCAAGATGGTTTGTTTCACAGCAGTAAGTAACTAATACAATCATAAGAACCATTTGGTCAGACAGGAGTGTGTAATGGTATTTCCTCATATAGATCAAAATACTGGAACAGTTTAGAAATAGCATGGAGAAGACTTGTATTTTGGGTAAGCCATGGTTTTAGCATAGTGCTTACCACAAAATAGGTAGACAAAAATTAATTTAATTTATTTGGAAGTCACATTCTGATAAAAATAATATATAGATATTCATATATCTATATAATAGGCCCCATTCCCAGAAATTTTGTGCCTAAAACAATTCTTTTAGGGGAAATAAAAGAGGTTAGAGCCTAGACCTTGACAGACTCATCACAACAAACTTTGTTTTTCTTCAAGAGATTTCAATGATAAATGCTATAGTTAAAAGTGTGTTCTGTACTAAAAATGAAAATACGAAAGAAACCACTAAGAAAATCCTAAGGAGCACGGACCAGTATGAAAGCACTCACAGACCAGTAAAATGCATTTCAATATAAGTCTCGACTATAAATAATATAATGAAGCATCATCTGAGAAACCAATCATTCAAAGTGGCTAGATGTTTGCATGAGCAAGAAAGAGGCTTTTTCCTGTGTGAATGCTATACTATTCACAGAGGCTGGAATAGCCCGAATAATTTCTCCTTATTAATGAGTTGTGTTTTATACATGGCATTATAAAATACAGTACTTTGAAACGTGGACATTTGTTTGCAGTTACAGCCGGATTCATTAGTGTTATTCAACAAACAAACTGGTGGCTATGAAAGGTCGGATAAGCGGCATATACAAATTAAACCACTTTGCAAGTTTTTTGAACAGCTAAATTGCCTCAGAAAATAATCCAGAAGGTAGTGAGACTTCCCAAAATGTTGTTGTTGTTGCTGCTGCTATTATTACTACTGGTACAAATAACAACAAAATGCTAATAATAAGAAGAAGAAAAATAAAATGGAACAAGAACAACGGGAAAGGATTGGTTCACTTCACAAAACAGACAGTACAATGTTAACGAATGATAAAAAAAAAACTGATATACTTCTAGTTCATCCTTATCTTCTATCAAAGAGAATTATTTTTAAACTGAGAATGGCAGAACAAACATAGTTGAGGGAATTGAAACCTGACATAGACATTTAGTCTTTTTCTATGTCTTGGTTATTGTTAAAATATGCTGCTATAAACATGGGGGTGCAGATGCCTTTTTGAGATAGTGTTTTTTCTCTCCTTTGGTTATATTCCCAGAAGTGGAACTGTTGGATCATATTTTTAATTTTTTGAGACACCTCCACACTGTTTTCCATAGTGACTGCACCGATTTACATCCCCACCAACAGCGCACAAGGGTTCCCTTTTCTCCACATTGCCAGCACCTGTTATCGCTTGTCTTTTTTTTTTTAATTTTATTATGTTATGTTAATCACCATACATTACATCATTAGTTTTTGATGTAGTGTTCCATGATTCATTGTTTGCGTATAACACCCGGTGCTCCATGCAGTACGTGCCCTCTTTAATACCCATCACCAGGCTTAACCCCTCCTCACACCCCCCTCCGCTCTAGAACCCTCAGTTTGTTCCTCAGAGTCCACGGTCTCTCATTGCTTGTCTTTCTGATGACGACCATTCTAACAGGTGTGAGGTGATACCTCACTGTGGCTTGGATTTTCATTTCCCTAATGACTAGTGATGTTGTTTTCATGTACCTATTGGCCTTTTATTTATCTTCTCTGGAGAAATGTCTATTCTTTCTTTAAATTGGGTTATTTGAGGTTTTTTTTTACTATTGAGTTGTAGGAGTTCTTTATATATTTTGCATATTAGCCACTGACCAGATATATGGTTTGCAAATATTTTTTTCCCCATTTCGTAGTTTTTCTGTTGATGGTTTCCTTCACTGTGTGGAAGCTTTTTAGTTTGATGTAGTCCCACTTGTTTTTTTATTTTGTTGCTTGCGCTTTAGGTGTCATACCCAAATAAATCATTACCAAGACTCATGTCAAGGAGCTTTATTCCTATGTTTTCTTCTAGGTGCTTCATGGTTTCAGGTCTTACATTTGTCTTTAATCCATTTTGAGTTAATTTTTGTCAGTGGTATAAGATGTGGGTCCTGTTTCATTCTGTTACATGTGAATATCCAGTTATCTCAGCATCATTTATTGAGGACCGTCTTTTCTCCATTGAGCATTCTTGGCTCCCTTGTTAAATATTAGTTGACCATAACATGCTTGTGTTTACTTCTGGGCTCTTGATTTTGTTCCATTGACCTATTTGTCTGTTTTTATACCAGTACCATACTCATTTGATGACTATAGATTTATAGCAGAGCTTGAAATCAGGAACCGTGATGTCTCCTGCTTTGTTCTTCTTTCTCAGGATATTTTTGTTTATTGGGGGTCTTTTGTAGTTCCACATAAATTTTAGAAGTGCTTTGCCTACTTCTGCAAAATACACCAGTGTAATCTTGATAGGGATTGCATTGAGTTTATAAATGGTTTTTGGTAGTATTGACATGTATTTTAAGAAAATTAAGTCTCGCAATTCTTAAACGCAGGGTACCTTTCCATTTATTTGTATCTTCTTCACTTTCTTTCAACAATGTCTAGAAGTTTTCAGAATAGAGATCTTTCACCTCTTTAGTTAAATTTATTCCTAAGTATTTTATTGATGCTATTCTAAAGGGGCTCAATTTCTTTATTTCTTTTTTAGAAAATTTGTTGTTAGTGTATAGAAATGATATTGATTTTTTTCATCCAAGTTTTTACCTAAATTCCAGTTAGTTAACATACAGTGTAATATTAATTGCACATATAAGATTTAGTGATTCATCACTTACATACAACACCCAGTGCTCCTCACAATTGCCCTCCTTAATACCCATCACCCATTTAACCCATTTCCCCCCCACTTCCCCTCCAGCAACCTTCAGTCTGTTCTCTATAGTAAAGAGTCTGTTTTATGGTTTGCCTCTCTCTTTTTGTCCTCCCATACTCATCTGTTTTATTTCTTAAATTCCACATATGAATGAAGTCATATGGTATTTGTCTTTCTCTGACTTATTTTGCTTAGCAGAATAATCTCTATCTCCATCCATGCCATTGCAAACGGTAAGATTTCATCCTTTTTCATGGCTGGGTAATATTCCATTATATATATATATATATATATATATATATATATATATATATACCACATCTTCTTTATCCATTCATCATTTGATGGACACTTGGGCTCTTTCCATAATTTGGCTATTGTTGACAATGCTGCTATTAATGTCAGGATGCATGAATCTCTTCAAATCAGAATTTTGTATCCTTTGGGTAAATACCTAGTACAGCAATTGCTGGATTGTAGGGTAGTTCTATTTTTAACTTTCTGAGGAGAGTCCACACTGTTTTCCAGAGTGGCTGCACTGATTTTTGAATGTTAATTTTGTACACTGTAACTTAACTGAATTCATTATTTAGATCTGAGAGTTTTTTGGTTGAGTCTTTAGGATTTTCTAAATATAAAACCATGTCATCTGCAAATAGAGAAAATTTTATTTCCTCTTTTCCAATTCTGATACCTTTTATTTTTCTTACCTGATTGCTCTAGCTAGGACTTTCAGTACTATGTTGAATAGGAGTGGTGAGAGTGGACACTCTTGTCTTATTCCTGGTCTTAGAGAAAAAACTTTCAACCTGTCACTATTGACTATGAAGAAATTCTTCATTTTTACCTAATGCTTGAATAGAAATACCTGATACTTGCTGTTACATGTAAGAAATGGAATACATACACATTGATCCTTTCTTTACCCATCATTCCTCTTCCATTATTTGTCTCATATAAAATAATGACCAAATGGCAGGTAAGGATGCTAACTGCCTGATACTACCTATGCTTCAGGAAAAATGCCAAGTGTTTTCATGTTTTTATTGTCATAACAACTCTTTGATATAGGTATTATTTTTCTAATTATTACAAATGAGGAAATTAAGGTCTCATTATTGACCTCATAAAGATGACAAGTGATTAGTCAGAATTAGAAACAACAGCTGTCTTTTCTTTAGCCTGCTTCCTTAATAGTTTTAAAGAAAACATCCAAATTTCTTTCAGTTAATAAGGACTTTAGTTCGTCTCTAGAATGCTGTGGAAAATATCCTAGGGAGATTTCTAAAGTAGGAAACCATGTTTGGTTTAAGTATCATTTTCCAGTCAGGTAGCTGGAAGAGGCCTTTCAGTTCCTCTTGCATGTTTAAAACACAGCTTTATGTTTACTGAGAGACTGATTCAACTCTTTTAAAATACAGATTTCTATACAATACTTTAAAATTTTGAGTGCCTATTATCAAGATAACATATATATAAGCTGTCTATATTTGAGAATGAATCACCAATTTGGAAAACATCTTCAGGTATCTTTAAAGAAACAAACTCTACGTTGATATGAAAGAATAATTGGAATACATTTTATTAGAATTAAGCAAAACTGTAAATATTATGTATTTACAGTTGTGGTAAATATTTACCACAAACTATTGCTAAGAAAGGAGCACTTAACAGATTTTGTCAAGTCACAAAATTCCAGTCTCTTCAGAGCACACAGCAGGGCGAAGATAAACTGGAGATTCTCAATGGCTGCCTCTTAATTGATGAATGCCAATATTCAGTGACCCACGGTGATAGCTTATGAGAAGCTGGGGAGAGGAACAATTATATTGGAGAGTATGGGTACAAAACAGAAAAGATTAAAGGCTCTTTGAACTTTATTCCTTATCACAAGAACCACCTGACCCAAAAGGATTGAACGGAAAAGGGAAAAGTGTTCAAGTCCATTAAGATTTTTCCCAGGACTGAGTGAGTTTAAAACTCTTGGAGTTAGGGAAAGAAAAGGCAAAGGATCAAGAAAAGAGTCATTAAATATTTCACTTGTGAAGATGTATGTCTGTGAGGAAGATGTAATTGATATGTTTGGCTCTTTGGCATAAGCATAGGATGGTGGTACCTCGTGAGCAAAAAGCCAACTTAGCGGTGGTAAATAGTTCAATTCCATCCAATTATAAAGGAAAGAGGAATGAGAAGGGAGACGATGAAGGGATCCATCCATCATGCACAATACAAATAAAAGGCTGTCACTCATTTTCCTAATGTCAAAAAAAGGAACTATTTAGCAATTTTTGACACCAAGGAAATCATTTGTAATAGCCTTCTTCACTTTTCAATTCATCCTTAAATTTAAAAGAAAGAAAAAAATCCATTCAATTGTTTCTATTAGAAGTCAGTTCATCATTTATGAATCCATGTCAGCGTCTTAGTTTTTTCAGTGAAATAGCTAATTCGTATCGTATTTGCCGTCACCACTTTGGAGTGAATCACTGCTGTTTGATTTAGCCTGTCATCTGACACTGAGCATCTCGAAACCATTTGTGTCACTCTTCTCGTTCTGATCTGTACATATGGTAATAATTAGGAATGTGATACCTTATATTCATTTAAAATACCCAGTGAATTTACAATGGAATAATAAAACCAGCCTAACTTGTATTTCACAGGAAAAATTTGTGCTAAATTATGCGAACTAAGTTATAACTATTAATTGTATATAAGAAATCATAATAATTTCAGAGTAGAAACAGAACATAATTTTATAAAAACATACATTCCCATCGAGATGTTTATAACTATCTTCTATAAAGTATTCAAAATATGAACTCAGTGCATACTATAGAAAATATTTGATTTTTAAATCACAATTTTTATTTCAAAACAGAATGCCCAGAAGTTCCTCTCTCCGCAAATACACCTGCAATTTTCAAGTCCTTTTAATTCATGCCTTTAAATGAAAGGGTTGAGTATACAAGGTCAGTGAAAATGTTATTTATGGTTGAAATGTTTTTGCTACATCTATTTTAAGAAGGGTCATTTTTCATTTCATTTTTTAAAATTGCTTTAAAGTGTTTAGCTGACTATACAAAATTACTCAATGTGCAACTAGCAGTTTCCTCTATGTCCAAGCTCCAGGTAGCCTAAGAATTATATAAGATTTTATAATTAAGATGATTAAGTTAAAACTGTATCCTTTAACTGTCTTTATGTTTATAGTATTCATCACTATGTTAATTATTTTACATGACTATAAAAAAATCTTCCTCTTAAATGTGTTTCTTACCTCTCTATTCATTTTGGTTTCCTTTTGGGGGAAAAAATACAATGTCAACATTTAAAGTACAGACCTTCATACCCAATGCCAGCATTTTATGTTAAGATATCCTGTGGTTATGAAGATTCTTGTTTCATAACTGATATCTCCACGAAGAATATAATTTCTCACTGTCTCATTTTCCCTAGGAAATGTACCTCTCAAGTCAGTTGTTTTTTTTTTTAATTGTGATTATTATTATTTTGCCTTTTGAGGTTCTACTAACTCAAAATGCAGAGGACCCACTCCCTGGTGAATATTTTTAGATATTTAAATTCCCATTTTCTTTGGTGGTTGATATTAGCAACTCTTCTCTCTCAGCTAAAAGAGCACATCAGCTTTGTTGTGCAGCCCAGCAGAAACTGCAGATATGTGAGCGTCTAAACACAGGAAGAAAGCACTGCAGAAGCTATACTAGAGTATTAAGGAAAGCTTCAGTCCTGGCAAGTGCTCGATGCCAGGAGTCAGGGAATTCACATACAACAGATTTAAAGATCAAAATATAAAACACCAACAACTAAGCAAGGTTTAGCAAATTTTATTTGGAATTGCTTGAATCCTGCAGCTGGAAGTTTATGCAGTTGTGATTTTTGAACTGTATGCTTTGTAGAATGACATCAACTACTGGCGCTTTTCTCAGCCAAAGGAGATTTCTGAGTGTAACTATTTACAAGTTAAAATGAGAAGGAATCAAGTCTCTCAAAATTAAGAGTTTATCATAAGGCTGAGGAAAATAGTCAAAACAATGACTACTGAGAAATAATTATGATTATTTTCATATTCTCATTATTGTCCAAGGTCTCTAGGTATTTAAAGAAGAAAATTAAACAAAAACAAACATTTCATTTGTAGGTATACAAAAAATAAATGACTAACCTTGACTTCCATCAGCACACAAAATCCTACATAACCAATGACAGACTTCATTGTTTAAAGACTACTTGGGATGATGAAGAAAAAAGATGATGTAATCTAATATGTGATAAAGAGAGATATAATATTCTCTACTGGAAGGCATTCCTATCATGTCATATCAAAGTCTAGCAAAACGTTGAAAGTTAGAAATGTTATCAAGCATTAGCAGGCATTTAAAGAACGTCTCTTGAATATTTCTAGCATAAAAAAGTATTTCATGTGATGTAAATGAATGGTAATTTTCTGACTTTAAAAGAGAGCTGTGCCAGTACATTTCAGCGTTCTGGACCCAATTCTGCAAACATGGAGACGCTTTCAATTTGCTCTGCCTGCCTTCCCGCCTTAGATGGCTGCGATTGCAGCGAAATTAATCCATTTAAAAATCTGCGGCTTAAACTTAAGGATTTTCAGTTTTTTCCCCCTTCTCTCTTTTTTTTTTCTTAGAATATCAATAAGTTCCAATTGAAGAGCGGATTCTTTTGCAATTCAGGCATGTGCCGGCGATAACGGGCGAGTTGGCATGAAGAGAGGCAGAGATGGATTAATTATGCAGAGAACATGGAAATTCTGCTTATCATCGGCTAGCAAAGGAGCCCGGCTCACATAATCAGCAAACGAAGGGAGAGGAAAAAATAACAATGCAATGGCACCTTCCAGCCCATCATCAGGATTTTTTCTACCCCCCTTGTAATTAAAAAATAACATACACTTATAGCCCTATCTCCTGTGCAGGAAAGGAGTGGATGTCCACAAAATAATTGCACTGGGATATTAGAGCTGGCAACATGGGCTGTCCATTCCTGCTTGCTGTCCCTCTCACCCTCTCTTTCTCTTTTGGCCTCTCAAGGCACTTTGCTCCTGAACTCAATCCAAATCAGACGGATGTCTCAGGTGACATGCTAGCTCAGACTTCAAAAAATCCCAAATTGGTACCTTATCATGATCCAAGCAAACATACATACATATGTGATAAATATTTGAAGGGCTGACTCTGGGGGAAGGCTTTGGAACTGATCACCTGTGGACTATTTGGTCACTTCCGTTTTTTGATGAAACCTGTCCTAATAACCTTCATTTTGCAAAGGGACTGGATGAAAATGGTGGGCTGTGCCATGGCTGTGTTCATCTTCTCAAATGATTTCACTTACCTACAAGTTTTGGTTTCTATTCCCTTTGCCAATTCACTTTACGAATCCAAGTATATATAGTTAATGATTGCAGTGTTTGTGCCTCCAAATCAGAATTCACAATTCTTCATTGTTACTGTAAAATCTGACAGCTTAATGCTTTGCATTTCTCTAAATGCCAAAAGAGACTACAATGAACCCAGTTTATTGCCTTAAAGAAAATAAAATATAATAAAATAAATTTTATTTGTATTTGTATTATATTTGTAATTTATACAAATAAACACGTGTATCCATGTGTTTTTCAGTTCTAAAAATTAGCATGCAAACACAAATGTTAAACAACGATACTCTTGACTGAATGCCATCAAAGTAGGTTTTGCTGCTTTAATTGTCACCCAAATAATTTGACCCCGTTCCAGGCATAAGTCCCAAGAAGCTCTGGCCATGAGAGAGACCATTTCTTCCTGCAAAAGTTATTGGTGAGCTAGAGAAACAGAAAAATGAAAATAAACCCGGAAAGACAAATTATGCGACGTATGAAGGAAAGATGTTGTTCCAAAGTGCAGTAAGCTGGAATTAGAAAGCTGGCAGACTCTGAAAATGTAATTTATTCATAGAGTTCCACCAAAGCAAGGAACCAGTGTGGGGCGCAGTTTACACGCTTGTGGGAATGCTTTAAGTGACAGTGAGGGTAATAGATTTTTTTAAACTAATTATTTCCATGTCTATGCATATAGACGCGCACACACTCTAGTCCACATGAGTAGTATCGAAAACAAAAATTGAGTAAAGGGATCAAGTGAATGTTTGGGAATATTTTTGGTTATTGCCTTTGTTAGTTCCTGAGAGAGTAGAGGGAAAATAAAATAAGAAAAAATAATCGAGCAGGGGAGTGCGCAGAGTTAAGGTTGAAGAAAGGTGGAGAAGAGAAAGGGAATCCCAATGGGGTATAAGAGAATAAAGAATATAGGGTAAAGAAAATCATAATTGTGACAGGAGAAGTTATGATTTTTATGTCTAATTATTTTGGAAATGTATACATACAAGATATATTTTTAATGAATTAAATATAAATAGGAAGCACTTCAAATGTATATCCCCACACCAAGAAATGTTCAAATGCATAAATTAGAGACCACAGATTCCATGGAGCAGAATGCAATTTACCAAGGATTTAGGAGCACACACACACTGCAAATAGGGGAACACAGCTGGGGTAATTTGGCCACCCATTACCACTGAATTCCTACCTTCCCACAATTCAGTCCCTTCAAACACATTTAGTGTCTTCTTTGACTCAGCTCTTAAATCTACTCCTAGTGTAAGTAAAACCTACCTCTTCGAAGTTCCCTGATAAAAGGTTTTGAAAAACCAACGAGAAGCAATGAGTAACTCTTGCCCACACCAATTATCAGACCAATTTGACTACTTTTGATATTAGAAGGGGAGATGAAGTCAGAGCAAAGGTGATCATAAAGTATTATATGAAGTCATCTATTTTGCAAAATAGATAACTTGGATAGATAGATAAATAATTAGATTAGTCCAATAGATAAATTGGACTTTTGGGCTCCTGAGAAACTGACACTCTTCTAGGATCAAAATAGTGAACTAGTTTAATTCAATCAGACACTAGAAAGTGATTTCCTACAGACTTACCAGATGAGAGAATGATCTCAGTTAATATCCAGAATGGTGGTCTTTCAGAGGCTGTCTTTGTTGGGTAGTCCCGTGTTCCTTAACCCTGGCTGCATGTTAGAATCCCGGGAGAGCTTTTCAGAAATACTTATGCGGGGGCCCCATCCCAGGCCAAAATTCTGGGGATGGAGCCTGGGTAAAGACATGTATCTATTATGACTCTATGTTTATGTCTGCATTTAGCTTCCTAGGTGATTCCAATGGGCAGTGAGAGTTGAGGACCATTAACTGCCGAGGTCCATTCACTGTGCTTCATTGGACTCCATTTAAAATCCCAAACATCTTCAAGGGCCAGGGCAGTCATCAAAGCAAACTAGACTGTGAACACCATGAGGGCGGGATCACACCACTTGTTCTCTGGCTTCATCTCTAGCACCTGGCCCGGTGCCTGTTATATAGCAGTTCTCAAAAATAATTTTGACTGAAAGAATAAGGCAAACAGGAGCCAAAAAGACAAAGGGCTTTAGGCCCACCTGTAACCACAGCTACCTCCTCTGCTTTACATTCCACCCCACAAGCCTTGACAGTTTGGAATCTTTCTCATGGTTTTCTGTCTGAAAGCCTGTGCTTGCAACTTTATAGAAACAGCATACTTCTATAATCTTTTATACTTCCTGAAAACATGTCTTAACATCTTTTACAAGAGAAGGTAGATAATAGAATTCTCAGTAACCGTAACTGTAAATGGATTTGTAATCTACCCATGATTAAAATTATTTTCATCATGAAGTAGAATTCTCATTATTGTTGCAATTTTAATATTATCAACTCCAAAGTGTCTTGGTGATTGATAATATAGACAGTGAAACCCTATATTATAGTAATTAAATTTAAAATGAATCAGCCATCCTTATATGTCTCAGTACAGTCCCTGATTATTTGAAAACAATTATATTTGCATGTCACCTAATGCCACACAGCACTCGGAGCTGCTACAAGGATTTGTTCGCAGTCACAAAGTTGCTGCAGAGTCGAAATACACAGATGTTGCATCTTAGGTGCCACGATGCATATTTTCTCCATTAAAATACATGACCACCACAAAAGTGAGCTATAACTGAGGAGGAATGAAGGCCTGAATTAGGAAAACTTTGAACAAAACCTTCAGGCTGAAATGTGCATTCATCACTGCTAAGTCTCACTGACTTTAAAGGAAACCCTTTTTCTGGGAAACCCCAGAAACCATGGGCCCAAGAGCAGCTTTCAAATTCGAGGATGAGGTTTTTCTTTTCAGAGCAGAGCCAGGATCTAATGTAAATGCTTTCTTCGTTGGATAGATTGTTCGTCAAAGGGAATGTCCCTCTTTAGAAATTAAATTAAATATTACTACATTTCCCAATGTTTTCTCCTATTTCCCTAATTAAGATTTTTACAGGAACATGCATTTCTCAACAGCAGGAAGGGGCTCACTCCTCTGCTTCTCTTAATCTTGACACTTTTTGCAATCCGGTTCAGTCCCAAGCCTCCCTCCTGCTGGATGCTCTGTCCCACCACCCTCCCCATACACATTTTGGGAAAAAAAAATTAGTACAAAAAAATTTGTCCATACTTGGTTCATTTGCAGATTTCACCAGGCTTGCAAAAAGCACACCTGTTGTGCTGTCTGGATTTCCTTTTCTGATCATAGGCTTCTGACAAAGAGGGGGGGGAAAAGAAAGATTTTTATCAAACGCTCTTCACCGGACAATGAATTTTCTTCACCATTTGAATGTATCTGTGGAATGCCTGAGTGATTCATTACAGCAGATTCTGAAGTATGACAATGGGCCGCAGAAATGACTGATGGTATCTTTTTCCTGATTTCATTTCCCTGATCCTCTTCATCCCTTGGCCTGTGTACCTCGATTAATTAGAAACCAGGGATTTTCACTCATCAGCTGATGGGTTTCATGCTCCACTCTGTCACAAATCTGCTGCCTGCACTCTCTCTCTTACAGCCGGTGGCTGCTTTAAAAACTTTCCCTTCTTTTTTTTTTTCTTTTTTTTCCCCTTTTTTGAAGCAATGCTTTGTGACTACAAGTTTAGGTCTTTTAAAGACTCAGACATATTTTTTAAAAAGAGATTAAAAATTAAAGTAAAGAAGATTCAGAATCTCTGATTAAGTTAATCCCCATCCAAATGATACTTGTCCAAAAATGAACTTTTTGAAGAGATAATATGTTTCATAGCTCTCAGCTTCCTAAGTTCTTTTCTGAAGATATAATAACTGAAGGTGAAAGACCAAAAAAATATATAAATATGATTTTCGTGTTGAGCACAAAAGCACGTATGTTCATTTCTTACCCATTTTGGGGAATCTATACTATATTTTTAAACTCAATTGCATTCAAATTACTGTTGAATAAACCATTTTATAACAGCATCCTGAAATCAATCATTGAACCATTATTGTTTCTGGAGGAAATACTTTATGATTGAAATATGCTCCCCCTCAGGGCATATACCAAATTAAATCACATGATGATATACTCCCCAAGGCAGCAAATCATAATTAAATGGTATTTAAAATGCAGGATATTTTATAGTAAAACTCAGCCTCTGAAATCTAAAATAATGCTTGAATCAAAGGTGAAAAGCACATAAATTATTTTCACCAGAGAAAAGTAATAGCTACCTACTACTACAAGGTTATTTACTAGAGTATTTTTCTCCATATTAATGTACTTAACATCAACTTTGAGCTGGGTCCCAAAATTAAAACAAAGCCTTCTATCTTAAAATGCCAGATCCATCAGACTTGGGAAGACAGAGTTAGAAGGAGTGTACATTTTCATAGTGTTGCCTACAGTAGAGGATGTCGGGACTTCAGAGAGTTCATCCCGTAAGTCAGCTTTTTATAGATTTTGGAAGACATAATAAGAGGAAAAAGAATAGTTTGTGGAAGAGTACCTATCCCCTGCCATCTGAAGATTCTTGTCCTTCTTTGCATATTTGCCAAGAAAGAGCTATGCACCTGATAACCATTCAGGATGACCAACAAAAGCTCTGGTCAGTCTTGAGGCCAAGCCTCATCTCTCATGACTGCTCTAAAGAAAATCACTGCCAGGGGTGCCTAGGTGGCTCAGTCGTTAAGAGTCTGCCTTCGGTTCAGGTCATGATCCCAGGATCCTGGGATCGAGCCCCGCATCTGGCTCCCTGCTCAGCAGGAAGCCTGCTTCTCCCTCTCCCACTCCCCCTGCTTGCGTTCCTGCTTTCGCTTTGTCTCTCTCTGTCAAATAAATAAATAAAATCTTTAAAAAGAGAGAGAGAGAAAACCACTACCAATTTAGCAGTTCTTTTAGGTTTGGTTAAGCACAAGGCAAACAGGGCAAAAGGAAGAGCTACCATGCTTATGTTCCAGACACGCAAGAAGGGATACACACAATTGTGCTCTTAAATCTTTGTGGCATGTTTATTGCCATATCTTGAAATCCAAATTACCAAAAATGTTGGCTACTCTGGTCAGTAATGTGCCACAGTATTGAATTTTCTTTCAGATGCAAGCCTAAATTTTTCTTGTTTTTGAACTGGTCTACCAGACTTGAAGTAAAGTGGATTTCATAGGATTCATATCAATTTCTCTCCCTATGTATTTTTTAAAGCTTCCATAATGCTGAAGATGGACACAAGAGAGGGGTCAGGAAAATACACCCTGAGCTCACATATACATGAAAGGAAATCCATTACTCTTCAAAGTTATTGAAACCTCTTGTGAAATCATACTTGGCTTTAAGGATGCTCTGAGAAAAAAACAAAACAAAACAAAACAGAATCATACCAAATTTCAAGTAACCCCAAAGAAATTAGGAAATGGGTAAAGAAAAACAATTGTTTAATTTTAAATAATCTCTGCTTTTGTAGATTAATATTTTTAACAAAGAGTGTCATGGTTACTTTACCTCATCTTTAAAATGGAACAAATCACTATCATTATGCTAGCTGGGCTTAAAATGCTGCCTACATAATACACTTTTCTTTAGCAGTAATGCAAAAGAGCTATGGAACAGTTGGAGAGTATTTTATTTTAACAACAACACAAGTGTGCTGATAATCTGGAGTATCAGGCCCATCTGTAAATTTCCCTAATTTGCTATGTCTTTCCCTAACACTACCAATATTGTGATAATGCCACATGCTCTTGAGAACCTGCTAGTGCCAGGCACAGGGACTAACAATCATGAACAGGCATAGTACCTAACGTAGGCCCAAAAGTCAGTGGGATGTGGTGTTACCTTCGACTGACCCTTGACTTCAGCCATCTTACAGTATATACTTCTGACAGTCCAGGAGAGTCACCAGCTTTGATGGTGTGTGTCTAATCTATTAGATTAAGTCTAATGTATTCATTCCTTTCCCTGGAATGTTGCCTCTAACTATAGTTTTTCAAAATAATTTAACAGACTAAAACTTTTTATCTGATTGGCTAACTCTGAGATAACATGCCTGGAAGATATTTTTTTTCTTTCTTTTAATGTAGCAATTTGGAGATGAAGAAATGAAGAAATGGAAACATTCTCAAAGTAATTACAGTGAGTAATTTTACCAAACTTTGTTGACTAACAAGCAAGTGTAAATTAAAACCAGAGCTTCATCAAATGATATTTTCTGATCAAAATAAAAAGGCATTGCATTCATGTAATGCTAATGCACCATCAACCCAGAGCATTTTAATAGCCATTTGCCTTATTCTTTCAAGACCTCTTAAGATGACTGAATGACCACATAATGGACTTGAGTACTATATGAAAAATACTCAAGATATTTGTACACACCAAGCAGCGTGCCAATGGAAGACAGTCTGCCTCTGCTGTTTGTAATCTTTACTACTTTCCTGGATTAAACAGTTCACATAGAAAATACTGAATACAGAGATGAACAATTACAGTGAGTCCCTTAATGTTGTAGTTTTGTAATAAGAACCACTCTGGAAAACAGTATGGAGGATCCTCAAAAAGTTGAAAATAGAGCTACCATATGACCCAGCAATTGCACTACTGGGTATTTACCCCAAAGATACAAACATAGGGATCCGATGGGGTACATACACCCTGATGTTTATAGCAGCTATGTCCACAATAGCCAAACTATGGTAGGACCCAAGATGTCCATCAATGGATGAATGGATAAAGAAGATGTGGTGTATATATACAGTGGAATATTATGCAGCCATCAAAAGGGATGAAATCTTGCCATTTGCAACGACATGGATGGAACTGGAGGGTATTATGCTGAGCGAAATAAGTCGATCAGAGAAAGACATGTATCATATGACCTCACTGATATGAGGCATTCTTAATCTCAGGAAACAAGCTGAGGGTTGCTGGAGTGGTGGGGGATGGGAGGGATGGGGTGGCTGGGTGATAGACATTGGGGAGGGTATGTGCTATGGTGAGCGCTGTGAATCGTGTAAGACTGTTGAATCACAGACCTGCACCTCTGAAACAAATAATACGTTATATGTTAAAAAAAAAAAAGAAGAAGAAGATAGCAGGAAGGGAAGAATGAAGGGGGGGAATCAGAGTGGGAGACGAACCATGAGAGACTATGGACTCTGAGAAACAAACTGAGGGTTCAAAAGGGAAGGGGGGGATGGGTTAACCCAGTGATGGGTATTAAAGAGGGCACGTATTGCATGGAGCACTGGGTGTTATAAGCAAACAGTGAATCATGGAACACTACATCAAAAACTAATGATGTAATGTATGATGATTAACATAACATAATAAAAAATGCTAAGAAATAAAGTAAATAAATAAAATATTAAAATAAAAAAAGAACCATCAATACTTTTGTTAAAAATTAGGTATGCTATATAAGAAATCTTAACTGTGTATCTAAAGCAGGATCATAGGGAAAGAGAGGAAAAAATGAAACAAGATGAAACCAGAGAGGGAGACAAACCATAAGAGATTTGTAATCTTAGGAAACAAACTGAGGGTTGCTGGAGGGGAGGGGGTGGGGGATGGTGTAACTGGGTGATGGACATTGGGGAGCGTATGTGTTGTAATGAGCACTGGGTATTATATAAGACTGATGAATCACAGACCTGTACCCGAAACAAATAATACATTATATGTTAATTAATTGAATTTAAATTTAAAAAATTTTTTTAAAAAGTAGGATGGCAAGAGTAGTAACTATCTGCTCTATTCTTCACATATTTTAGAAATGATTTTCATCTTTCATTGTGTCTTCATCATGCTGACAGAATGTTCCTACTATTAAATAAATCAGATTATATGAAATCTAAACTCTTGGTTTAGACTTTGAAGTTTGTCTCATTGGGATTTATCATATGCTTTTTCAACCTTAGTTTCAAAGCTCCTCACTAAGTATCCACTGAACCAGGGTGTCTTGCAAACCTAACATACATTTTCTTTAGTTATTTCTACATCATTAACATCTAGTACAGTGTCTGATTCATAGTATTATATTTTGTTGAATCAAAATAAACACAATTCCATTTGAATGAAGCTGGCCTTCACTCTATCCTACAAACCCACATCTATTATTTTTAGATCATTTATTGGGAATGTGTTTCTGTTTTCACCCTGCTATATTTTATTCATTCTTTTTTTAAGAAAATTCACTTTCAGTAACAATTCTTTCCCTATCCTATTTTCCTATTCTTTCATCATTAATTCATCCAAACATATATTTGATAAACGTTTATCCTGTGTCAGTCCAATTTCTGTGTCAAATGAGATGTGGATCCAACACTTGAGAAGCTTATGTTTATTTGACCCAACTTAATGCTTTAATTACAGTTTATTGTCTTGATCATTATTATTTAATATATATTAGTTTTCATTCTCTGAAATGATTACAAGTAACTTGAGGTTAAGGGAACAGGGCTCTGATCTCACTCACCCAGTAACCCTGCACACCTAGCTCACTGTTGAACAGTGGAAATGTTCAGTAAACTTGTCTATTGATTGAATTCTCTTTTAAATTCTAAGGACATATTTAGAACTTTATCACATTTCAAAAACAAGTTTAAAATTGGACACTGAGTATGACCTTTCAATTAATTATCATATTTACTCTCATATTTCTCTGCTGTTTTCACTCAGTCTTGGAGATTGGGAATCCTGCCAGCATCTGGATTTTCCACCTTTGGTAACCCTCATTAATCTTTGTGATTATGGTCCCCATTTACTAGAAGCACCCAAATTACACCACAATTACTAGGAATATTAATTGGAAAGTGGATTTTCTACTTTGTCTCCCTTTATTTGTAATTCTTTAATGGCTTAAACCCAGGATTACTTTCAGGGCAGTGGCAGAAAAGGACCAAAGAAAAGAAAAAGGAAATGTGTAGGTGATCAAAGAGGAACATGCACACTTATGGGTTTCTTTTTATTTCTAGGTGCAGACTTGTTCCAGAGAAAAAAAGATGTTACCATCCCAGACTGTGCTACCCATTTCCCCCAAAGTTGAAGCTTTCCTGGAGACAGCCTTGTCCTGACTTAGGCAACCCAAGGATATAACAGAGATATAAAAAAGGGAATGCCTTGTGGGTGCCTGGGTGGCTCAGTTGGTTAAGCGACTGCCTTCGGCTCAGGTCATGATCCCAGAGTCCCAGGATCGAGTCCCACATCGGGCTCCTTGCTCAGCGAGGAGACTGCTTCTCCCTCTGACCCTCCGCCCACCATGTACTCTCTCTCTCTCATTCTCGCTCTCTCAAATAAATAAATAAATCTTTAAAAAAAAAGGAGAGAATGCCTTGTAAAAAACATGAGCTGTGCCTGAAGGAAGGATGCACACTCACTTTCAGTCCCATCACCACAACCAGTGGCAAGCCACTGCTGCAATTTTATTTATGTTTTGTTAGGCCTGATAAGGACATTCTGTTCTTCTGAAGAGATCTCTTAAGGCTGTTTCAAGGGAGGAAAAGAGTAGTGAGTGAGAGATAAGCATTATAATGGAAAATAACATTTCCCTCTATATTTTAAAATATTTTTCATATGTTTTTAAAAGATGTAGAGAGGAAAACACACAAAATTTTCCCCTAGAATAGGATTTTGGATCATCATTGCCATTGGATTACATATTTCTCCAACCTTTGTGTTCCTGATGAAAGAAAAATACATGCTTCTATATTTTTATTTTTTCAATGAAAGCATATACCAAAATTTGGCCCAAGTTTCATAGCAGGAGCGAGAAACTAAGTCAATTCTAAAAGTGTGACCTCCCTGCACCCCCTACTACACTTGAGAAGTATCTCCAAGTCACAAGTATTAAAAGTATCTTTTTCGGGGCCCCTGGGTGGCTCAGTTGGTTAAGCAACTGCCTTCGGCTCAGGTCATGATCCTGGAGTCCCGGGATCGAGGCCCGCATCGGGCTCCCTGCTCGGCGGGGAGTCTGCTTCTCCCTCTGACCCTCTTCCCTCTCGTGCTCTCTAACTCTTGTTCTCTTGCTCTCAAATAAATAAATAAAATCTTTAAAAAAAAAGTATCTTTTTCTGAGGTTATATTGAATCCTTCTTAATTTCCCATTTGGAATGGATGCCACCTCTTAGGAATGGTTAGATATGTGTAGCAGGGATGTAAGTCTGGTGCAGATGAAGGCAAAAAGTTAAATCAAGACCTGCCCACTGCGGTGAGCCAGGAACCCAGAAGAGTTATTGTAGGAATAGAATTGAGCTTGGCAGGAAGCACCTAAGATAGAGGGCTATAGGAAATATTTTGAAAGTGAGAAGGAACAGAGTAGCCTCACAGCCTGACTCTGGTTTTTACTTTCTATTGGAGTTTTGGTAAGATTTCATTTGAAAAAAATAGAGTTCTGTTGAAAGAAGGAGGAGGAAAAGAGGAGGGGGAGAGGAAGGGGGAGGGAGAGGTAGAAGGGAACAAGGTGAGAGGAAGGGAGAGGGAACAGGGTGGGGAGTTTTTGGTGGAAGAAGGAAAAGGAGAGGCAGTAGTAGTTGTTTGATAATCCCTTGACAAGAGAAATAGTTTTCTTGAGAACTAGACAGAGTCTGTCTCACAATATACCCCAAATGTTTGGCACAGTACCTGGCACATGGTGGGCACTCAATACATATTTATTAAGCAAATGGATAAATAAATAAATGAAAGAGTGTCACAGATCAGTTGACTATGCATTAAATAGCTCAAGAGATAAACAGAGTACAACAATTGGTTAACGGATGCCCCACAAAGCAAAGAGGCAGACAGGTAGTGCAGAAATCTGTTCACAAGAAGCAAAGTCCTGGTCATTGTAACAGGAATCCAGGACCTAGGACAGAAACCTAGATGTTTGGGAGTGTACTAGAGAAGAATCTGGGTAACAACAACCAAAGCAGAAATCCAGCCTGGGGCTTGGAAGCAAGATGGGAAAACTGTTTTCAACAGTGACTGTGAGTTAGGGGCAGACTTTCAGAAGGAGGACTCAAGTACTCACATCTGGTCCTCCCAGTTCTGGGTCAAGGTGAGTTTGGGGAACTGGAGGTGATTGGCAATAACCTCAATCATGATTAATGTTTGGAGTCAGAATCTAAAATCCAGCGTGGGTTTGCACTCATTCTTTTTCTCTCAAGTTAGTTAAAAAAAAGTTTGTGCAGCAATTTCTTTTACCTTTAAAAAGGTTCACCCAGGGAAAATCACAGTAGAGTGAAGGAGATGACTTTTAGAGGTAAGAAAGGGGCCAGGTGAGTTCTAAGAAGGCTTCTCAGACTAAAAAACTTGAATACTACTGGTCTAATGCTTATACGGTAACCTCTCCATATTCACATTTATTACAAGTGAATAAACTAAGTTAGCTCACTTGACAAAAGTATGATAAGAAAAATGTTTACCAGAGTGCCATGAAATATGAATATTTCTCTCTGAATGTAAGAAGTAGTACAGTATTTATTGAGGAGAGGATAAAGATTATTATGCATTTATTTTTTATTATAAGAATGTACAAATTCTTGATAAAATATTTAACTAGTGTTAGTAAAAGTAAACATGGTCTTCCCCATTTGGCCGGTACCACTTGGAAGAATGTTAAAAAGCATCCTATTATATATGGTTTTAGAAACACTCTATGCAGATGCAAGTGTATAGATTTTCACACTTTTCCTACACATATGGAATCATACTCAGTGTTTTGCAATTTGTTTTCTGCAAATACAATTTCTTAAACTTCTTTCTATGTAGGCACATATAGATCTATAGATCTACCTTATATTACCCATTGGGCTACATAATATTCCATTTTTACGTATACTATATTGCAATGAATATTTTTTACCATATTATCTATGCCCATTTGTGTGAATGTGCCTGCAGGATAAATTTCTGCAAGTGAAATTTCTGCACCAAAAGCATGTAGACTTTTACTCAGGAGCCCCATAACAATGAACAGCATATTTTTTGTTTCTATTTCACTTCATACAGTAAAATGAAAAAATATATTATTTTGTAAGGTGTGTAAATGTTAATACTTTTTTAAAGTATTCACTTTATTTATGGCATCAAACCAGGCAATATCATAGCTAATTAACCAATATAAACATCCTTACTAAGGTAGCATTCAAAATACTGTTTTGCATCCCATCTCACAACTGCAGAGAATAACAGAAAGGAAAATAGAAACATTAGTAAAGCAACATCTCCTACTCTTGAGAGCACAGATCATTTACAGCTGAAACTGGTACTCTGCTTTGAAGGTTAATGCTCTTTGTCAGTCAGGGGAAAACAATTGTCTTCACTGTATGTAAGTCTATAAAAGTCTCTCTATCTCTCTTTAGGGGTGGATGTAAGGTCAAATCCAAGATACAACATGAGAGAAGTCTTCCCCTGGAAAAGCAGTTAGAAGCTAGTCCTGAACGGAGGAAAGGCAGGAGTGGATGGTGGTTTGAAGGACTAAACTGGATCCCATTGCAAAAGTAGGGGCTACAGGCTCCTAGAACTGGCTCAGCCAACCACAGAGAAGCCCAGCTCTGCAGCCAGAAATGGTCCTGTCCCTTCATGAGTCAGATATAGTCCCTTCGAGTCCTGTCCTTGGTAAAAGGAAGTTTCCCTATTTCCTCCCCCGCCCCCGGCATGGAAAAGATGGTGATATGACCATCTTTTCAGGAAGTGTAGGAGTTCAGGAAGAGAGAAACAACAAAAGTTTCTTTGATGATGGACAGTAGCAAGGATCTCAGCAGTGGTGATAGTGACTTGAAGTAGCAGCAACAGAAAATAAGTAGAAGAAAGGGTTCCTCATATGGACTGGCACCCTTGTGACCCTAACTAAGCTGGGCTAGGTGGTGTACAGTTGACAGTGATAGCAGGAAGAAGGTGGGCTTCACTCACTTGCCAGGGGCAAAATGTCCTGGGATCCTGGAAGCAGGCCGAGAATACAGAAGGAATCAAGTATCTGTCATACCTGAAGGCTCTCTTGCAAAGCATGCCTCTATGAGTGTCTCAATCTAACAGGTGCGTTGCTGGAGAGACACTATTTGTTATCATTGGTGCAAAGCTTACCTATGGCTTTTCTATCTAGGCTGGGGAGTTGGGAAATAAGTTTTACATGCACTATACAGAAATATGTATTTATAATGACCAAGAGTCAGACCTGAGCTGAAATCAAGAGTCAGACCCTTAAATGACTGAACCACCCAGGTGCCCCTGAATGTAATTATTTTTATATTATGCCACTAATTCTCAATCTGTGAAGAGTAATGGAATGAGAATCTAATAAAATTGTCAAGGCTAAACAAACAAAAACATTTACTATCATCCAAAATCAGACTCATCATCAAGGGTCAAAGCTTGCCACCAGGGAAAATGGTCAGTCTGGTGTGGATTGATTGATTACTAATGACTAAAAATATATCTTGATAATGGATTTTCACAATGTGTCCCTCTCTCTGCAGCACTGGTGTTTCAGTCTGGATGTTTTACTATGACATTATCCATCAGATGTTCCCTGTTTCTACTTCTCAGGGCTTACTTTTTATGGTCATATAGCATTTAGAAACTAGAACCTTAGGAGCCTGGGTCTCTTTGACCTTTTGTAGCCCTTACCCTGCCTTTACGTTCTGCCTTGGATTTCTCCACCTAAGTGGGTTCAGACAGCCCTCCAATCAACCAGCAACAAGTTCAAAATAATTATGACAAATGCAAGGTCTGGAAACCCTGCCTGGTAATTGACTTTGAAAGAGACTTAAAGCTTCTTGCTGAATCAAGCCTATTGTAATGGGGCATGTATTGTAATACCAACTCCATAATTGTCCACTTCAGCTCAGAATTGAGAGATGCACTGTGCATTCTGAATTTGCTTTTAATAAAAATGTGTTTTTACACACTATACCAAAACCTATTTGACAGTAAGTCGTCCACATTACCCAATACTGTGAAGAAATTCCAGACATCACTCTGTAGAGTTTTCACCTCATGCAGATAAATCCTAACTTCCTGTATTTCGGCATATAACTCCCCGTAAAAGCGTAGAGTACTGTGTCTCCAGTGTGACTGCTGCACGTTCTCTTGCCATAAAGTGGGGCTCATCCTCATTTACTGCGAATAGACAAGGATTCCTCCCATTTGCACACTTTTAAAAGCATGTACGCTCTGTCCCTATTTAACTATAAGTTCTCATTTAATGGCATGCTAAATTGAAAATGATTTTAAAAAATACTCCAAATTATTGCAGTGGTTCTTTTTATAGTTACCTCCTTTGTGTTCAGAGGCTGCAGAGCCCCTTTCTTATACAAACAGATTTCTCTTTCTGTCTACCTAATAATCCTTAGTTTACTTCAGACTTTTCCTTCCAAATTTGCCATTAGTGGAACATTTCTAGAGTTGCCAACATTTCAGGAATTCTATACCTTGGCCTTTTCCCTTTGAGTACAGAGATATTCTTCTCAAAGGAGGCCTTGTGGGGACGAAGCAGGGTTTGGGATCAGTGAGAGGTCCTGTTCTGCATCCTTCCAGGTTGGGTAGCAATGCGTAGGAAATAAGATTTATACTTACAAGATGACAAGTTTTACCTTTTTTTAAAAAAAAATTTTTTTCTTTAGGTGCTTGTTCACAGAAAGTGAAACACCCAGAATCCTTATAATAAAGTATCTGTCTTGCTCAAAGGCCTTAGAAGGGATGCTGCTACGAGTGCCTCAAGGACTCTGTTATAATACAGATGCATTTATAACACACTCCCATACTCAAAGCTCAACTAGCTCACTAGTCACCTATCTATGGATCTGCAGTTGTGTACTCTAGGGCATCTACCTGGGACCCGTCAACCTTATCCCTATGGATCTGAACCAGTTGTAGTTTTATATATTAAAACTGCAGAGAAATAGGGCATTTTTCTTTGCTGGCACCATGTGGAAAATATCAGCTTGTTTTCTTAACTGTTGGCCTATTTATTTCACAGCCAGTCTCGGAAAATGGGCCGGCTCCTTACTACTCCCACACAATATAAGAGCTTGTTTCCAAAGAGCAGAGAAAATTGACTAAGATCCTTGGTTAGATGACAGATGGATTCTGTGGCTTTGCCAGAGACGAGAAATTACAGGTGACACCTGATATGTGATAATAAAGAGCACCCACCCAGTAATCAGCCCTTGGCCTTTATTTTTGTGATGTCATCAGCATGCAGGTGGCTTCTTGGGATCCTGAATAAAATACTGAGCATTGTCAAGGGGTTCACATGGACAATTTTTATCTCCCCATCTGTGTGATCTCCTGTGTGATGAGCTTGGACTACAGCCATTTCCATCTCTGTCTTGGTTTACAAAAAGTTATCAGAAGGTTGTCTGTGGTTCTATTTATCCTGCTGTGTCCTTTGTTTTGAAAAAAATCTTGAAGCCAACAAGAGAGTTCAAATTATATCACTCATTAATTGTAATATTAGTACATTTAGAGCCAAATTTATGCACTTTGTAAAAATATAATCAGTAAGATATATGAGGTGTAAAAAATATCCACATAACATCAACTGGATTTGGATTGTTCATTGTGCTCAGAAGACAAAGTCTTGGTTTTATGTATTTTATAGTGTTGTTTCCTACAATGTGGTGGCATATTAAAAATATGCCTGAGGAAGCGGGGCTTTTCCTGCAGCATTTGGGAAGTGAGGCTATTAACCTATTATTTATTTCCACTCAGTTCAACTAGTTCTCTTTAAAAAAATACAAGAAGTTCATTCAACTTGAGGTCTCATAACAAAAATCAACCACACAAATTTAAAAAAAAAAGTTGAAGAAATAAACTCAACCTCTCATATATAGTTATTTTATGAATTATAAACAGTTTGTTGAATAGGTAGCTCTTTTAGGGTAAAATAGCTAGCACTACTGGGAGCCCCCAAAACACCAAATACAGGTGCTGTGTACCTTAAGACCATTCGCTGGTTTAAAACTTATGAATCTGGGGCACATGGGTGTCTCAGTCGGTTAAGAGCTTCCAACTCTTGGTTTCAGCTCAGGTCATGATCTCAGGGTCCTGAGATGGAGCCCCGCATCAGGCTCTACACTCCGTAAAGTCTGCTTATCCTTCTCCCTCCTCCTCTGCCCCTCCGCCTGCTTGTGTGTGCACTCTCTCTCTCAAATAAATAAATAAGATCTTAAAAAAATAAAGCTTACGAATGCTAGTAAGCTGGTTTATTTCATTACTGCCAATTCATCAATAAAGAAAGGGAGGTGCAGCAGAGGTAATGCTCGGGACTCAAGTTTGCCCAAGGATAAATAACAAAACCAAAATTAAACTCAAGCCTCACTGATTTCAAGGCAATGTTCCTAACCAGCATATCATACTGTTCATAAATAACATGTAGGTAGAACAAGAGTAGTTTTCAGATATTAGGTTCTAATCTCTCCTCCCTAAGACATGAGTAAACCCCTAGTCAGAGGCATTAAGGGAGATACGTTGTCCCGGTCCTCTGTTCCGTTATCACCCTACAGGTTTATTGTTCACTGCTTGTCTTCTGTGCCCCACGCCAACCCATATCCTACACTAACCTGGCTGATACTTCCATCAATGCTGATTTACAGACAGCCAAGAACTCTTAGCTCTCAAAACCCATATGTATTGTAGGGAATTATCATTAAATCATTTTTGTACTGATAATTACGTTGTTTGTTGTTTTCATTTTTTGTTTTCTTTTGTTTTCAGGGGAAACTACTGAATGGATTAATATACATTTTGCAACTTAAGGCATTCCACCAGTCCCAATCTGCAAAACTGCTTACTTTGTATAAGTGTGTGTGTGTGTGTGTGTGTGTGTGGAGAGAGAATTTTAAAATGTGCAGGGTGTAGTATAAACTGTTTTGAAAGACTTTCAGAAAGAAAAGAACAATTTTAACTTTTAGAAAGAAAAGAACAATTTCTAGACTAAGTACTGCATCAGAAAATGTTCACTAATTTAAAAATAATTCTTACTTTCTATTTTTAAATTTATTTTATTTTAATTTTTAATATTTTTATTTTTTTAGAGAGGATATGGGAGAGGCAGAGGGAGAGGGACAGAGAGAGAAGCCCAAGCAGGCTCCAAGCCCAGCATGGGGCTCGATCTCATGACCCTGAGATCATGACCTCAACCGAAATCAAGAGTTGGACACTGAACCCACTGAGCCACCCAGGTACCCCTCTTGTTTACTATTTTTTTGTTGTTGTTTCATGTGATTCAACATCTTATTTGGTTAAAGCAATTTATTTAAAAAAATTAGCGGGCGCCTGGGTGGCTCAGTTGGTTAAGCGACTGCCTTCGGCTCAGGTCATGATCCCAGGGTCCCGGGATCGAGTCCCACATCGGGCTCCCTGCTCAGGAGGGAGTCTGCTTCTCCCTCTGACTCTCTTCCCTCTCGTGCTCTCTATCTCTCATTCTCTCTCTCTCAAATAAATAAATAAAATCTTTAAAAAAAATTAGCAATGTGTACACACACACACCCCATAGAAACACACGTAAAACAAAAATGAAATTAAATTTTTGGAATAATTTTTATATTAAATTTAATCACTATCCAACTTTCCTGTACATTACATGCTAATAGTTAACACATAGGACAATTTGAACAATTTTTATTTCAAGGTCAAAAAATGGTACCATGCCTGAGATATTATCAATACTTGAAATGTTTTTTTTTGTCAAGTTCTTGAACCAGCATGCTGGTACAAATACAACATGGTGTCCAAGGGCCTGACATATTTGTTTGTTGGTTTGTTTGGTTGGTTATGTGTTTGTATAAATAGCAATGAATTTGGACAACTCAGTTACGAGAAAAATTCAACAGACTTTTTCTCTGATTTTTTCCAGAAGAAAGTAAACAGAAATGGCTAGTGTAATAATGACAGGGAGAATAATTCAGAAATAATATAGAGTAGTGTTCTAGTTATAGTATTTTTTACTTCACTAGGAGCAATATGCTACTGCATTTTATTCGTATTCTCTATGAGACCATTCATGCTTAATAAATCTGGCATAAATTAGAGATATTGAATGTAATGTGAGAATTGCATGATTCCATAATTACCTCATGGTGTATTTGGGGTTATATACCAATAGCAAATTCTCAAGTGAGTTTTAATACATACACAGCAAATAGCCTCATTATTCTCCATCTTCAAAATCAAGCTTTTGTATATTGTAATGTCCTTTTGTCCCAAAGTCTAACTTGAAACCATAAAAGGAGCACTTGCAGTTATGAAAAATAAAGCATGAAATATCTGAATCAAATGATACATCAGTAAATAAATGACCAGTGAACCATACGAAGAAATCCAAAATCCAACTACATGCTAGCATTAGGTATAGAAATCATCAAATATGTAGGGGAGGAGTTATTCCATCTAGAGAAAGAATAATGGTGACACATGTTTGGGCAAAGAAACTAAACATTTTCAAGTAGATGAAAAGAATTAAAAATTAAGAATCTTCTAAGTAGAACTTCTATGTATGAATAGCTCATTCTTCCCAGAGTGACATGGTAAATATCTCTACAAATATGACCAATAGACTCTCATCAGAATCCCAGAAGTTCTTCTATAAGGCTTATTGAAATGAGGCATGATGTAATGTTGGCTAAGCATGAGATCTGATTTCCTATCTATGTAACTTTCACAAGTGGACCCTTAGGAGCACATTATATCACTTCCTAATGATTTTTCTTATCGGTTTGGTAAGTCATGCAATAGTCCCTAAAACACAAATCAATACACTTCATGCAGACTACCTTGATTCTGATTCACACAATCCTAAATAAGAAAAAACTAAGCCATGCGTGAGACCCTCTCATGGGTGAGACTGCTTAACTACAAGTGCAGTCTTTAGTCCAGTTTCTATCACATTTATCTCTTAGCACCATCTCCTAGTGTAAGATTGCAAAATTGCAAATTGATCAGGATCTCTACCTAGTGGCTGTTGATTCATACCTAAATTATTTCAAACATTTTAATGATTAACTTCCAAATCATGATTAACTTCCAAATCATTAAAATGAGTGAAGGGAATAGAAATAGATAAAAGTGCATTTTACTTAATTTGGATGTTTAGGTGATCTAAACAAACTGCGCTCGAACTTTTAAACTGTAATACACGAGTTAAAAAGTAAAATACGGATAAAATAAACTGCTTTAGAGAACTCTTAAGAAAAACAAATATGTGCTTTTTATTAGAAAATTGAAGCCTGGTTTAAGACACTGGATTTTTAAATTCATATTTGGTTATATGTTTCTGCTGGAATAATAAAAGTAGGAAATTAACAGTGAAATATTCCTAGAGAAAGATAAAAAGTATATTATATGATCTTATTTTACTTTACTCATTTTATGTTTGTGTGGAATATGAAAATTATGCAAAAATATCTTATTTTGCACATTAAAACTATGTGACTTCTTCTGCCTTTTATTAGTACCACCACATATCTCTTTGTTCTACAGATGACTCCTAAAAATCCACATCCTCCATAAATCCATCCTAGATTGATCAGAAAGAGATGAATGATTTCTACTGGACCCAATTTATCTCAACCTTGAAGTCCAAGTCCTACTTCCCTTGTTCTTCAACCCCAAAGAGAAATTTATACTTGATTTCTTTCCAGTTTTCAAATGACCAGAACATGGTGTAAATAATTTTACTGTGTCTGCATGTGTCTGTGCATGCTTATTCTCTATATAAACCTTTTCCCTTTGTTTTTCTGTATCACTGTAAATTGACTCAGATTCTAAATCTCTGGAAGAGAAAAATCCTTAGAATGTATAGCTTCAGCATGATGTAACAAAACCCCATCCATTCATTCAGAAAACATTGAGCGCCTACTATGTATCAGAAATTGATCAAGAAGTTGGGAACGCAAAAATTAATGAGACATAATGCTTGCCCTTAAGATATTTATTTTAACAGAACTGGAGAAACTGCATAAGTAACTGTTTATTACCTTTTACTAAATAATGCTGCAGCCACAAAAATCCCAAAATCTCAGTGTCTTACTACATTTATCACATTAATTATTGACTGTTGTGCCTAGAGGTTGGCTATGGCTTTGCACCACATCTTTTTCATTCCAGAATTGAGACTGAAAGGGAATCCCCTACTTGACATATGTCATTATTTTAAAATATGAATAGGAGGAAAACATCTTCTTTGTGATATATGGAACCTTTACTGAAATTCCATTGACCAAAGCAAGTTATATGGTCAAGCTTGATGGCAACAGAAAAGGAGAATACATTCCTCCCATCGAAAGGCACTATAAACTACAGGACAATGGGTAAAAATAAAGAATTCTCTAATAGAGTGGGAAACGAAACATTGGAAACAGGAATGTAATTGATCATGAATTAACTACAAAGTGACATCAGTAAATATGAAATGTGTTTGGATCACATAAATAGGATCATCTAAAAATGGCATTTGGCAGCAATAGAGGCAGAAGAAGTCGTGCTTGTGCTGAGTCTTGCATGTTGAGCAGAAGTTTGCCAGGGTGATAAGTTGGGGAAGGTATTCTAAGTAGAGCATAAAGATGTGCATTTGCAAAGACGGAAAGGAAGGAATGAGTTTATCTTGTTCAGGAATGGTGAGTTGTTCAGCATAGTTGTGAGATCAGTTTGTGGTAATAGTCATTTGAGGTTAAATGCAATCTAAGAAGCTTTGACCTTATATCCTCAGAAATAGAGTGATCAATGAAGGTTGATTTTTAGCAGAGGAGTATCCCTATAAAGCCAATATGGTTTTAGGTTTTAGGTTTCCAGATTCTCAAAGTGCAAAATGAGATCTGGGGGTCAAAATATATGTCAGATTCTTTCCAGACCTTAAGTTCCATAATTCCATAATGTTTAAATCATGACTCAATTTAAGATAATTTGCGAAACATTTTAAGATTTTGCTTTCAAAATTTTCATTTCCAAAAAATCAAACATGAAACAAAAATTTTCATTTTTCTCATGTAAGGGATCCATAATAATTATTTTAAAACTATTTACATGCAATTAAAATAAAAAACTTATCAAAAAAACTGCTTACTGATGTAGTACTACCCTGATATATAGTTAGAAATCCAAAAGACAGAAAAGAGATTTTAGAATAATAATATTTGCATTGTACTAAGTCATTTGTAAACAAAATATATTGGAGAAAAAAATGTATTTAGCATAAATTTTCTCAGATAACAAACTTATGTTCTTCAGTTTTTATTTTATTACACAGTGAGATTTTTTTCCCAAATAGTGCATATACAAAGAGATATGTGAAAAAATTGAATTAGGTCAACGAATTCAAGATTGACTAGATTATATTGAGGTAACAAATAATCTCAAGTATAAGTATTTCACAATATCAAAGATTTCTTTTTAGCTCACCCAAGACCATTTCAAGTCCACATAACTCTCAAGAGTAGCCATTCCCATGAGTTAGGAGGCATTCTGGGTAGCTTTAAATTTCCGAAACCTCTTATCAACACATTTTCTTTCATTATCACCTTAGCAGGGTGAAGCGTGAACAGAAGAGTGGAATATCAGCAATTAAATACTTCTTCCCAGAAGTGACATATGTCATTTCTGCCAACCATCGTATCTACCCATAGTTCATTGTACAAAGGAAGTCATATGGCCTTTCTGAATTTCAAGGAGATGGGGACCCGCTATGTTCCTAGTGTGCCCAAAGATAGAGATGAATCAGATTGCTGCTGGAGAACAGCGGCAATACTACCATCTAATATAGAGCAAGCAAGAAATTAACATCTGTTTACAATCTACCATGGGCTAGGTAGGACCTTTCTTATTTGTTAACTTAGATGATGCTCACAAAAAAAATTACTGGTATATTGCAGTATTTCCATTTTGCAAAAAAAAGGCAACAAGCAAGCAAAAACAAAAAGAAATCTGTACTCCAAACTTGCCCCCCAAGAGATAGAGGGAACTTAACCCATGAATTTTTGTTCCAAGACCTTTGTTCTTTGTACACAATCATGCTGCCTTTGAAAAGTCTCTGCAAGCTTATAATCAATTAATAAATATTATTCTTATGTTTATCACTTAAGAAGTCAAGTAGAAATTACGTGTTGAGGTTATAATTTTTTCCTCTTTTCTTGAAAACAAAATTTAGAAAAACATTATATTTAAGTAGTTGGATATCAGAATTGTCTGATTCACATGGAATCGAGGAAATCTCCATATTCATTCTAACTTCTTGAGTGTTCTGAATCTGCTCTTTTAGAAGTTATAAACATCTGACTTACTGGCTACAAATTCATCTTTTTTGTGTTTCATCCATCAATGGCCTTAGGAATTAAAAATGGAGCCCAGTTCAGCATAAAATGTGAATCTAGTTACATGAGCCTTTTTTTAAGCTCAGTGATAAGTAAAGAGCATTCATACCCATTGAATATCTTATCTCAGTGTTTCAATGCAGTTAGGATGATGGTCTTGCAAGAGAGATTATTCAACATGGTCTATAGATTTTATTTTTAAGTTTAAAAAGTAACCTGCAATATGGCAAGGATAATGGTTTCTATATACTCTTGAAGGCAGTCAGTAGCTCTATAAAAAGGCCATGGAATGCATTGCCCCTTTCTTCCCAAAATGACTATTATAATTTTTTAAAAACCTGAATTGACAATGGATTTAGTTTGCATATATTAATATTCACCCAAATTGTCTATTTGGGATATTAAATAAATAATATAGGATTTGTGCATATGAAACAAGCTTTCTGAGTTGCTGAAATTCTTGAATAAGTTCCACTGACTATACCTCCCTTTCTCTGCATCAGAATATGTCTAGAAGATGTGAAGGAAAGACCATGCAAAGCTCTTCTCATACCATAAAAATGCTATTTCTTTATTTTAATACTTTGGAAGATAATCTACCTGAATTTAAAAATTAATAAAATTAAGGATTTTTAATCATTACTTAAGCATTGGTCTTCTACATATGTTCTCAATAAATATGTTACAAAACAAAAAAAATCTAGTTAACAATAATTATTAATATATAAATCATATGAAAGAGATCAAAACAGATAAAGAATATTTAAGGTAGCAAATATTTGTAAGGAGGTTCAGCAAATTTTCAAACTGATCAGGTTTAGATAATGTTGGCAATTCATAGCTGATATATGGAATTCAAGCTCAATATTTGATACGATGCACAGAATGTAACCCATATGCCCAAGGAAATCAGAGGATTAAGCCTCTCATCACAGACTACTAAAGACTTAATGAATTAATAAATTAAAATAACACAAAATAAAAATGAGTCCAGATATTTAAATAAAAATAGTATTCAAAAGATATTGATGTATACTAAGAAATTCATTAATTGTTCTCTTTTAATTGTTGACTGTTCATATTGCTAACACTTACTGTGTGTTGAATAATTACCAGGCATGATTTCTTATCTCCCCAACAACTCTGAAAGTTACCTCTTACTATCCTCACTTATGGATATTATTTAACTGAGGCTCAGAAATGTGAGCTAGCATGCATGAGGTTACTGGTGAAGCAGAGATCCAAACCTACTTCTGGGTGACTCTAATGTTCAAGTGTTTGCTGAATCATCAAGTCTGTTCAAGGTAATGGCACCCAAATTATCCAAGTAATGTGGGCCAGTCACCTCAGGTATATTTTAAAGCCTCCTCTTCTAAGTTTTGTTTTTCTCTCTACAAATCTCTTGCATCTGTCCTCTTTTATTCATTGACATTTATTCTAACCTAAATTAGATCATCATTATATTTTGCTCTAATTTCTTTAATTAATTTAGTCATTAATATATATTAAACGTTTAATAATTTACTCTATGTTATGTACTAGAGGTAAAAAGATAATCAAATATTTTCGAAACTAGCCCAAAATTCTTCAACACTCCTCCCTTAAGAAGTGGGGTCGGTGTCCCCTCTCCTTGAATTTAGACTCTGTAACTGCTTGATCAATAGAGTATGGTAGAAGTATTGTGTGGCTGTCAGGGCCCAGAGCTCAAGAAGCTGGGAGCTTCTACTTTCTATCTGATGTGAGAAAGTTCAGGTCACATGACAGTCCTAGCTAGTCTCACCTCAATAGCATCAACCACGAGCTATGTGATCGAGAAAGACTTTGAAATGACTCCCGCCCAGGCTCCAGTCAAGAACCATCCAGGTGAAACAGTCAACTTCCAGAACTGTGAGAGAAAATAATAAAGTAATTATTTAAGGCACTGAGATTTAGGGTGACCTGTTTATTTAGCAATAAATAAGTGGAATTGATGACCAAAAACCAAAGCCTTACCAACAGTCAGTGAAAAATGAAGACATGAAATAGAGGAATTGAAATGGGAAATTTTTCATTCATCCAAATAACCTTAAGAGAAAGCTCAATATTTGTGTGAGAGAGTAGGTCATGGGGTATATGTTTGAGGTAGGCCTATTTTGAAGTAGGTATGTTTTGACCACATCGCTCAGGGTTGGGGGTGTTGCTGTTTTACTGATCTTAGTGCATTTTAGTTGGGAGGAGCACTTCCTAAGTCCCATCCACCTCTACTGATCCTGTTTCAAATACTGGTTTCATTCTCTTAAGCTACCTTTGCTTATTCTTTGAGTTTCAAAGAAATTCCTACTCAGAAGAGACTTTAAAGTATCTGCTGTCTCTAGGTATTTTAATTCTCTTCGGCTAATGATATGATAGGGCAGGAGAAGGAGGTGGGGAATTCTAAGAATGAAACCAGGTGCCACAGCAGGAGAGGCCGATGCCAGGGGAATTTCTTCAGGATGAATCGTATCTATCAGTGGGGGATATGGCACATTCTTTCTGGAATTTTCAAAATATCCCAATATTTATTTCAAATAACCTTGAGGAAGTATTTGGCTTCCTAAATAAAATGGTCTTCTATAATATTGCTGTTTCCAGAAAAAGAAGATTTGTGCCAATGGAAAAGATAGAAAACAGTATTATGTGTTTATATGTAACTTCAGAAAACCCTGAATCAGAAATTCATCATTTTATTTTGATCTAATTTCTCTGTCCCAACCAGACTGCTTTGCTGACTCAAAAAAAAAATTACAATGTATATCAGATTAGCAACTCATTTCCCTGTCACGTCAAACAACAGATTTTTTTCTAGAAAGCTCTAGGTTTTAGTTTTTAAATGATTGGTTACTATTGTTGAAAAAAACCACCCTGCATAAAATAGATCAAATAATAAATGCTTAATTACATTTTAAATTAAATGGAAATCTTGAAAATATAAACAAATTGGTAATTGTAGGTGTTTCACAATTTCACTGAAAGCAACTAGATACGTGCCATATTCACATATTCATAATGAAGGCACACAATCTAAAGAGCTGAAACTATCTAAAAAATTCAAAGTAATAGTTTATGTAATTACATTGAATCAGAGAGGTCCTGTTACTTTGTTCATGGCTGGGGAAGAGACCTTATGTAATACTGAAATGAAACATTATTACCGTCTCACTTACTCGGTCTTGGAATTGGTTTAGTGATTACTTCAACATCCACATCAGTGAAAAACATTTGACATCTGGCCTAGAAAATCAGACAGTAGACCACAGAGACTTTGATTAAAAAACTTCATGTAATTTTCTCCAATCAGTAGTTTGGCCTGTTCTTTTATCAGAGTGAAGGTTGCTCTCATCACCTGCAAATTTATACTAAAGCTTTAAACAAACAAGCATGAAACTTTTACATGAAAATCCCCTCCTGAAAGAATACTTACAGAGGAACTTGATTATTAGCTGTACTGATGATTTGATCTCTTCAGTGTGAAACAAACCTGGAATCTTTTGTGTATTTTTTATTATAGTTTTGTGTATGCATGTATTGTGTATTTAGCCTTCATCTCTATAGCATCTTGGGGAAAACTCTACACAAGGTGCTATTGCTTGCTGGGAAAAGAAAAAAAAAAGACAGCTTCTTTCACATCATCTGTGTACCAGGAACTATTCTGAAGTCAGAAATCATGCAAGCCACTAGGGTTCTGTATGTTTAACCTCCTATAGAGCAGAGCCATTCCCATTACTGAGAAGAATGAACCCTTAGCGACACAACAATAGAGATCGTGAAATGAACTGCATTGCAGTATCGCCATGAATTAAAGTCTCCATCAAAGGCTGTGGCTCTTGGCATCAGAGAGCAAGGGCTTCGATGAAGTCAAGCAAGGAACTCTGCAGTAATGAGCCATCCTGCTGCCTTTTCTCTTTGAAGACAATTTATATGATGAAACTTGATAATTAACTTATGTCCAACAAACTAAATCCAATATATCTGTTTTCAGGTCAGAGGCAGTGGCTGTAGTCTCTCAGAGTATGCTACCCCATCTACCAGTTCCTTGACAAGGAGACAGTCCCTGCTAATACAGTGTCACAGTAAATTTGCTTATCTCTTAAGAACAACGAGGTGTGCTGTGAAATATGTATGTACTATCAAAACATTCATAATAAAATCCTAATAAAATTAGAAAGTTGGAATAAAAGGAAATCATGATCTCCAATTATATGTCTTGAAATTGCCTTCAATAATGGTTGATAGGTTATATATGTGGTGACAATTATACACACACACACACACACACACACACACACACACACACATACACCTCTTCAGCTCATGAGCACAGAATTGGTTTCCTAGATTCAGTTTCCAAGGAAGGAAGACAGTATGATGAAGTAAAAACCAACTTTTCCCAATTCTACAACTTTATCTTTCATGGTTTACAAATTGTCATTCCACTGTTATACACTGTAGAGTATGAAATCTACTCAATGATTAGAGACACAGTCCAAAAAAAAAAGCATTTCCTCCTTGATACTACCTGAAATAGCAAAGTAAAAAAACATAGAAGGTGAAAAAAGGAAACACTTGGATCATTTTTCAAAATGTCAATGTTTTATTTAAACCTGCCTGGGGCTGATCTTTGCACTCAATCCATGTACATGGCATGGTATTGGAATTACAACTCTCGGATGGAAAGAAATAAGAAGTACAAGGCAGATTTTGCATCACAAGTTGTGACTATTTCTTGATACATGCTTACAACAGTCATTTATTGGTCCGTTGGCCTACGTCCTCATGAAATCAGATTGCATTTTTGGAAATCAGGCAGAGAAATAAAATCTGCACTCAGAGATGGATATCTATTGGGAAACACTTTCATTATGTGCCTGCTACAAGAGGTAGTCTGCTGGAAAAAAGTGATTTGTTCCATGGAAAAATGAATCTACAGGAAATTGATATTTAGTTACTCATATCAACCATGCTTATAAAAAACAGAGATTCTAGGTTTTTATCTTCTAAAACATTACATTATTAATCTTCCTAGATGTATTTATTTGTAAAATGACATACCACAGGAAGCTTAAAACCACTTCTCACAAATTCTGCCTTTTAAATACAAAATTTATTGCTGATAAATTATTTAACCCTTTTTTACAATTTCAGGTTAACCCATTAATGCTTTAACAGTGTACATATTTCTAAGATAATATAACTTTATGTAATTTTCTCAAAAATATTTCTTTTCTAATTAAAGTTATGGTTTTTCTCAGAATAATAAAGTGAATAAAGGTTGGTCTCATATGGTGTGTTGGAGAGGGCTTAAATCATTTTCTCAAAGGTGAAGTGATATCAAGACAACTTGAAATTCTGCTAATGTCTTAATTCTTAACCTCCATTCATGGGATTTTTATAAGTAATCAACAGAAATAATACTGTTTCAGATGATAGAGCTCAAAGTGAGAAGTCCTTCTACTGTATTTGCCAGTCTCTTGTCTACATTTAATTGATATGCCCTGTAAAACTATACATACAATAGTTTATGAGTCCTTAGACCTCGACAAAGCTTTTCATTTCGCATTGTGTTTTCCATTGTCTATGTAACCAAATGCGTAATTTATGAAATACCATGGTGTGTGAAGATAGTGAGTCTTATTCCCTGTTGTTTAAAATTGTTCACATAAAAATGTATACATTTTACTAAAAGAAGCTAAATTAAAAAAAAAAAAAAACAATTCCTGTCTAGGATATAAAGCTCCATGAGGGCAATGATTTTTGTTTGGTTCTCAAATGTATCCTAAGCACCTAAAACAATGTCTAGTATATATTAAGTGCTCAATAAATATTTGTTCAATGAATGAACGAATGAATTGTGGAAAAGACAAACAATACCGCCTGTAAAGCAGGCCCTTGAAATAATATTGGCTCACCACTTTAAGGCGACTGTGAAATAGTGATTTGTGGGGAATAATCTTGAATTTTGCCTTTGATTCCCTGGGGGCAAGCTAACCCATGACTGCTAGTTGATTATTTCTGAGAACTGTGGGGTATATAAATAAACAACCAAGACTTTTGGAAAGACTTAGAATATAAAAAATATCCGAGTGTGCTAAATTTTGTGGTAGAGAAAACTGGAGAAAATGAGAATTTAGAGAAAAGCAAGGCCTTTGAAGCCTGGAGAAATCATTTATTTAACATGAGTTCTTGTTTACTTAGTACCTACCAAGGGCCAGGATCTGTGAATGTGATGAGTGTGGGAGTAGAGGCACACATGCAAAGCTATAATTATAATCCTGCCCCTACTCTGGTGGTGATGTGGTCATAACTAACTAACTTGGGGAATCAGAGAAGGCCATATAGAGAAGCTGACATTTGAGGAGACAGTCCAGTGAACCGTAAAGAAGAGATGAGACAAAATGGGCAGGGCATTTAGAATAACAACATTCCCTGAAACTGAAAAACAGTAAATGTTTCAGAGAAGCAGCATTAAGACCTTGAAAAATGGATGTTTGAGTGGAAGAAATTGTGCATTAATTAGGATAATTTTCTGTTAAAAAGAAACCCCAAAATAGTTACTTAAACAAGATAAAAGTTCATTCCTCTCTCATGTAACAATCTGAGCATAAGCAAGTGAGGGCTGATACGGTTATCTCAGTGTGCAGAACCAGGCTCCTTCTATCTAGTCGCTCAGCCATACTTAGTACATAACTTTCTTTTTTTTTTTTAATTTTATTTATTTATTTGACAGAGAAAAACACAGTGAGAGAGGGAACACAAGCAGGGGGAGTGGAAAAGGGTGAAACAGCTTCCCACTGAGCAGGGAGCCCGATGCGGAGCTCGATCCCAGGACCCAGTACCTGACTTTCATCTTAAGTTTTAAGATAGCTGCTTCAGTTCCTGCCATTACATCTGCATTCCAGTCAGTAGAAAGAAGAAAGTGGGAAACAGAAAGCATACTCCTCCACAGCATACACCAATTTTCTCTCTTCATCCTAATTTCTTTTTTCTGCCAAGGAAAACCACCTCTGCTCCCCACCCTCCAGTTTCTAATTCATACCTTTCATATTTTTCCTTCAGAACCAGGACAAAACCCTGGGAGTTTAAATACCACTATGGGCCCAGAAAACTAGAAACTGGAACTCTTGAATCACTTTCAGATTTTCGTAGATTTCTTCTTTCACATCACCTTCTCTGGAGGAATGGGATGAGAACCACGTATAAGGAGAAGATCCTTGGTTGAAAGATGCTATCTAAGTGATGATTACTATTATTACTTATAGAGAGATGTCTTAATTTGTAGCCCATTATTACCAACCTCTGTAGCTTCATTAAGGCTAGGAGGGTGACTCTTGATAAGCTGCAGTCATCTCCTCCCCCTATAAGTATAATCATGCAGTAGGTACTGCAGAAAGGTACACTGAAATCTTCCCATGCACATGTGATGCTAGCAAGCTATAACTGATTGACAAAGTCATGTCAACAATAGACATCTCAATGGCGCCAGTATAGCTAAGCTGGGGAAGATCTCTCTTCTTGCCTGTGTTGCACCTCATCAAAAATCACCGTGAGATTCTGATTCCAAGATCTTGATTATTAGAGATGAGGTGTGAAACAGCAAGACACAATGTGACTTATACACTCTGGGATGGGCTTTCAGGAGGGGATATTAAAATCAGAATTGGTTTGTCTTCTCAGAATACATACGAGGTAAGAGTCAGGAATTGAAAAGGAATAGGAACTACCCTAATGATATTGACACCTTTTGTGGTCAGGTATTGCTTTTGCTTGTCCTGAAATAAGAGGAGAGCCTCAAGACAGATTTGTTCCAGGAGGTAGAGCTTAAGGGAACTGTTCTCAAGACCAGGCACATTGTACAATAGCCTCTTGCTACTCATCTTAGCTTCTTTTTAAATAGCAACGTCATCCCAAAGTAAAATGGAAATTTCTCCAGTTTTCAAGCTAAGGAGAAAATCACATTAATATCTTTCTGTAAAACAAAAGGAGAACAGTATTAGCTGATATATTTTTCCTCCTTTCCTCAAATCAGACTGGCTTACAGAAACATTAAAAAATATATAAACTATATATCAAAAAGGAATGCTTTCTTACCCTGACTCCAGTTGAGAAGTAGTTACAGTTCTTAATGATACAAAGTCAACAATTCTACTAGAAGTCAGTTTATGTTCTAGTTAAAAATAGAAATACCATTTGAGATCGAATGGTATGAATTAGTGACAGGGAAATTGCAAACTGAATTTCAATATTAATTTAGAAATTATAGTCTTAGTGAGCCCTTTTCTATAGTTCAGTGCATGCCATTCACATCACTGACTTGGCTTTCTTTTTTTTTTCAGGTTCCTACTCTTCTTTGTCCTTATTTCTCCCTATATTTTTAAGGACTCTTCTACTTCTTGCCACTCCTTTTTATGTTTTGTTTTAGATTGCTTTTCTCATTTATCTCTTTATTGAGCACCTACTTTATACCATCATTGAAGGTTCTCTTGCCTTTCTTCCTCTTCCCAATCTGTCTCTCCCTCTAAAATTGTATTTTTTAAGTCTCTCCTCTTCTCCATTATTTCATGCACCCTCCCTCCCAAAATGCACACGCACATTGATAGTATCATGGCTCAGTTGGCACTGGAATGAGATATGGTGGGAATTACTGAGATCTGGACAATAATCAGACCTACTATAGCTGATGATAAAAAACAATAAACAACCATCAGGACAGTTTGGTGGAGAAGACTATCTGGGGAGCCCAAAAAACAGATAGTAGTAATCAGACAATTCTGGCAAAATCATAGCCAATGGTGATTCAACACTCAGAAATATACATGAGACCCAACCACAATGAGTATATTATTCTGCCTGTTATTTTCTGGGAAAAGAATCAGTAAAAGAGCCCAATTTGGGGGAAATCAACTTCTTCTACAGAAACCAACTCAAGCATGAAAGCATATGAGGGAGAACCAGGTACATAAATTGGGCTATTACGGCCAGGTGGGTGGATTCAGTTGGCCCAAGCATGCTTGATTGCCAAACTCTTGGCTTTCTCCTACCTCTGCGCGTGAGAACAGTAAGAATCTGAGTCATGGGTGGGTTTTAATGGTCCCTGCACAAGGACCACTAGGTTGCTTTATTAGAGTGGGTGAACACCAGCACACCTCTTGTCTCTACTTGCATCCCTGCTACTTTCTAGTCCCAGGGCATGTCAGCTTTTTGCTTCTGTAATAGCCATTTAGAAGTCTGAACTTGAAATTATATCTCCAAAGAAAAGTAGTTGCTTATAAAAGGAGATTTTCAATACGGGTAAGGGATATGTTCTGAATTGCCAAATTCTTAAAACCGTCGTAACCCAAACTTTGAATAGGAACTATTTTCATAAAGTTTTGGGTTTTATCTTTATGAGATTTTATAGGTTGACAAGGATGAATAAAGAACTACTGATTTGTGTGGGCATAGGGATCTTGAGTGATTTCTGAGCCTCAGTTATAACTAAATTAAGATATGCAATACACATTTGGGTAGAGAACACATAAATCTTTAAATGTTGGAAATATCTCTTCTCTTCAAGTGTCCATTTTCCCTCTTTAAATCACTTTGACCCACCATACACATGCATACAAAGAATGTGAATAAATTGAACTGAGGGTGTTAGTCTCTTCTATTTCCAAAATTTGCCCAGCCATTGCCTATTGTAATCCCCACTCACAGCACCCCTGGCCGTAATTTCCCCTTGGCTCTTTGACTCCAGTTTGACTTTACAGTGTGGTTCCTGACTTTGATTTCAAGCCTCTAGTTCTGATAACCCAATCATACATAACACTGGTCCAACCTTGGCCAGAACTCCCTACTCTCTTAAATCTACACACTGTGATGTTGGGAAAGACACATTCCCAGTTTTCTTGGCCTTGACTTTTCCGTATGAATTTCCTTGGTCCCCTCTCTTCCTGTCATCGGTGATATGCAAAAAATTTTCAAAAAATATTTTAATCATGATAACAAGATATTGCTTTACTAAAAACTACTCTGGGTGTGAGGGCACAGTAATAATGATGAAAAAAATCTCTAAAGGTAAGCAATGAAAAAGACTAACCAAAAACTAATCATAACTTTTTGCATAAGTAACACAATACATCTTATGGTACAATAATATAATGAATACTATCCAAATACATTCAATGTGATTAAATACTATATAAGTACTTATGTTTATATAGATATAAGTACAATTTGAGAATGCCAAATTTTATTCTTTACTCTTTTCTCCCATACATTGCTGGTGGGAATATACATGATATAGCAACCTTATAAAAGTGTCTCATAAAGTTAAACAAATACTTTCCATATGATCCAATAATCCCACTCCTATGTTTGTAATCCAGATAAATGAAAGCATATGTCCACACAAACATGTCTATGTAAATATTCACAGAAGCTTTTTTACAATAGCCCCAAACTGGAAACAACCCAGTCTATCAACTGATGAATGGATAAAAATATTATGCTACATTCCATGCAATAGAATACTATTAAGCAATAAAAAGCAAAATCTACTGATATATGCAACAACATAGATGAATACCAAATTATTTGCTAAGTAAAAGAAGTTAAAAAGGCTTTATACCATATGACCATTTATATGACATTCTCAAAATATTAGCTGTATCTATATATTTTAGTGCCATAGAGCTTCTGATATTAATTCCTTTGAAAAAAAATATGGAAAGTAAAGCTTATATAAATATAAGTATTTATTAAGGTCAAACATGTGGCAAACCAACACAATACACATTTACATCTCAAATACTTTTGAATCCTAGAAACAGAATATTAAAAATGGAGGGGATCTTAACAATCAGCTTGCCCAGTGCCCACATTTTATAATTCAGGAAATAACTGCATATAAATATCTACAGATTTGCTTACAATCGTGTATTTGCAAATATTCTTACTTTAGGATATAGACCTTGATAAAATAAATGCTCAGTTTTTATTCATGAAACAACTTTTAAAGTGGGTGTTCAGTATTTTATTTTTGAAGATGATCCTAATTTTAGTTGTGGTTGCAAATATCAAGTTGGAAGCACAGATTGTGGGTGTGATACAAATAATTAATGAAAACCCGAAAGGACTTGGAGTCTTTTTGCTGGAGATAGTAATTCTTGACGTCATATGGGTGGTATGGTAGTTCTAAATCTGGTTCCTGTACTGGCATGTAGTAAGTACTCAGTAAATGGTTGCTAAGTGACTGAATGAATCAAAAGCCTATGGCTTGACAATTTCACAGAATAGTTTTTCACACTTGAGATAATTATGCTAATGAAAAATCTGCTTGGATTCAATACATCTTGGTTTCACTTCTGTCTTTGTCTCTAATTATTTGTATCACCTGAGACAGCATTTACATTTATAAGTCAGTGGCCTCACCTGTAAAATGGTAATGAGAATGTTTGTCCTCACTAAAATACATTTGGTAACGGAAAACAAACTATGATTTAGTTAGAAGAATTTTGATAATATTTTGTGTTTTTATAAGGCATGTGACCTATTCAAGGTTTACATTAGAAAACTAATCACTAAGATTTCTTCTAACTCCATGAGTTCATATAAAATCTTGATTATTCACACACAAGAAGTGTTTTGATACTGATAAAATCAAAATTTACTGATATACATATAAATATCAATACTATTATATTTGTATTATGAATATGAATACATATATTATTTTTATATTTTTAATTTGCAAAATGCTTTACTAGATGAATCTGAAGATGAGTTTGAATTTTTCTTTTAAAGACTTTATTCATTTATTAGAGAGAGAGAGAGCACAAGACTGGGGAGGGTCAGAAGGAGAAGCAAACTCCCCGTTGAGCAGGGAGCCTGAAGAGGGGCTCGATCCCTGGACTCTGGGATCATGACCCAAGCCGAAAGCAGCCACTTAACCTACTGAGCCACCCAGCAGCCCCGATGAATTTGAATTTAATAAATACATTAATTATGGCTGGAGATTCCCAGAACTAAACAGGGGAGGGAAATCAACCTAATGCCTAACTTGTGTGTGGAATAGAAACAAATTTTAGGATGGGATTCCAGTGGCTAAGATAAAGTGCAACTAGTTTCTGAGCCACACACTATCAAAAGGATAATTTACTTTGTGTTCAAACTAAATTATATTTAACTCTTGGGAAGTCTTAGTCTATTTTTATATATTCTTACACTACTTGTCTGTGCTTCCTCTCCCTCCTTCAGATTTAGTACGGTGAAATACGGAAATACAGAAATGGTCCACACTGCATTCTTTCCCCTAAACAGATCAGGAGCATGATACTGACATTTATTGAATAGCTATTTATTGAATTGCCTTTTCCTCCAGGCACTGGGCTAAGCATTTTGCATGCATCATCTTATTTAATCTCACTACAACCCCATGAAGTGGGTATTACCATCATTTTACAGCTGAGCAAACTGAAGTTTTGAGAGGTTAATAACTTTTTCAAGGTCACACAGCTGTTAAGGGGCAGAGCCAGGTCTAAAATGCAAGTAAATACAGCTCCATCCTTAGAGCTCTACACAACGTACCAGTGGTTCCCAAAGTTGGTCCTGGGCCCAACAGCAACATCATCCCCAGCAAACTTGCTGCAAATACAAATTATTGGGCTTCATGATGCAACTACTGGATCAGAAACTCTGGGAGGATGTAGGACCCAGAATTCTTTGTTTTAACTAACATTTTGGGTTATTTTGATGCCAAAGCTTGAGAAACGCCAAATTCCATTATACGTCTCCCATACTAGCAATGTGTCTGACATTCATAAACAATTCATATTCAAATTCATATTCAATTTACATTCAAAAGGCTCCATAATTATTTAAACAGTAATTTTCTTGGCTAACGAAGTTCCATAAATGACATCAATAGCACACAACCTAGTAAGATTGGAAGGCAAGAAGATACTTGGAATCTAACTAAAGGTTAGAGTCTTTTGCACATCACTGTACTCATTTATTCCATGAGACCCAAATCACTTTTCCAAGGGAAACAGATTTATTATCCATAATTTATGGGAAACCAAAGTATGCATCATTAACTGATTGATTCGGCTTCAGCCAGTCAAGGTGTCACAAATGAAAACAATAACAACCACTAAAGAGCGTACATAAAGTAGATTCACAATTGACCCGGTTGCTCAGACACTCATAATTTTGATAACTGCACATGGTAAGGCAATGGGGACTGGGGGGATGGGAAGGAAGGGTATTAGAAAAGGCAGCAGGATGAGGTGGGAGATTACTTCCTCCCACACAAACTTAAAATTCCAGCCTTTTTGTGAGGCCTGTATGCCTCTGCACTGCCCATCACCCAGCACCTGAATACTAGAGTCTAGTCAATACATTGTAAATAACCTATATTAATCTGGGGAATTTCATGCTGTCATAGTGGGTTTGGAGCAGCTAGTGCAGCGTTAATTTCAGAAAATAAGAACGAGAGAGAGAAACTAGAACACAGTTTTAGTGAAAACATGCTTTTTAGTCCATGTTAACTGTCTATTAGGATTGTGCTTACTGATGTGAAAGGTTTGGAAAAACTATGAGATATCACATTAAAACAGGAAACAGATGGTGCTTAACTGGGTATGCAGGTGAGGAAGCGGAGCTCACGTGGCTGAGGAAGCTCGAGAAGAACAGCAGCGACCTGTTTGTTCTTCATTCCGAGTCCGAGGAAAATATCAGTATGTTTGTGAATTATTATTCATCATGTTTAAGATGTACTAATTTACTTACATAGAATCTAACATGATAACCAGAATATAATCTGACCACGAATTCAGTGAATTGTGGTTTATTCTTGCTATTACAATTACTTCTGAATATCAAAACCATTCCTTCAGATGTTAATATAGAGCATACTGGGTTTAGAGCACGAAAGACTGCAAATTTAACCATTTGCAAATCAGGTTAATGCTGGAATAAACGAAAATAATTTATAGAATGTACTAAAACTGAATTGCAAGGAAATTTATGATAGGCAGTCACACAATAATAAAAAACCAAAGATTAATTAACATAAAAATTCTAGCTGTCATATTTCTCTAAGTAGAAATAATTGTAATTTTATTTCACTGATTGAACCTCCAACTAGGTCCTGGGTAAAGTCAATATGAAAATGAAAGGCTATGAAAGGCACCTTTAGGCCAGAAGGAAAACAGGACATGATCTCACTGGCTTCAGAATTAAAACCATTGAATTATTTGCTATACACACACACACACAGAAAGAGAGAGAGGGAGTGATCTTTTTAATGATATTCATTATTGCTTCCAAAGAATGGGAAACTTAAAAGAAAAATGAATGAGACTTTTTAAATATCTGTTTAAACTAAATTACAAAATAACAAATGTATTGAGTTCCATTTTTAAAAACTCAAAACATTTAGTTCGTTTTATTCTTAAAATATTGAAGCATTAGAAATAAAAAGAATTCTTTTATAGAAACTGTACCAAGAAATGAAATTATTGAACCAAAACCAATCATGTGTGACATTTCCCTACCCTTAACATAGAGAAGTAACACTATAAGCAAAAGTTTAAATAATTTAGAAAATAATAATCTTAGTTTCTCAAACACAGGACATCTAGGCACTAGACAAATGTCTAAATTACTTAAGGGACAGCATAGGTTTCCTACTTCGTCTTTGCATCTCTGCAGCCCAACTCCTGATGCACTGTAGTTGCCCAATAAATGTTGGTTGGACCAAATGGAATAATTTTCTGAAGACATGTTGGCTGGGCCCAGTACATGTAAGAGTGTAATGTTTCTGAATGAAAAGAAAAGCTCACCCTTGAGTACTGTGGGCATTCATCAGAGGCTCATAAACACTCTCTCAGGGACCTGTTTGTTCCTTCATCTCCTCCAATGATGCTGAATCACAACGTCTTTCCAGACTTTTGGTTAATGGAAGATGCAAATGCATTTTCTATATTTACGATGACTTGTGATGCACTTGTATGGTTTAAGCACATTGTGAGCAGTTGGCTGGTATTGCAGAAGTAGGCACCTGAAGCAACCCGCAAAAATTATCCAAAATCTTATAAATGTAAAGATTAGGCAGTTCTGTGCTTTTTTTGTATTTGATAATAGCATACTAATCGCTATTTTAGCAATCATGTATTTTTTGTTAATTCTCACATTTTTAAAATAAATTTCTAAGAATGGGCTTTTATAAAATTTTTAATTTTGAAGAAATTTAGTCAAATATCATTATTACAGTGATATTTGCCCTTGTATGGTAACTGAAACAAATACTCTCCTCTCCTACCCACTATAATCCATCCCTAAAAGCCTCAAAAATCAGGAGACTTGGATTCCAGTCCTACATCTTGAGACCTTGGTCAATCAAGTCCATTAGCACCCCTGATCTTTTGTTATATTCATATGTAAATCAGTACTAATGAAACCTATATCATAGGGTAATAATAAAGTTTACATAGAATGAGATACTATATGTAAGAATGCTTAGCTAGCTAAAATTTTACATAAATGCAGTGCAATATTTTGATAAGGTATTAGACCTTGAATATTCAGAACATCAGAGAGTGAAAGTTCTGGGTTCCATTTATTTTCTAGTTAATGGAAGATGAAGGGAAAACCATTGCTTTTTCAGTCTTCATTTTTTAAACATATTTCTGAAAGAAATCATTTTGCTTTCCTGCTGTACTGTGAAAAACAAAACAACAAACAAAACCTTAAGATAAAATGGGATTTAACAACCTGATAAATAGCAATTCTAACTATAATATTACAGTTCATGTATTAGGAGTTGGGTCTGAAACTATCCTAATCTAGAATCCTTAGAAATTGTATTTTTATTTTGTACTTAAAGCCTGAAATTCACAGGTATTTTTTAGGACTTGCTTCTCTTTTACAAAAGGAGAGTGTAACAAAAACAAATCATTAATTGTTAATGTTACTTTATCTTTGATTAACACAGAATTCCTGTTCTGTAAATATATTTGATTTATTGTGAAAGCATTAGGAAATATCAGATATCTTGGGCATTTTGAATTTAGTTTAAGTTAAAAAAACCTGGAAGAGTGAACCCCTACATATCACTGCTAAGGACTTACCAAATTCATGGGCTAATTGGATTCAGAAATTTGAGTAGCATTTTCTGAAGACAGAGAAAGGGCTCCACTAAGAAAACTAAAATGAATAGGCTTGTCGGAGCTTGAAGAGCACACGGTCTGTAATATTGAGCTTTACCAGAGGCAGTTTATCCATTTGAGGTGATAAAATTTAATTGTGGGGTAGTCAGGTAACATACCTGAATGTAAGCAAATACATTTATTTTTTTTATTTTTATTAAAGATTTTATTTGTTTATTTGAGAGAGAGAGAATGAGGGACAGAGAGCACGAGAGGGAAGAGAGTCAGAGGGAGAAGCAGACTCCCTGCTGAGCAGGGAGCCCGATGCGGGACTCGATCCCGGAACTCCAGGATCATGACCTGAGCCCAAGGCAGTCGCTTAACCAACTGAGCCACCCAGGCGCCCATAAGCAGATACATTTAAAATGTGTCCCACTGTATGGAAGAGGGGCTGGATGATATTTTTATTTTTAAAACATCCACATGGTATTGAGAAGAGTGTCTATTTTTATTCCTAGTTTTACTGTGAAATAATTGACTTACATTACTGTATATGCTTTAGGTGTACAGAATGATGCTTTGATTTACATCTATTGTGAAAGGATTACCACAATAGGTTCAGTCACCATCCATCTTTTATATAAATACAGTGAAAAGAAAAGAAAGTAAAGAATAAAGGAAAAAAATTCTCATTTGATGAGAACTGAGAATTTACTCTTAATAGCTTTCCTATATATCAGACAGTGGTATAAGCTATAGTCATGGTGTTGTATGTTACACCCCTGGTACTGAGTTATCTCATAACTGGAAGTGTGTGATTATTGACCACCTTACTCCGATCCTCCTTCCTTTACCCCTTGCCTTGGATAACCACAAATCGGATCCCTTTTCTTATGTATCTGGTTTGGGTTTTGTTGGTTGTTTTTGTTTGTTTGTTTTTCTTTTTTTTTTTTGCTTTTTTAGATTCCACATAGAAATAATACAGTACTTGTCTTTCTCTTTCTGACTTATTTTACTTAGCATGATGCCTTCAAGATCCCTCCATGTTGTCACAAATGTTAGGATTGTCTATTTTTTATGGCTCAATAATATTCTATTATATTTAATATTCCAAACTTTTTTACCCATTCATCCACTGATGGACACTTAGATTGACTATTGTAAATAATATTGCTATGAACATGGGGGTGCAAGTATCTTTTTGAATTAGTGTTTTTGTTTCCTTTGGACATATTCCCAGAAGTGGAAGGATCATATGGTAGTTCTATTTTTAATACCTCAAAAATCCTCTATACTTTTTTCCGTAGTGGTTGTATTAATTTACAGTCCCACCCACAGTGCACAGTGGTTTTCTTTTCTCCACATTAATGCCAGCATTTGTTATCTCTTGTCTTTAATGATAGCCGTTCTAACAGGTATGAGGTGATATTTCACTGTTTTAATTTGCATTTCGCTAATGACTAGTGGTGTTGACCATCTTTTCATGTACCTGTTGGCCTTTTGTATATCATCTTTGGAGAAATGTTTATTCAGGTCATTTGCCTATTTTTAACTGACTGAGCCACCCAGGCGCCCCTTTATTTGCCTATTTTTAAATTGGGCTAATTTTTTGGTGTGCTGTTGAGTTGTATGTGTTCTTTATATATTTTGGATATTAAGGCCATATCAGATATATGATTTGCAAATATTTTTTCCATTTGTAAGCTTTCTTTTCACTTTATGGATGGTTTCTTTTCTTTTTTTTTTTCAGTTTGATGTAGTTCTGCTTGTTTATTTTTTATTTTGTTGCTTGTGCTTTAGGTGCCATAATCCAAAAAAATCATTACTACAATCCATGTCAAGGAGCTTTATTCCTATATTTTCTTCTAGGAGTTTCATGGTTTCCGATCTTACATTAAAGTCTTTAATCCATTTTGAGTTAATTTTTGTCAGTGGTGTAAGATGTGGGTCCAGTTTCATTCTTTTACATGTGAATATCCAATTATCTCAGCATCATTTATTGAAGATTATCTTTTTTCCACTGAGTATTCTTGTCTCCCTTATAAATATTAGTTTTGACCATATACACTTGGGTTTATTTCTGGGCTCTTGATTCTGTTCTATTTGTCTATTTTTGCCATCACCATACTCATTTGATGACTATAGACTTACAGTATAGTTTGAAATCAGGAATCGTGATGCTTCCTGCTTTGTTCTTCTTTCTTGGGATTTCTTTGGCTATTTGGTATCTTCTGTTCCATATAAATTTTAGGAGTGCTTTTTCTACTTCTGTAAAAATATGCCACTGGAATCTTGACAGAGAGTGCACAGTATTGGCTTTGGTGGTATTGACATTATAACAATATTAATTCTTTTAATTGATGAACACATCTTTGGATATCTTTCCATTTGTGTCTTCTTCAATTTCTTTCACCAATGTCTTACAGTTTTCAGAATAGAGATCTTTCCTCTTTTTAGTTAAATTTATTACTAAGTATTTTGTTGGTTTGATGCTATTATAAATAGGATCAATTTCTTCATGTCTTTTTTTTTAACTTATTGTTAGTATAGAAACACTACTGATTTTTTTTAATGTTAATTTTGTATCCTACAACTTTACTGAATTCTTGATTAGATCCAACAGTTTTTTGGTTGAGTCTTCAGGATTTTCTGGATATAAAATTACATCACTTGCAAATTTCTTCCTTTTCACTTCTGATACTTTTTCTTGCCTGATTGCTCTAGCCAGGACTTCCAGTACTATGTTGAATAGGAGTGGTGAGAATGGGCTTCTGTGACATGTTCCTGACTTTAAAGGACAAGTTTTTATTCTTTCACCATTGAGTATGATGTTAGCTGTGGGCTTGTTACATATGGTCTTTATTATGTTGAGATATGTTACTTCTATGCCAAATTTCTTAAGTTTTTATCACAAATGGATGTTGAATTTGTTCAGTGCTTTTTCTGCCTCTATGAAGACAGTCATATGTTTCTTTTCTTTCATTCTATTAATGTGGTATATCACATTATTGATTCGGATATGTTGCCTATTTGAAACATACTTGTATCTCACAGATAAATTCCACTTGATCATGGTGAGTGGTCCTTTTAATGTGCTGCTGAATTCGGTGTTCCAGTATTTTATTGAGAATTTTTGCATCTATATTCATCAGATATGCTGGCTGGTAGTTTTCTTTCTAAAAGTGCTCTTTTCTGGTTTTGGTATCAGAATAATGGTGATCTTATAAAATAAACTTGGGAGTATTCCTTCCTCTTTGATTTTTTGGAAGAGTTTGAGGATTGGTGTTAATTCTTTAAATGTTTGGCAAAATTTACCAGTGAAGCCATCTGGGCCTGGGTTTTTCTTCTTGGAAGATTTTTTGTTACTGATTCAATCTCCTTACTAGTAATTGGTTTATTCAGATTTTCTATTTCTTCCCGATTCAATCTTGAATGTTCTAAGAATTTTTCCATTTTTTCTAGACTGTCTCATTTTTGGCATCTAGCTGTTCATAGTAGCCTTTTATGAGCCTTTGACTTTCTATGCTTTTAGTTGTAATGTCTCCTTTTTTATTTAAAATTTTGTTGATTTGGATCCTGTCTCTTTTTCCCTTGGTTAGTTTAGCTAAGTGTTTGCCAATTTTGTTTAGCTTTTCAAAAACCAACTCTTAGTTTGGTTAATCTTTTCTATTGCTTTTCAGTTCTCCATTTCATTTATTTCTGCTCTAATCATTATATATTTTTTTTCTTCTGCTAACTTTGGGCTCAATTTGTTTTTCTTTTCCTGGTTTCTTAGGGCATAGAGTTAGGTCATTCAGGTAGGATCTTTCTTGCTTCTTATTGTAGGCATTTATTTCTATGAACTTCCTTCTTAGAAAGCTTTTGTTGCATTCATAAGTTCTCATGTTTTGTTTCCATTTTTGTTTCTTAACAAATTTTTTATTTTCCCTTTAAATTTTTCTTTGATCCATTGGTTGTCAGAAGAGTGTTAATATCTGTGTGTTTGTGAAGTTTCAGTTTTCTTCCTTATTGGTTTTCTAGTTTCATGCCATTGTTGTTAGAGTAGATAGTTGGTATGATTTCAGTATTTTTGAATTTGTCAAGACTTGTTTTGTGGCCTAACATATGGTCTAGTCTAGAAACTGTTCCATGTATACTTGTGAAGAATGTGTATTCTGCTCTTGTTGAGATGGAATGTGTATTCTCTCCAAATCTGTTAGGTCTATTTGGTCTATAGCATTTTTCAAATCTGCTGTTCTTTATTGATCTCTGTCTAGATGATCTATCCTTTATTGAGAATGGATTGTTAAAGTTTCCAATATTATTGTATTACTGTTTATTTCTCCTTTTAGCTCTGTTAGTCTTTGCTTTATACATGTAGGTGCTCCAATTTTGGGGTGCAAAAATATTTATAACTCTTGTACCCTCTTGGGTGTATTGACATCTTTAATATTATATAATCCTTCTATGTCTCTTTTTGCCATTTTTAGTTTAAAGTCTATTTAGTCTGATAGAACTATAGCTACCCTGCTTTTTTGGTTGCCATGTGCTTGAAATGTCTTTTTCTATTTCTTCATCCTCAGTGTATGTGTGTCTTTAAGGCTAAAGTAAGTTTCTGGTTGGCAATATATTGTTGGATCTTGTTTTTTATTCATTCAACCATTCTATGTCTTTTGAGAATTTAATCCACTTATGTTTATAGTAATTATTGATAGGCAAAGAGTTACTCTTGTGTTTTTGTTCATTATTTTTTGATTTGTAAATCCATTGTTCTTTATTTCTTATCCTGCTGGTTTTTTTGTGTGATTGATGTGATATGGTTAGTATGCTTTGACTTCTTTACTGTATTCTTTTATGTAATTACTACAGTATTTTCTCTTGTGATTACCAAGGAATATCCACTTTTTAAATTATGCCTATAGATAGGAACAAAACAGTGTCATTTATTATTAACTTTCAAGGTGTTTATTTTAAATGGATTTTTTTCTTTTATTAACTTTCTTGTGGTGACAGATAAATAGATTTGTACAAATATAAATATTTAAAGCACACTGTTTGCTAATTATATATCTGTTTACTCTCCAAGAATATGAGAAATTTAAGAACAGAGACCACGTTCTATTTGTTTGTGTGTCCAGGGAGTTGTTTAAAATAGTTAACCAATAACATGGCATTGACACTGACCCATCAGAATGAAGGACTGGCCTAGGTGCTGGAGCAGGGACCTAGAGTATTGTTGCTATGTGCCCAGTATCTTTATGTGTGAACCATAGGGAGCCTGAATTCCAAGGGAAGTATGTAAGATGGCTGAAAAATGGCTGGAGTGAGTGGGATACTCAGATAGGATTTTAACAACTATCAAGGACATATTCCCATACTGGCTGAAAATCAGTTTTGTGTTCCTCTTCAGTGCTTAACACAGGGCCTGGCACATAGTTAGAGTCAACTTTGTGTTGAATAAAAACAATAAATTTATTTCACACTCAACAATTAAAGCTGAGAGAAGCCAGAGTATTCTGGGTGAAAAGAGGAATATAGTCAGGTATGAAAATAATGTTGTAGATAATCCACAAAGGAAGTAGTACATATGTATATAAGAAGAAAAAGAATGGTTATGCACCAATGGTACCAACATCCTTTATTTTTATAGTGTGGGGTCTGGCTAAAAGCATTCAGCCAGAAAACCATTCATAATGCTAGGTGAGCTGTCACCAAAATGGCTAAAGTTGTCTGGCTTTAACTGCCTGCACATACCTAAATTCACCTATTTTCTATGACCAGGCGAAAGAAACAAAAACTCCTAATTAACACAGAGCCAAAGTGAACTCCCCCAAGGGAAAGTTACTATACTTTAAGTTGGAGGCAGAGGGAGAACAACACACAAATGGTAGAAATAATAAAGAACTACCATGACAAATAAGCAACAGAAAATTAATGTTTTTAACAAAACTAAGGGGAGAAGGGTAACTTGTGCTAAAGTAAACTATGCTGCTTTTGGCTAAAAAGGACCCAAACCTCTTACTGGAAGAAAGGCTTTGTAAGGCAACCACTATTTTTGCATAAAGTCATTTGGGTAACACCTAAGAATTAAAGAATATCTTATAAAGAAATTCTCAGTGTCAATAATGATTATTCTGCATTCATGCACATACGCTCTCCATTTGCAGGGCAGACTCAATGTTTTTTACATTTTCTGGGTATTTTCTGAGGAGAAAGCTTCACAGACAACAACCCATTTACTCTAAGCCTTAGAGACAGGCACAGTTTTTTACAAATGGTTCCTGTGTATCAAAGCTTTGGCAGGAGGTTTGAGATGTACACATCCAATCCAGTATATCTTCCTTCCACACTTTTCACTTTTAGCTCAACCAACTCCCTGCTGCTTCCTGAGCAAGTGCTACACTCTTGACATTTCTACTTAAAATCTTCTGTCTAGAACCTCCTTCCCCATTGTTCATCCCTACCTTTTGACTCTTAGCTTACTCACACTTTTGCTAGGAAATCTTTCCTGATCTCTCCAGGTGAAATGTGTCCCAATAGCCCCTTTTTGTACATCTTGGATATGGCATACACTGTACTCTGCTTCAGGCTGTTCCTGTCTGATTGCCTTAAGTTATGAGGCCATGAGGCCAGAGCCTTATTCTTCATCATTGGTTCCTTCATTCCATCTGGTAGAGTGTTTAACATAGAAGGTGCTTGACCAATTTAACCATTTTTTACAATTCAGAGTGAAAAAAACAACACAAAGTTCGGCATTTCTAAAGGTTTCTACAACATGCACAAAACAAGAACTTCAAAATCTAATGTATTTCTTCTCCAGTGAGCAGGTATTGAGATTTCTTAAAGAATCCCAATTAATGAATAGTGCACAGGAAGGTGGGTGACTCCAAGACTCACAGCCATAAAGTGGACTCATTTTGCAGCCCAGTTGCCAATCTCAGACTGACACTCAGTAAAGCATCTACTGTCTACACAGTTGTGCATTTTTTAAGAATAACACCTTTGCTACTTCCTTTGAATGATTTATAAGTTATCGTTAATAATCACTTTCCATATTTCTAAAAAGGACTTCTACAAGAGGCTTTGATCCAGCAATGAATAAATTCAAGGCTGCTCTCCACAGATGACCCACTTTTCAGTGATCCATCCAGATTTTTCACACACTGTACAAATAACTGCTTCATACTTTAGATAATAATATAGAAAACAGATTTTAAGAAGGTATTACTATTGCCTATGTATATATACATGATTATAATTAAGTTTCCCAAAGTAGTAATTCCTAATCAGATTTGTTATCCTGTTTGTCTTCTTTGAAATCTTGTTTATGCTCTTTTCAAAATTAAATTACAACAAAAATTTAGTGATGGACTAAAAATATTCAAATAAACCATATCTCAAATATGTAGTTTTTTTATAGGGTGTGATTTAACTTGATGAATTAACAACACTAGTCAGTGAATGCTAATCTTTTAAATCATAAATTTGTAAGTAAATAAATGGAGTTAAGATATCCAAATAAGCCTATCTCTTTATGGCATTAAAAAAAATCCTTATAAACAAGAAAAATAAAGCACAAACAAGTGTAAATTACAGGAAAATGACCACATATTAAAATAATAACATATATTCTACACTTGTGTATGAATGTGCCATCAAAGCTAATATAAACACAATATATTCTACCTAGCAATTCTCTTCATACAAAGACACGTAGCATTTTAAAATCTAGATATTCAGCAATGATGGATGTCATCAAAAGCAGCCATGAGAATGACCCTCATATCTATACTTTAAAACCTTGCCAAGAAATGTATTCCCATATTGTCATGAACAATCTATTTGGCTTCATTATCTGCTGATAAGCATTTCCTATCAATTCTTTTGAAGTGTATACTATTGACATACTTCCAGATAATAACAGATAGCCTAAAATAACATTTTCTTAACCCTCTTCTTTAAGGTCATCTTTCTTAATAAAAAATATTTTTAAAATCAATGTAGAATCATATCATCGGAAATTTTAATTTAGCCACAAGCTTCTAATAAATAAAGCTGTATATTGAACAAATTCAGTCTTTTCAAATGCTTTCCTACTAACCATCACATTTTTTCTTCTGCAACAAAAAGCCACTGAACACATTAGCAAGTCTGTCTAAAAGCCTGTTCTGAAGCAATATTTTATCAAGTAACATTTTTTTGATTGACTTAACTATTAAAGATCACATCAGTGTTCCCACCCCACCTCACCACTAGTTATCAGCAAACTACTGATCTATAAACTCATAGAGCCCTGGATCTCCAGACTCCATTTGTCAATCTATCTACTTTGTATTAACCACAGGCTTTGTGGTCAATGTTTACTATGGCCGAGGAATATTTACTGAATTAAGCAAAGTTGTCAAAGTGATAATAACCTTGTGTCATCAGTATTAGTATTGACTCATCATACCTCCAAAACATATTTTAATAAATTACCTTTTCCTTGAAGAAAACAGAACATACTATAAATTTAATTTAACATAAAATCAAGAAAATCTTTGTATGTTTATTATAAGAAAGCACCAGTGGAGCTATGCTCTAGGAAGAAGGGAGGAAGGCATGTACATTTTATCCTCTTCTATAAAGAGCTACTGTCAACTGGACTGGAAATTTACTGTCTATCACTGAATGACTACAAGACACACATAACTTGTAGGCAGGCCACCATCCTGTCTGTGCACTTGGACTGTACTGCTCAACTGGACATAAAGTCCTTAGTGAGAAATCTCATGACACAGCTTATGCAGAGCTATAGAAAATTGGCCTAAGGCGAATGAAAATTCTTCAGGAAACAGTCCTAGGAGAGAGTCCAAGTTCCCTCTGGGCAGGAGCTATATCAAGTTCACTTTCCTTTGGGATTGCTGGAACCCTCCACCTTGTTTATTAGGCATAGTTCCACTAAAGCCCAGGGTTCTTGCTCCGCACACCTTCTGGTATGTCAAAAGCACAGACATTCTAGTTTTACCTGTTTCTCAAAGTAGCGACAGCCTGATGGTAGTTAAGAGTATGCATGTGGATATCAGAAAGATCTGGGTTTAAGTACTAATTTTACCACCTACTAGCTGGGTGACCTTGAGCAATTTACTTAATCTCTGAGATTTAGTTTTTACTTTAGTAAAATGGGGATAAAAACCTCTACTTCCGAGGATCACTATGAGATTAAATAAGTTACTGCATGCAAATTACTGTTGTTAGAACCTATGAAATATTCAAACTACCTCTTATTATTATTGTTATTATTATGTCCAATTTAAAATGTCATCTAATTCACAAAAGCATTTGTGGTTAATGTTCATAGTATGTTTACTTTGATATCACTGTGTCGTAAGACTCAGGAGAGGACACTGAAATTCAAGGAACAGAGAAATATCAAGAAAACTGGGCAGGGTTTGCAATTACAACGATTGGCAAGACATTCAAACTCACTCAGAGCTTCCAGTCATGGTGGGAAGAACAATGGTCAATTTCAATACAATGGAATGCTAATAAGCACAGGGCCCTTTGGACACATATAACCCAGGCTTGGGGGTAATGTGTGGTGTGTTCTGCAAGGCTTACTGAGGCAATGACATGGAGATGACTCAGATCTGAAAATGAGTAGGAGTTAGATAAACACGCAGCACTGGGGGTAAGGTGATAAAGGGTGTGTATGGCAAGAAGCTCGCATTACAGACAACAAGATTAACACATGCAAAGTGGAGTTATGAATTTGTGTTCATTGGTAGCCAACTAAATGGCACTGTGGCTAGGCATAGGCTCTGGAGTCACATTGGAGTAACTATGGGGAGGAGAGTGTCAATGCCTGAATTCCACACTCAGATTTTTATTCAGTTGGTTTTAGGTTGAGTCTAAATGCTGATATCATTTAAAAGCATTCTCAGCAACCAGTATTTAGATGTAAATTAAATCCAGACTGATCTATCAAAAGGGAGCAGGGCCATCTAGTAACAGATCTCCTACTGAACCAAGGAAAATGGGGCTGTGATGTAGTGTTGCTCTTCCATGACATCATGATTAGAACATTAGCAACTGTGCTAATGTTCCAACCCTCCTGGGAAAATGTGCCAATCATATATCCTCAGGGCCACAGAGCAGATACTCAAAAGCCCATCTAGCGTCACATCCATGCCTTCAAAACCAGTCACGGTTATGTCCCAGGTACCCGTTTTTATTTATGTCTCAAGATGCATCTTTTGGAAATAAAATAGAAACATTTGAAAATAACTTTGCTAGATAATGATAATTACCTATGGCGAATAAGTTGTTCAGTGCTCTGGTACACTTGAGAAAAACTAACAGAAAAGAGGAGCAGAGCTTAAAATTTGCTCTCTTATTTTTTTAAATATGTCTTGTTTACTCTTTTTTTTGTTTTTCCATATGCCAGGATACATGGACATGGGCTATGTCATAGGCATAATTAACTCTGAGCCAGCACTCATGAATTGGCCGGAGTTGGTAGCATGTTGCATTTATATGTAAGGATCCCTGCTCTTGGTGTGGTGGGAAAAGTGCCTCCAAATTTGTTTCTCCCAGGTGTTCATTACACTGGAGTTCTCTATAATGAGTAATTGCTTATGTGAATAGTAACGTTCCTTTCTTTTACAAGTCATCACCACATTCCCACCTATATGTCCTGTGTGAGTTAGAAGTAGTTTGGTGTGAGATTCAGCTTCCTTCCAAACAAAATTATTTCAGCTATATTTTATATTCACTCTTCTTTTTCTTGGAAGTAAGAAAGGGGCCCTTGAGCTGTCTCTAGATATTCCCACCATTCATTTTCAGCCTTCAATCCCCCACACACTCAGTGCTCTAAACCTTATATCCAGATGCTGCCGACTCATGACTGCCCTTCTGAGAGTTGAAAATAGAGACCCTGTCATTCCATGTAAAGTCATATTTTTTCACAGTGGGAATTTGGGGCTTGACACGAGTGAGGACAAATTCAAGCAATATGCAATCAAATTATTAATAAAGTTGGATCACCTTTTTATAAGTAAAGTGTGACTAAATATTTCAGTTAATAAGCCTAGATGATTATTCAAGCAAGAGAAAACAAGTCTATTTTGCAGGATTTCTGCAAAGGAAGGGAAAAAGCTGTAAGACATACTTACTTGTGATGTTTAAATAAAATTCACTCAGAAGGAGTTATTTCACTAGGATCATAGCTTTAGTTATCAATCAATAAATAATAACACAAGTTCCCAAAACAGAATAAAATCTCTAGCACCCACTGCTCAAAACCTGCTAGGAAACACATTCCCCAAAGAAAAAAGGTAAAAATATCAGAGGGAAACTGGCAATATCTCCCAGGGATCTACAAGATGCCAAAAAGTGAATGTCATTTTCTCACCAATAATCTGCACTTTAATCTTACATGAAACAATTTTTCACAAAAAAAGTATCTGTTCTCTTGTATTTGATAAAGAAAAAGAATTAGAAATAGGTCCAATTTCTTTTAGAAAAGTAGGTTTCTTCAGCTTTCGATTGGCCTTTCTCATGACCCCCTATACAAGAAGACAGATAATAAATATAATGATTTATACTGAAAAGAGAGCAGTGAGGATAATGGCCCAAACAGTGCTGTCTTTTATTATGTTACCATAGTAAATAATAGCAGTACCACTCACACCGTTATACTTAAGGTTGTAGCAGCGATTCCATTATAATTCCTGTTTTTCAGAAGTTTATAACTTGGTCTTGACAATATACTCCAGCCTGAAACTAGCCTTTTCTTTCTTTCTTTCTTTCTTTTTTTTTTTTTTGTCAAAGACTGGTTTTCCTTGATTGTCACACTACCATTCAATAATGAAATTGGAAAACTAAATAGTACTTTCACTATTTTTTTCTGGCTATACTTTGCATATATATATATAATCTCTTCTGTAACACACACACGCACACACGCACTCATACACACACACCATGGGTTTGCCTGCACGTTCAACATCTGCATTTAGGAAAATGGAGAGCATTCAGTACATTCATTGTTCATTAATTGGCAAGACTACCATAATAACTTACTCCAAAATGCCTAAAAAGGCATATATTAAAAGTTTTTATATACTTTTGCTAATTCTATAAAAAACGGAATGTTTGATGAAGGTATATAGTCTCATTTGAAGACAAACACAATTCAACTGAAACCTGGATGATCCAATTCAAGAAAAAAATAATAAAGAAGAAATCTAATATCTTAGTAAGCCAGAGTGAAAATGGGCAATTTTTTCATTGAATCCCTTTTGTACCTCTAATATGAGAACAGATATCAGATTTAGACTCTAAGTATAGTCTGTCTTAATTTTTACTATTCAGATAATTTACTCAATGGGAGACCACATTTTTTAGTAAAAAACCAAAATAAATGTTACCTGTTCAATGGTAGAAGGAGACAATCAGAAACCACATAGAAAATTGTAAACAATGAATAACCTCTGTCCCACAAAGCCTGAAACTTAAAATAATTTGTCACTGATGTTAACTCTGCTGATCTAAAGAGACAAAAAGAGTCTTTTGGTAAAAGAAAAACTGTCTTGTGAAAGAATAATTAGGAGGAAAAATTCTGACTCCATAGCTCTTGTTGGATCTAAGAAAGCAAAGGACTAAATCCACATAGTTCCCTATTAAAAAGAAAGATTCTCTTTACTTTAGGTTAAGAGCTACTTCAAGGATTCTGTCTGATTCACTCTTTCTCCCCCATGCCTAGGAAACACAATTTTGCCTTATGGATCAATGGGAAATGGAACCTTGACATTTATAGCAGATTTTCCAAGACTCAATTTGCAAACATTAATAACTGAAGTTTAGTTTTCTATGCCAAGCAAGAAAATAAGGGAGATTCTTTCCCAATTTTGAGCAATTCTCTGAAATATTTTAAGTTGAAAGAAATTGGTTAATCTTATATTTTTAATTCCAAACTCAAGAGGTTCCTAAACATGGAGGAGAAATAACTAGCTTGGAAGGAGCGGAAAAAAATTACAATATAAGGGCAACATTCTTTTAGCTATTGTGTAGAATGTAAATTCAGATTTACAACCCAGATTCGACCCTGGGTTGTAAGAACTATAAATACAGGTAATATTTTTAATTTGCATAGAATCTTACCAGAAGATGTAAATAAAGGAAACCTACACCTATTAGAGATTCTATTCAAAGACTGATCCAGAAAAATAGAAAATGCATTGGAGAGAGACTAGGCAGTGCCTGCAACGGCTAGATTGAAACTATGCAGAGCCAAATTTTGAAATCATAATTTTTAAAAATATCATATTGTGAGGGACTGTTATATAAAACTATACAGTCATAAATTTGAGAGTAAGTTAGTACCAGTAGCAGTAATATACAGTGCACAAATAACAATCTTTTTACATCACACAGTCTTATTTGCCTAAGGTTGTTTTGCATCTACCTAAATCCATTGTGATCACCAATAATGGAAAACCAACGGAAGTGTTTTGCGTGCCTTCAGGATCTCAACACCAGGGCATGCACAAATCTGCCTATCTGAAGTCTCATGAATAATGGGTATGAAGAGAAGACTCAGATGTGCCCCAAGTGTGGTTTTAAGTTTGGGAGTAAAGGTGAGATTAAAACAAAAGAAAACTAAACAATTAAACCACCTTTTGGCCAAGGCAGGGAATGGTTAGAAGATGTGGTTAACCTTTACAATGATCATCAAAGGGAAATATCACATGGAAAAGGCATGATGGTATAGTGATTATCAGTACAAACTCTGCGGTGAGGTTGCCTTGCTTCAAAATAGTTCAGACACATGCCAGCTGGGTGAAGCCAGATGAGTCATTGCACACCTCTGTGTCCCAGTTCTCTCAGCTATAAAATGGGAAGGATAACAATATCAACTCTTAGTAAAAATTATGTATCATTTGCTATTATTTCAGTTTTACAGAGAACAAAATCATGATCAGGAAGGAAAGACACTTGATCGAAATTCTATAGAGGAAAAAGTAGAGCAGGGAGAAGGGTTGTACCTTCCATTAGACTCTAGAGGTCTGAGAATTTCTCCTATTCCACACCACCTCTTTTGTTTTCCTGTCATCAGACACTTGAGAATTAATGAAAATGACCCTTGAAACTTTCTCATCTTCAAAAGTTTGGGTATAAAAGGAGAAAAATGGTATAAGGTGGAGCTTCCCCAGACGTGAGGCTCCTGAGGGACTAGACAGCAGTTCTCTCACTGCCCATCCCGAAGGACTGGTGGGGAACTGCCTCTGGACACTGCATTGGGGCTCAGTGGAATGCAACCTCCAGCAATAAGGAGGCAAAAAAATGTTAATACACCATTCTATCTCCCCAAATAAGAAGCTATTATTCTCAGCTCTGGCTGTGAATTTTTCACCACTAGTAGTCACAGGATACTAATAACACTCTTCGCCAAAAGTTATTATTTGCTTTAAAAATATATTTTTGCAGAATAACCAATATTGGTTATGAATATATTTCTATTATCACTTTGATTCTATCACACAGTATTATGATTCTTTGGACAGTACTGGAAAGATGCACTGCATTTTAAAAATGATCATTAAGACAGCATAATTACCATCAATTGTTTAAAGAAATGAACAGCTATTTATTATACAACACTGAGACACATGAATGTGTTTTCTTGTTCAATTTGTGTTGATTTAAGTGCTTATTATAGGTGAAGGATATTGATCGAGCACTTTTGCAAATGGCCTCAAAGCAGAGAGAGAATTTCTTTTTTCTTTTTCACTACTGCAAATTTCAACAAGAAATATTTTGCCAGTATGCTATGAACACCAATAGTATAACATAAACCATGGAAAAATTCCAGGCTGTGTTGACATATTTTATGAATGTTATGGGATGGCAGATTGGAGGTGTACATCTGTGGGGGTTGGCCAGTCATCCCACTGCCGTCTGTGTATCTGTATGCTTAAATGAATTAGCTAATATAAAAACAGTGCATAAACCAGTTTAATGTCATAGAATTTCCTTTATAGGGTACAGAATATTCAAATTTGAGTAAAGAAGTAGAGAATTATGTTCAATTGCTATTACTTGGGAATAGGGAATGTATAAAATGGAAAAGCTGTGGCACCCAAACAGATATGACTTACATATAATGCTTGGCTGTTCTCCTTTTTTTCCCTTTATTACATCACCCTGTTCTACTGGCAGCAACATTTTTGCAACCTAAGATAGTGAGCAATGATCTTTTATCAGAGGCCTGGAGAAGCCATTCCGTACCTCAAGGTCATTCAGTGACTACCAAATTCCTTTCTTCTTGAGGAAAAACCAAGCCATAATATGCAACCCTCAACCCTAGATTCCCATCTCTGAATTACTCTTTATGTAACAAACACTGCAGGACCTTATCAAGAGAGACCCCCCTGGTAGCTGATCTAAGAAAAGAATCACTTAGCAATGTGACATTCCTGTCCTATCCTTTACATACATATAAAAACCCCTCAAAGATAAGCCCCAGCTACAGGGCTTGATGTCAACAGCTTCACACTGAATTCTCTTCTCCCCTCTTGCATTTAATTCCTTCATGATGCCTCTTACTGGTTAAATAGTATAAATGACTTTCATTATGTTTTCTCTTAATTCTTAAATATTTTGGTTGGGTAATTATTTCTCCATGGGTTCATTATCCACTAAACAATTGGGGTGTATGTGTATGTGTGTATGTGTGCGCGTGTGCGTGTGTGTGTGTGTGCGTGCATGTGTGCGCATAAGAACTACACAAATGAATAAAAAGCAACAAATGACCCTTTAGGGGAAACTATACATACACATATACAGTAGGTATAATTGGTGTTAATTTCAATGGTGGGATTTTTAAGTTAGACAAGAAACAATAAAACTTTTATTTTTAGCTAACAGTTTGTGGGCTAATTTAGTCCTTGAAATCCTTCCAAGCATGATAGCTTAAATTTGCCCCAGATGGACTTTCTCTTCTGTTCAAACTGCTCGACAGCAACATAACAGCCATTTATAACAGAGTCTGCAGAAATGGGCTGGTGCTTCTAGTCTTCCAAATACATTGGTCTGTTTGTAAGGAGAGTGCCCCCATAAATCACCATGAATTAAAGAGGAACGCACACATCCCAATCAAAACATCAGGAAGAAACCATTGCCCAATAGATAAGAACACAAACAAGTGCAAAGCATCACTTGAGTTTTTATAGAAGGCCCATATTTTTGGAAGGCAACCAGTGCTGTTTCACATGCTGTACTTTTTCTAATCTGACTGATTCACAGTCTTGTGATAGTGAGATAAGCTAGGTAGGCAAATTTTTATAGAGTTGCAATTACTGAAATTGTCATTACGCTGCTCACTGTAAAATAAATATAGATAGAAGTGAAATTATGCACAGGCTAGAAGTAGAAAGTGTTTTGCTTCTGTTTGCTAAATTAATCTCTTCCTAAATGGCTGCAGGCCAGGTAGGTTAGCATTTGTGGTTTCAAAGGTTTTCAGCGCTTGCAATGAGCCATGAAATTACTGCATGCTGCTGAAAATGGCAGCTGATGAAAGGAAAAGAGTGAATCCCAAAGGCAGAAAGACAGGAGGAAGCAAAATTACAGGCAGAAAGTCTGATTTTTGATGTTGCTCATTGTGAAATGTACACCCAAACTTTTAATAAAACATAAAACATTAATAAACCTGCTAACAATTCCTTACAATTTCTTTTGAAGTCTGAGTATAATTTCTGAATACTTATTAAAACAAGCAATGATTCAGAGGGGGCTGAGCGGTTTTCTATCTATGGTATGTGCTGTATTGATAGATATTCTATGTGTGACTTCTGAAATAAGATTTTTATTGATGTTTTTAATTGAATCACACAAAAGGATTGATTTTCAGTTAATAAAAGTACCCAGATCCTTTTAGTTTCTGTTAGGATTAGCTAGTCTTAGTTTTGCTACTGTCACCAGTATAAACCACAATCAGTGCTGCTATCCTGATTTAAATCATCTGAACTTTCTCAGAATAAGGTAACGCCTGAGTCTTCATGCTTAGGTTTGAAAACTCTCCAATCCAGATTGCTGTGTCCCATTCTCAGGAAGAATGTAAATCGGTTGGATTTTTTTAAAACAACAAATGCTACACCTTGCTATAGACAGGCAGGTTATTCATGCCAAAAGTAAACATTTTCCCAGTCCCCAGGCTTTGCCTCTTGAGGACCAATTTCAAATTGACAGTTGTAACAGTTCTTAAATATATTTATAAAGGTGTTTCCCATCTTGTAATAAAACCCAATCTTTAAGACTTTCCAGCATTTCCTAGCCAGGGAAAGGTTCCTGAAAAATGAACTGATCATCATTTAGAAATCCAAATTTCTGGATATCCAGCAGACTCAGTCTCTGTGCAACTGGAGTTCATCCATACTAAAATCATCATGCCACTGTTAAGGAATGCAAAATAATTACACATTCTTAGAGATTCCAAGCACTTACATTTGCATGATTTTATAGATTAATTACTAGGAAGACAGAGGATTGTAAAAATCTTTGGATTAAATTCTGTTACAGAAGGCATAAATAATCTAATGATTACTATGCATGCCTGGTCAAATAGTTACTGTCACTGATTTGTCAGAGTGCTGTTTTCACGTCTAGCCAGGAAATGATCTGAACTGCAAACTGAGCTCAGCTGAAAAGAAGAAAAGCTTCAATCTGAGCCCCCCAGACCTTCAACAAAGAGGGGAGCAACCAAGTTAGTAACAAAGACACACAAGATGCATTCACTTAGTCACGAAATATTTAAAAATAAAACCCTCACATAGGAGATACCCAATGACCTACAGCAGTCATCTTACACCATCCTTAATTGGCCATAAAAATCTCTCCTTCCTGTATTCATGGTGTACCCCCATTTCTTCACTGTTTAAAAAGAGTCACAGTGATGTGACTTCAGGCAGAAGTGGTTTATTGGAAAGTGCATTCGATTTGGAGTGGGAAGAACACAGCTTCGCTACTTAAGAGCCAGGTGATCATGTGGCAAAGGGCACTACTTGATTTTTTTTTCTTTTTTGGATCTAACTAATGATAGAAATACTTACCTAATAGAATTAAATGAGTGCACTTTCCACTTTGTAAACTAGAAACTTTTATACAATTGTGAGCAAGGGTTTGAAAATGAATGTTTAAGACAGTGTTAGTTTTCAAATAAGATTGATGAGGAATGTAACCAAGAAGTCTGGAAAATTAATCAAGCAGAGGATATAGACTAAGTAGCCATGTGTAATGGGGCTCCTTGGAAAGAAAATATGACACTTCGTCATATACACAAACTGCTCCCTGATTTCTGGGAGAAGTAATATTTTTTCTTCCCTATATTCTAATCCCACTGATTTGTTTCAGCAACAAAGCCTCCATGACAAAAGAAAGAAGAAAGAGAGAAAGAAAGAGAGAGAGAGAGAGAGAGAAAGAAAGAAGAAAGAAAGAAAGAAAGAAAGAAAGAAAGAAAGAAAGAAAGAAAGAAAGAAAGAAAGAAAGAAAGAAAGAAAGAAAGAAAAGAAAAGAAAAAGAAACCATGCTTGCCCCTTGCTCAAGCCAGCTTGAAAGCACATTTCCAAGCATCACATTCACATATGGATCAGAAAAGATGTTGACCTTAGAAAAATAAGGTATAAGTTTTACCATCCAGTTCAATTTAGTCACAGTCATACCTACTGTCAAGTTTGATCTAAAGTCAAATTGTAAATTCACAAGGAATGGAACCAGGGGAAGCTAATCATACTGATGATGCCAAAGGCATTTGAAAATACAGCCATTTTCCATTAATGCTTCTGTTGTAATTGCTATTGTTTATAGTAATTCAACAGAGTTATATTTATAAGTAAAAAAAAAAAACCTGTTACAACAAACCCTCAATATTCAAATAACATCAAAAGCAAAGATTTCCCTCAATGACCAATAGATAATCCATCAATGCTTTATTAAAATTCTATTGCAAATGTGAAGGATATTTGAATCTGCTTTGAAAATTTTCTATCTAAATTTTTATTTGTCTCTTCATTCAACAAATGTTTATTGAGTGTCTAGTATGTTGCAGGTGTTGTTGTAAACATCGGGAAGCAAAACAGACAAATCCATGCTCTACTGGAGCTTAAATTCTAATGAGCTTGAGTATACAACAGGGATGTAAATCAATTCCATTTTGATTGCCTATGCACATTAATTAGAGATGAGCTTAGAGAACTATGTTAAAAAGAACTGTGGTAGTTGTATGTAAGTTTTGAAGAAACACTGCCAGGATTGACTAGTGATGTCTGTCATGGGAATAGAATAGAGAAGTATTGGCACGCATGCCACACTTTTGCTACTCCTACTTTAGGAAATTACCATGCAGCTACAGGCATCAAGTCCAAAATTGTTTCCCATGGAAAATATTGGTGCTAACCACACATTCAAACTTGACCTAATTTTATGCCATCATTTTTGAGGTAAAATAAGAGAAAAGAAACTTCTACTTAAATTTTTATGTGCCCCAAAATAGGCTCTTGAATTGTCACAGAAGATTAACCCTTTCTTTCCTTTAGCTGTTTATCAAAACATGAGGCTATGCCCTTACTAATCAACAAAATATATCTGCCCTTCACTGTTTTACCAGATTATGTCAACTTCAAACTCTGCTATCTTTTCATAACCAAGTCTTTAATCACATTTTCAGGTTAGCCTTACATTAGGTAGGTAGCCACAAACCAAATTTTGGCTAACTTGTTAATAAAATACATATGAAAATACACAGGCAAAGGATGTGAACTGACAATTCAAAGAGGAAATATAAACACAACAGAGCAAATAAAAATCTTTGACCACACTAACAACCAGGAAAATGCAAATTAAATAATAACATCACATTTTTCCCTAACAAATTGACAATCATTTTAAAGGAATGGATATATAGTATTGGCAACAGTTTGAGGCAAAGAGCACACTCATACTTGGAGTAAAGCAATACTACTTCTTTGGAAAAAATGTGTCATTATTTAAAAACATTTAAAGTATGTATTCTCTTAGAAAGCATTTCCATTGTTAGGCAGCACTCACAGAAGTACATCTGCAAAGTATATGTATTGTCATCTAATTTATAAGAATAACAACTTTTTCACCAATAGCAGATTGGTAAAAAGTGTAGTAGATCCAGATTATGGAATGCAATGCAGCCACTGAAAAAGCAAGTTCAATAGACATGTACTAAGATAATGTCCATGATATTGTACCAAGGTAAAATGTAAATTGTGGAATAGTAAGTATAATACGATCCATTTTGTAGACAAATGTATGCATGTACATGTATTATATGTCTGTATATCTATATGTATATAGAAAAATATCCAAGAGCATAAATACCATACTGTAAACAATGTTTTTCCTCAGGAGTAAACATTGGAAAAGGTGGTTAATCTGAGTTTTCACTGTGTTGATTTCTGTGTTATTTGAATCTTTTCAATGGGAATTTACTACTTTGTAATAAAAAAGGAAGAGAACATTGAGCAAAAATTTGTCAGAAATATCTAAATAAAATTGAAGTAAGATGGCATTGTTAATTTCAGATGTAATAAAATTTGAGCTCTACACCCACCCCCAGCCTTATCCAACAAAGGATATAAATTCAGATTAATAAAAAGCATGTTAAAGGTATACCAAATCTTGTGTACCAAATAGTATTATGATAATACTACTCAAAGTATAGTGTTTGAATAGATTGAATAATACTATATAAGTACTACTAGTAATTTAAAGCTAATTACCAAATTACAAGCGATATAGAGGGCAAAAGACTAGTGTTTTATTAGTACTATTCAAAGCAAAAGCTGTTAGATTTAAGAAAAAGTGTAAGGAAATACCATCTTTAGACTTTGAAGGCTCACTCAATGCTTCACATTTCATAATGGACCAAAAATAGTGACATACTAAATAAGGGATAAGATACAAGTATTTATCATATTTTTCCTATATGAAGGTCACCTCAAGGTAACTGAAAGAATGAGGGGAATTTTCTCTTAATAAAAAATAAATTAATAAATATAGAAGAAATGATTAAAATACAATAAATAAAATTTTTAAGTAACAAATAAATAAGTAACTTAAAGTAAAAATGTCACTATTTTGCAACTCCTAAAGAAATAATGGAGTTGGGCAATGATGAAAGACTGCTGTTATCACAAATAGTAGCAATCAGGCAGGAAGTGCCTCCTGACAGAACTCCAACCACCAGGGAAGCCATTTTGCTTGGAGAAAAAAAAAAAAATTGAACTCGAATCTGATCAAGCATTTCTGTCTAATTACCATATTACAGGAATAGAGGACAGAGGAACATTTTAAACCAGACCACAGGGATGCAATCAGCAAAATCCAGACAGGAGAACCATAAAACAAAAAACCTGATTTTTTCAACAAACAAATTAAAATGAAAAAAATCCTAAGGGACGAAGGAAAAATCTATAGTTTTAAAAGAAATGTAGGAGGCACAAAATCCAGTTGCAATGTTTGGACCCAACAAACTGTTCAAAAAAAGAAAATGAAAAAAATATGAGACAATTGAAAATTTCAAAACTAGGGGATATTTCATTTTGAGAAATTATTGTTAGATTTAGTTGCAATACTAACATTATGATTATGTTTTCAAAGAGTTCCTATGTCTTAGAGATATATACTAAAATCATTATAAATATCATTTTATGATGTCTAGGATTTACTTAAAAATAATTCATAAATGGGGACATTTCAAGGTGAAGGATGAAGCAAAACCAGCTGTGAATTGGTAATGTTGAAGCTGGGTGCTGAAAAAAAAGGAGGTTAATGGTATTATTCTATCTGCTTCTGAAATGTTTAGATTTTTTTTATAATGCAAAGCTTAAAAACAGGTATATAGGGAATACAAATAGTAAGATTGATGTGGTTGTACCAATGCAAGTATTTCTTTTTCAAATATCTTTGAAACATTTACAAAACTTAATCATTTTCAAGGTAGAGAGAAGATCTTAATTCAAAAAGAGAAACCATTTCACTAGCAATATTCACTGGCAACAATAAATACTCAAAAAAATTAATATCATTGGGAAGAATGTCAATTTTTCCCAAATTAATTTACAGACTTTACCATTTCAATGAAATTTTTACTGAACATTTAGAACATTTCTCTATATTTCATCTTGAATTAAAATTCAAAATAGTAACAAATGCAGTTGTGAAAAAGAATAGAAAAAGAAGGCTGCCTCCAACAATTATGTAATAGAATTAATTAAAATATTATGTAACCGGTGTAAGAAATGACAGATCAATGGAATAGAATAGATAGCCTCAAAATAGACCTTAATATATAGAAGAATTTAATATTTGGTAAGGATGCATAAACAATGGAAGAAAGAAATTATTCAGTAAAGACGTTGAGCAAATTGACTATTTAAGAAAATAAATCCTGTTAAATATAAAACTAGTCATATTTTATGGTGTCTGCACTTTCCCCAGTGTAGGGAAGCTACCTTTCATACAAACAACTGAATCAATACAGTTATCCTCTGTACCATGTGATCACTTTCCCTGGGGCCATAGTTTTCAAATCAGGATATATGATTTATAAGATACATAGTCTTCTATGGTCTGGACTGCATCATTAGGTTCAGAAATATGAGCTGACTATCAAACTACCCTCTCAGGAATACAAAGCTGAGAAACTGAAGAATTTTGGCACTTAGCAGAAGGAGCATAAAGGATTCCATAAAGTAATTGAATATTTATGTCATGCAATATCATCAGGGCCATGCTAATATCTAAAAATCCCTTATGAATTAATAAATAAAAACCAAAACGCTATTAAACACTAGAAAAAATACTACAGATATTTTACAGAAGAAATACAAATGATAGTCATCTGGAAAAAAATGGTTTAACTCCTCTAGCACGCATAGAACTTCAGATAAAAAATAATAATGAGTTACTAATTTTACTATCAAATTAGAAAAGATAAACATCAATATTGTACCTTTGAACACTGACAGGGTTGTGCTGAGCTAGGTCCTGGCTTATCCATGGCCAGTGGGAGTATAAATTAGTAAAAGTTAACCAATAAATAAATTTTCTGAAAGAAATTTGGACATATCTGTTAAGAGCCTTAAAACGGTGAATGTACTTGCATACTCTTTGATCCAGAAATGTCACTTCTAGGATTCTATACTACTAATAATCAGAAATAATCTGCCAATATTTACATAGAATGTTTCTGCATCACTTTTTGTAGTAGTGAAAAACTGAGAAATAAGAAAATGTTAAATAAGTATGCTTTGCAGCAATGACACAATTGATCACTAACATTTAAAAGTGTACCAAGTGCCAGAAACTCTATGTATTCTGATTTAATCTCACAACAACCTTTGGAGGTGGGCACAACTATTACCTCTACTTTCCAAATGAGGAAACTGAGACACAGAGAGGTCAAGACAGCTGGTAAATTGCTGATCGGGAATATGAACCGAGCAGTTGGTTCCACAAATGGCACTTTTCACTCTGCACTTTAACAGCATTTACTGAGTCTTTTAATATGCCAGATGCAATGCTAGCATTTTACACTGCATTATTTAATACAAAGCATAAAAAAATTCTGTTGATATTGTCATTATGAGCATCAGAAGGCTGAAGCAAAGAGAGTCAGTAACTCATTAAGGATTACAGAGCTAAAAGTGACAGAGTTTCAAAGGGGTTTGATGCACATAAAAATGGCCATGTTTTGACATGAGCGTTTGTTAAGTACAATACTAAATCGTAGGGTTTGGAGAAATTAACGCTGTTGCTGTGAGAAGTAAAAGTGAAGCAAACTTTTTGCAGTTTGACACTCTCTCACAAAATTATGAATGTGCAGAATCGCCAGTCAGCAATCCCAATTTTTGCATTCAATCCTATCATAATGCCAACCCATGGACATCAAAGTATGTGTGCAATTATGTTTACTTCCACTGTTTGTAAGCAAGTTATGGGGAAACAACCCAAATATCCATTAACAGGGGGATGGTTAAACAAATTATGGTATACCAATAAAATTCACACGATGCAGTTGTGAAAAAGAATGAGGGTGATTAACATGCACAGGCCTGGACAGAAAATCATAACCTGTCATGTGAAAAGATATAGTAAGTAACTTCATCAAGATAATATCTGCCTCTAGTGTCCATAGTCTTTATCACTACATAATACTGCTTCTTTAAAAGCATGAGTTTTGGGGCGCCTGAGTGGCTCAGTCAGTTAAGCATCTGCCTTGGGCTCAGGTCATGATCCGAGGGTCCTGGGATCAAGCCCTGCAATCAGGGTCCCCGCTCAGCAGGGAGTCTGCTTGACCCTCTCCCTATACCCCTCCCCCATGTTCGTGCTCACTCTTGCTCTCTCTCTCTCTAATGAATAAATAAAAAATCTTAAAAAAAAATAAAAGCATGTGTTTTAACGGATACATAATATTGTATCATGTCACTGTATCATTATTTATTTAACTTCTGCCTTATTTTTTCCACAGTTATTCTAAAATTTTAAGATAAACATCTTTATACATAAATGTTCGTTTGAATCTCTGATTTAAAAGTAAATCATTCTTATGATTATAATCATTGCTTAATCACAAAATAATTTATTATGAAATTGATTAGTTCTTCCTAATATCTACTTTAGCAATAGAAATTATATTTTGGTTAGCAGAAATCATTTGCGATTTACAATAAAATTTTGGTTGTACTCTGGGTTTCAAACATTACAAACCTCTGGTTAATCCTTTTACTGCAGGGAAAATTGTAATTCAGAATATTAGGAGATATGCCTAGAGAATGTCAGCTCCACAAGAGCAGGAATCCTCTATCTTGTTCATTATGAGTCTGCATTGTCTAGGCTTTTGTGTGCACAGAGTTAACAATAAGCATTGAAATAGGGAAGGAAGGAAGGAAAGAAGGAAGTATGTATGGGAAAAATATTTTGAAATAATGACTCAGAACTTCCATTGCAGAGGAAGTTTATTCAGTTGCTGTGATGAAAAGAAAACACAACTCTTATGCTGGAAAAAGGCATACCCAGAATGTCTCAGGGAAATCCTTATTTGAAAGATGAAAGGGTGTACCAATATTGTCAGTTTCACACTGAGCCTTTTTGATCCAGCCTGTCCAGCCTGCACCATGTTGCTAACCACAGCCATAATACGTTTACTTATACTACTAGCTACCAGACACAAAGACCGTTCTCATCAAGTGTCCTTCATAACCAACTCATATGCAGTCCATTTTGAGAGCCAGAAGCTTCTGAGTTCTGCCATAACAATTCCATGGGCTATAATCTGTCCCCCTGCTTCTCTGCCCATTATTATCTCTGACCACTTCACTCTAGGCTGAAGGCTGAAGGCCCATTTCCAAAGTCAGCAGCAACAACCACAGGAAGATCTCTCAGCCATCTCATTTTCATCACTGGCCAGGCCTCCTCTCCTCCCACACCACCATGGTGACAATACCATCCCAACCTGGTGCTCTTACCCATCGGTTTTCCTATTATCAGCTACATACCTGCTCCAGCAACAAGTATTTAAGTATTTCCACACTCTTCCACAGGCTAGTAGTCCCTTGACGTCCTAAGCTGATGGGAGCTGCCATCTCAGAATCCTCCTGAAGCAACTGCCTGGAATCTACTATTCCACTTGTGAAATAAATGACCATCTGTCTACCGCATGAGGCTAGAGCTTCCTATCCTCTTTAAAATTCAACAGTTTAGCCTACAATGAACTAAATCATGTATACTTAGTTGGCGCATCCAAACTCACCCCCAACTGTGTTCCCCTAATTCACCACCCTCAGGCCACCTGGGTCATTATTTCACTCCTGAAAAACTGTTTCCTTACTGTAGAGTCTTCACACTGTGTGAGTATCCTCCTGTCTAGAAAGTTCTATCCTCGGGTCTTTGCACAGCTGGCTTCTCTCTTGGTTTAAATGTTTCCTCTCATGAGATGAACCTTCCGATGAGCCCTGAATAAGTAGGTTTCCACCTTCATTCCCAGTCACAGAAGCCAGTATGCAGCTTTCCTATTATCTCTTCAAATTTGTAATTACCCATTTATTAATTTGCCTACTTTATGTCTGACCACCCCTACCTACAAGGTAATGGGCTCCATCTGAGCAAGAACTACAACTATCGTGCTCACTACCGCCCACTGAGCACTCCATTCAGTGTTACCACTGAATTCTGAATAAATAATTCTAAACCATGGTCTCTCATACGCTATGCCATTATCAGAAGCCATAACTAATAGATAAGATGTAGAAAATGGAATCTTTAGCTTCTAGAACTTACTTGGAAAGAAAGCAAAACATGATGAAAAGGAATACAGGTTTTGAGATTGAGATTAAAATGCTGTCTCTTTGCTAACTTGAGAAAGTTCTTGCTAGTGTGAACTTTGATAAGCCTCTTGCCCTATCTTAGTCCTGTCATACTATTTGTAAAGTGAAATGATTGAACTATTTGATCTCTTATCTACCTTACAGTTCTAACAGATCTTTGAAGATTTTTTTTTTTATATAATCAGACACCTTTAGATTTGCATTTTTCAAAGTGTGATCCCTGTGGAGGTAAAGGGTTCAAGTTCAAATAATTTGGGAACCATTTGGGTTAAACAAAGTTAAATAGCTATTTTTGCTCTAGGAATTCTCTTGGCCTTTAATATGCTAATGTATACTGGGGATCCCTGAGAGTGAAAAACAGTGTGGAGCAATTCCCAAAAGCATTTGAGCACTGATCCCTTGTTTGTATTGCCTGGAAATAGTATACATGTGAAAACACCACATTACTGATATTTAAGCAGAAAAATCAATATAGACTTTCAGAAACATTAATCTGATAGTGGCCTGTGGAATGCATCAGAAAAATTATCAGTTGAGCAATAAAATTAAGATAATTCAAGAAGCCAGAGAAGATACAAAAGAAAGTGACTTGAATCATATATATTTCAAATTGCTTTGCACAACTCAAAGATCTTGTTTAGTCCTTCTTGCTGCAGAAAAAAATTAAACATTAAGACCTAGCCCAAGAGATTGTTAAAAAAGGAATGAATAGGGACAGTTAGAGATTCTATATTGATACCTATAATCTGAAAGAATTTTGATATGTTTAGCTGACATGAATTCAATCTACATTTAAAAATACAGAAACAATTAGACCTACTTTTGACCCTAAGCTCACAGTGTCCATCATAATAGATAAGGATAATACCGTCTTTCAGATTCTAACAAATTAAAATTTGGAAAGTTATCCCGGACAGTGTGATTATTTTTCCACATGAGTTAATCATATTTTATTCAATTATGCTTTTTTTCTGGTTAGTTCCTAATCAGTAAAAACTTTTTTAAGTTTTGTAACAATCTATCTCTACCATCTCCCAGATTTTCTCCAGTTTTTGGAGCACCATCTCTCTGATTTTCCACAGTAATGGTCAAAATATTTAGTTGCTTACTGTATACTGTATAGAGTCAAGGCTTGAGGTAATATAGGCTCATACCCACTTCATCTAATGCCTCCTGATTGAATACGAGGAATAAGTGCCAGCTCACAACTGATTGACTCTCTTCCTCCTTTTTTCAAAAACGTTCAAAATTTCCATCTCTATCAGAATCCCAAACTCATCTCAAATACCAGAGAGAAATACTCTTCCTTCTTCATTGATTCCTAGTCTAACTGCAGTTTATATCCTGCTCTATACTAGACCTGCTATATACAATTCATGTTATATAGCCAGATATAAAGTAGAATTTAACACTTGGATATTAAACTCACTGCTTTGAATGTGTTTTACAAGCCAAGGTGTTCTGTTCATATGGAGCCCAGTGCCATGCAGATACGCAGGATAGTCAATGCTTTCTTAAATGGGGAGTGCTTTCAAATCCACATGAGCCTTTAGGAAACTATGCAGTCATGCTTCTGTGAATATTTATTGAAAACCAGCTCTTTTCTTAGCTTTGAGAATGGGGGGAATATTTAGCAGCATAAAGACAATATTGTTTTCTGCAAATTTTTTTTGGTCTTGTTGTAAACCAGGCACCCAAGATGGATTCCATGATGCATTGTGGCATCTCTCATTCTTTCCAAAAGTACTCCATAATGACAGTTGCTTTCACTGAATAAAATCATCCCAGGAATATACTAAGTTCATTCATCCTTCTGCATTATCTTCACCTTCCATGATTTAAAATACAAACATGACTTGACCATTTCTTAAATGCTTTTGTTTGTATTTTTTGCTTGGCAAGTACATTTGTACATTTTATAGGTAAAAAAATAAACATCCTGTGAAACTACACATGGCTATGTTATTAGCTTCCAATGATGCTTGTCTTCTTTAACTCACTAGAGATAATCACTTAAAAAAAAAAAAAAAAAGCTCTGGCCTACAAATTTAAAGAAAATTAAAGCACATGGGTTTTTAAATTGAATACTAAAACCAAAAGGGAAGATCTCTTGTATTTTAGGGCTGTAATTCATAACAAAGTGTTGTACAGTTGTCTTAACTCTACAAGGATGTGCAAATATTTTTGTTATATTTAAAAGTGAAAATGTAGTCAGAACAAATAAAAAAAGAAGAGAAAAAAGAAAAATCCCAGAAACAGCATTTGTTTTATCAGTTCTTTGTAAAAATCATCATGTTTAAATAAAATATGGCTTTCAGTTTTCATTTCTACACCAAAGGCTCCCAAAGTTTTATTTTTAGTCCATAGCTCTTACCTAACTCCAGGCACATATATTTCTTGTGCCTTCATTTATATGGCTAATAGACATTTCAGACTTAACACATCCAACTTAGAACTTTTTACCCCCCACACTAAACCCGTTCCTCCCCTCATCTCCTTCATCTCAATAAATGAAAATACCATCTGTCCTATTGCTTACATCAAAAGCCTAAGTGTCACCGTTGAGACCTCTATTTGGTCCTATTTCTCAACTCTATATTGCACCTTCCCTCCTCTCTCATTTCTGTGATACCATCCCAGTCTAAGCCATCATTGCTGGCCTGGACCACTCCTGTAGCCTTCTAAGCAGCTGCTTCTAGATTCATTCCCCACTTAGCAGCCTGAATGACCTGTCTCCTGGTTATTTACCACCAGTCAAATATCAGGTCAAATGTCACCTCCCATTAGAAAGGACTTTATTGACCACACTATTTAAAGAAGTATGTGTAAAACTATTGAATCACAGACCTGTACCTTGGAAACTAATAATACATTATATGTTAAAAAAAAAAAAAGAAGATAGTAGGAAGGGAAAAATGAAGGGGGGAAATCAGAGGGGGAGACGAACCATGAGAGACTATGGACTCTGAGAAACAAACTGAGGGTTCTAGAGGGGAGGGGGTGGGGGGATGGGTTAGCCTGGTGATGGGTATTAAGGAGGGCATGTACTGAATGGAGCACCGGGTGTTACACGCAAGCAATGAATCATGGAACACTACATCAAAAACTAATGATGTAACGTATGGGGATTAACATAACATCATAAAAAAATTAAAGGATTTTTTTTCAAAAAAAAAAAAAGAAGTATCTTCCCTCACCCCACTCCCTTTATACACTTACAAATGCCCTCCCATATCACGTTTCATTGTCTTTAGAACACAAATCACCATGTGAAAGTATTTGACTATTTGTTTACTTTTTTATTGTGTGCTTCTCCTTCCCATTCCCCAGCTTGATTTTAAGAAGCAAGAGAGCAAGGACTATGTTCATGTATTCTCATCAGCTAGACCAGTTCCTAGAACATAGTAGATAATTTAAAATATTTATTGAAGAGGGAGGCGAAGGGGGAAGGAGAGAAATAAGGGAGGAAGAAAAGAAGAAAGAGAAGGGAAAGGAAACAGGGAGAGAGAAAGAGAGAGAGAGAGGAAGGGAGCATGAAGAGAGGGGGAATGAAGGAAAAGAAGAGATAATGGAAGGACGAAGGGAAGGGGAGAAAGGGACAAAGGGACAATACGGGAGGGGAAGGGTGAGGAGGAGAGGGAAGAAGACAATGCAGGGGAGGGGGAAAAAGAAGTTGCCCTCCAAGAGGCTAATAATAACTGCTTGGTTTCAAATCTGAGGATAAGTAACTTTATTCTCTAAGGTGGAAATACCTCTTTGCCCAATGGGATTAATAACAGATCAAAAGAAACAAGGCATGTGAAGTGATAGTGTAGTGCTTGACATATAATAAACAGGAAATAAATGCATTAATTCTTTGCACCTCCTCAGATTCTTCTGACCCTCACCACTTGCTCTGACAGTCACAACCATTCAACTCTGCTTACACACTGGTGATCCATTGTCGAGAGCCAACCAGTCCAACCAGACACAAACCCCAAGTCCCTGGTTTCTCTCTCCACTTCCAGACTTGAATGTAACATCATATTGAAAAGTCTAGGCTCTGGGTTCTGAACAGCTGCCTAAGGGATGTGTGTGTGTGTGTGTGTGTGTGTGTGTGTGTGTGTGTGTGTGTGTGTTGTTTGGGAGTAAGGTGTTCCTGTGGATGAAATTTGACCAATAAAAAAGAAGAGATGAGAAATGCAGACATCCAGACAGATAAAGTCCTTCTCCTTCTTCCCTCCCACCTCCTATTTTGAGACAATTTCCCCATGCAGTCAGATTAGAGATACTCTATGTGGCTGGGTGGGTGCACCTCCCGAGGCAATATTTTTGTGTCTCATAAGTTTATCATAAAGCAGTGGCCAGCAAGGTAACATGTCACCTTGCATTGCTTCCCATCCTTAACAACTTCACTTTCCCTTTTCTCATCTTCACTGTATTGGAATTGTACCCCTAAATAAAGCATCATTTCTTAATTCTTTAATTCAGGCTCTGTTTTCCAGGGACTATTGGATAAGACTATATTTATTTATTTTAAAAAAAAAATTTTAGTAACATATAATGTATTATTTGTTTAAGGGGTACAGGTCTGTGATTCATCAGTCTTACACAATTCACAGCGCTCACCATAGCACATGCCCTCCCCGATGTCGATCACCCAGCCACCCCGTCCCTCCCACGCCCCACCACTCCAGCAGCCCTCAGTTTGTTTCCTGAGATGGTCCTAGGAATTTACACTCCCATGCCCAGTCCTCAACAATTTGTCAGACCATCTTTGTTTTTAACTATAGTTAAACCAGTTAAAGTCCTATAAAATACCTGCCACGGCATAAGTTTGGTGGGGCATTATAGTGGAGTCCCAATCATATGGGGACAAAAACAAAACTTTCTTCTGCTTCAAAATGTTTCATTAAAGAGACAAAAAATTTACTTTTCTTATCTTCAGCTACCCCTAATAATCCCTCTATTCTTTTAAACATGTTTTTCAAAGCCCTTTACTAACTCCCACCTTTAAGACCCAGCCTCTGCCAGATATGACACCCTCTCATCTCTGCCAACTATCTATCTCCCATCATTCAGTCAGGCTCTGAGATAAGACCTATTTCAGAAGGCCTCCCCTGCCTAATATAAAGAATGATAAGGATTATGTAATCACTAGCTACACTACACCTAGCATTCGTATGAATATACGTATTGCATATTTCACTGCTCTAACATTTTTCATCTTGATTCTAGAAAAATATAAAACAATTTTTTTTAATTTCTATAAGAGTCATGTGTACTGAGATACTTACCTCCATGATCATCAGTACCTGATCTACCCAGACCATGATAAAATAGAGTAAAAGCACTCCTCTGAAAAAACTCTTCAGATGCTCTGATTAAAATTCAGTGCATAAAAGCTAAGCAATCCTAATTCTTTCATTGTTGACCATTTGGAAATATCTCTTTTCTATTAGACAGACTCCTGACAGACAGAGTAGAGATTAAATACAGTATAGGCTCTACCACTTATTGATTCCTCCCGGGATAGAAGGCAAATCACTCAATGTTTCTCAGTCTCAGTTTCCTTCTTTGCAAAGAGAGAGGATTGTACATATTTACGCACCTGTTGTGAGGAAGAACTATATCTTAAGTTATAAAGCACTTGACAGTCATTATTAGTGGTAGTAGTAGCATTCTCAGAAATCCCCCAATTTCTTAAGCATCACTTAAAATTGTAGTGACTTGATATTAATGCAAAATTCTAATAAATGTTCTATTCATCACTTGAATTTAGACTGTATTGTCCTTAAGTTAAAGGATTTGTATCTTATTTATTTTCATATGGTTTTCAATTGAGTTGATTTCATATTTAATGAATCAGTTAGAACTTGAAAGTTTCCCTTATTATCAGTTTTCTACATCTAAGACCATACTACAGTAGAATACATCCCTGCCTATGAGATGATTATTCTTACCAACTAATGGACTTTGGCAATTCTGTAAGACAACCATGTATAAAACATTAGACTGTAAGAATTCATGAAGAAATACATTGTGCTTATTCATTCCCAAATCAGCCAAAATTTTTTATACAGAGCCTGGCACATGCATAAATGATTGAACAAATAAAGGAATAAATGAACAATTTTTTAAAAACGTCCCTTAAGTATAGTGGGAAATAGCATTTGCTTAGATCCATTATTAATTGGGAAAACTCTCTTATTTGCAATTTAGAGTATTTTCCAACTCACTTAGATATCTAAACCCAAAATCCATTTTTGAAACAAACTCTAATGATACCAAAGTGTCAGTCAAAAAGAGTGATTGTCCCACAGACTCCTGGCTGATTGATAATTATCTTAGCAATTTTTACTCACTGATCATAGCTTTAGATTCCGTGGAAAGGAAAAAGTTGTGAAGCACTCTGAACTGATCCAAAATTAAAACTTCTATTTGGTTTCTATTCAGGAATTCAAAGAATGAAAAACTCTGGCTCCTCTCTGAAGCATTTCCTGAAACAGACACCCCCACCCACTCCCCCCATTCACCACACCTCCAGCTTACTCTTATCACAGCATATATCATAAAGCATAACAAATATTTGCTACATGTTCTGTGAGCAACTGAAGGCCAGGAACCAACAACAATTTCATTTCTTTCTTCCCAGTACCTCAGACATATTCAGTTTTTTTTTTTTTTTTTTTGCAGGGGGCAGGGCATGTGTAGATATTGACTAGGTCCTCAATAAATACAGAACTAGTGAAATGATCAGGCTTGAGATCTATGATAGTCTCTTCTTGATGAAAGCTCAGTAAGTTTACTGCAGGATGGATCTAAACAGTAATTATGCATGACGTCAAGTGTTGAGTCCTTAAGTTATAGCCACCTCCAATTTAACAATGTATATAGCCTATTAACACTCACAGGACAGTCTAGGAGATGAAACCTGTCTGGGACTCAATCTTTAGTCATCGTGAGGTCCACCTACTTCATGAAGCCCTCACACACTAGCCCAATCTTAAAGATGTTACTCTTTCAATGCTTAGCATGGGGGCTTCACATATTTTATGAAACAAGAAGGTTATAAATAAATACAAAATAAGCAAATGCATTTATTGTTTATATCACCTTTTCATATGTTTAATTATAGGCTCTCTCGTTAGTTTTTTCGTTATTTAAATTCTTGAAATATTGTTTTTTTTTAATTTATGTTGACTTGATTATTGGAATCTTGCTAACTATACAGATAACTGAGGATAAGAACCTGAACTCCTCTTACTATGTTTACCTGCCTAATGTTGTCTCAAAGCCTTGCATATTGTAGATGTTAAATGGAAGTTTACTGAAATAAAGACACGCATGGGAAAGCTCTCTCTTCTGATAATTCACACTGAATGGAAGAAACAGCTGTAATGAAGAGTTTTACACTCTTTCCCAAATTCCATTTCTATAGACAGTGAAAAGTAAAGAGATATTTGACTCTTGCTCTTATGTTAGCAAGTCAAATCTAAATTATTGTCAAATCTTTGATGATTCACTTACACAGTATAGCTCAAGTTTTCTCAGTGAGAGGAAAATGTTCAAGATAATAAGACATTAATGGTTACTGTGTGCTTTCTATGGGTCAGTACTTTATATTTATTATTTCTTTTAAATTTCATTACAATCCTATGAGAAAAGTATATCACTGTTGTCATTTTCACAGATGAGGATACTTGAGACCAGGAAGTTAAGCATATTGTCTGAGGCCACAAAGCCAGGACCTGGTAGGGTTGGCATACATACCCCAGCAGTCATGTTCTAACACTCTTGTTCTTAAAGATCAGATCTAAGAAAGCTCATTCTTCTTAGATTATGCTGACCATGGTCACAATCTAATTTAAAATTCCAAAATCAAATTATAAAATCACTAATGTCTAACACTGAATATCGGTGTTCATTGTTGTCTGGGTGGAGATGTTATCTAAGGTTGACAATTGCCAAACTAGCATGTGATATACATTCTGATTTGAGAACCAGAAGTGAATGTGAGCTTGTATAATTTAAGTATAGATAGCCTTTAGTTAGACTTGTTGTTAAATTTTGGTAAAGAAACATTTGCAAGCACTTTTAAGTTTAGAAAATCAGAGCAGTGACATGAATTCAAAAATCCAAGAGTTTATACAAATCAAACTGAAAAGCACAGAGTCTGTCTTCATGAACAGTCTCCATAGTGATAATTTTGCAAAATACTGGAAAAACATTCAAGGTATTTAGAAAGACTATAAAGATGTTTTATGAAGATGGCACAAAAAAATACTTTCTCATGAGCAGACAGGGAGCCCAACTTGGAATTTCAAATTAACTTTTTGTATGATGCATTATTTAATAAATGTTAGCATTAATTTTTAAAGAGTTTAATTTGCATACCATTACTGGGCCAAATGGTTGACGAGGATCACAATTAAAGAAAGATGCACCATTCATTTTACTAAGAAGAAAAAAAATCCAACAAAGTCAAATCTTCATCATTAAAGTGAATAAAGGAAGCCTATAACTGCCAAAAATGTAGAACTCCCTGACAGATGCAATTTAACTCCTGTGATTATTTAAATCAAATTCCTTTATGTATGACCCTAAGCAAAAGCTCAATATCTTCTCAAGGAATAAGTATTTTTTTAGTACTATGGACTTCAGGGGGGAAAAAAGACATTAGAAAAGAAAAGCAAATTAGGGAATTGGGTTTGGGAATATAAATATAATTCAAAAGAATATGTCATCACTTAATGTTATACCACAGACATAAAGCACTCATGCAAAATGGAAGACACTTCACTAGCACATTAACTAGCATTAGTTCCAACATGGTTCAAGCTGTGTTTAGCCTTGAAAAGTTATACAGAAAAGACATAGAACCTATAGTCATATAGTTTATCATCTAAACCAAATTTATTTTCACATGTACCCCTCTCACAGTCTTCTAAAGAAAAACATACTATTTACTGAATTAGTATGTGCTAGGCAAAGGATTGGTGGTCATGTGCTGAGTGACAGACACATGGTAAATGTGATATATGATAAAGTTAGTGTATAACCTGCTTGTAATAAGCTACCAACAAAGTGTACCTGGAGTGCTGGGGCAGGGTCTAGAAGCACCAACCATGCAAGGTGTTAGTCCTTCACAAGGATTATCATTCATTCCCTGGTTCTGAACACTGGTTGGGGCACTAAGTACATTTGCCTGCTGTAGTGTATGCTTGTTTGTATCATGAGTTTTGTGTAGTTGCTTGACTTGAGAAAACTTAGGACAGATTGTCCCATCCCTAGCTGTGTCCATCAGAACACAGAACAGATGGCCTTGTATCAGGTCCACTCAGCTTTCACAAATTCCAATGGGGGCCAAAGCTGTGGAGGCAAGCACCTCAAGCTCACCCCAAAGTTGGGGAACAAGGCCAATGACCCCATATCTGGGCAAAATTCCCAATATCTTTTGGGGAGAACAGGCTTGGGGGGTTCTTTTTGTTTCAAATAACTTTAAAATTATGATCAAAGTAATTCACATTCACTACAGAGAAATTGGAAAATAAATGTTTGGAAAACCATAAAGACTATCAAGAGACAATCATTAAAACATTCTGGTGTTAAGACTCCTAATATTTTTTCTTTCTTTTTTTTTTTTAAAGATTTTATTTATTTATTTGAGAGAGAGAGAGAGAGAACACAAGCAGGGAGGAGGGGCAGAGGGAGAGGGAGCAGACCCCTGTCCCTGAACAGGGATCCCAATGTGAGGCTTGATCCCAGGACCCTGGGATCATGACCTGAGCCAAAGGCAGACGTTTAACTGACTGAACCGCCTAGGCACCCCCCCTAATATTTTTTCTATACAAACATATGCAGTAGAAGCCCTCCTGTCTGACAGCCACCAGTCTTTGGTTAATCAGAAAAAAAATTTTAAGGTGCAGAATCCTTAAAAATTACACACATACTATCTATAAACTTTAACTTAATATATAATCATTTCTTCACTAATCTTTTTTTAATATTTTTATTTATTTATTTGACAGAGAGAGAGAGCAGAAAAGCAGCAGAGGGAGAGGGAGAAGTAGGCCCCCCGCCAAGCAGGGGGACCTGGGATCACGATCCAAGCCGAAGGCAGGCACTTAACCAACTGAGCCACCCAGGCATCCTCTTCACTAATCTTTTGATATACGACATGGACGGAACTGGAGGGTGTTATGCTGAGCGAAATAAGTCAATCAGAGAAAGACATGTATCATATGATCTCACCGATATGAGGAATTCTTAATCTCAGGAAACAACCTGAGAGTTGCTGGAGTGGTGGTGGGTGGGAGGGTTGGGGTGGCTGGGTGATAGACATTGGGGAGGGTATGTGCTATGGCGAGTGCTGTGAATTGTGCAAGACTGATGAATCACAGATCTGTACCTCTGAAACAAATAATACATTACATGTTAAAAAAAAAAAAGAAGATAGTAGGAAGGGAGAAATGAAGGGGAGGGAATCGGAGGGGGAGACGAACCATGAGAGACTGTGGACTCCGAGAAACAAACTGAGGGTTCTAGAGGGGAAGGGGGAGGGGGATGGGTTAGCCTGGTGATGGGTATTAAAGAGGGCACCTTCTGCATGGAGCACTGGGTGTTATAAGCAAACAGTGAATCATGGAACACTACATCAAAAACTAATGATGTAATGTATGGTGATTAACATAATATAAAAAAAAGAACCAATTTTTTGGTTCTTTATATTATTATTATCTTTTATATATATTATCTTTATAACATAAATCATGTTCCTAGGGAACCACAAATTATTTTTACATTTGTTTTCCTGAAATGGGAACAGTAATATAAAGACATATAAAAAACACTAGCGCAGAATTCTAGATTTTAATCCCTTCCCTGTGTTTCACAGTTTTCTAGTCCATCATAATTTAAACAAATTCTCTTATCTGAATAGCCAAATTTACTGAATTTTCCCAAAGAGTTCCCTTCAGTTTATATAAACATTTACTCTCTTTCAGCACTCATAGTTTACTATACATTTTAATCCATAATTAGACTTTTTAAGTATAATACCAAGTAAAATTATGTTAATAAACAAAAAAATCTGTCTCTTTCTACATATGTAAGTCAATAGGTAGAATAAAAGTGTTGGCATTCTAGGGAGATGGCAGCTCTCTATAAGTAATGACATCAGGAAAGATATTTTACAAAAGGAGGAGGAAACACCAGATGCTTCTGTATAGTAGAGGTCAAGTAGAAGAGCTTCTATGAACATAATTTTACAAATTAGGATTTTATGCTCTTTCATATATTAATAACAATATATTCCTTTTAATCATCTACATATATTGTGAGCATTTTACCACATAACTAAATATATAAAATGTAATTTTTGTGCATAACAGAATATATTACCATATACTATAAAATATTTAACGCCCTATTGTTGGGTATTTAGGCGGCTAATATGTTTTTATTGCCATATCATATTACCATCTTAATGTGTATTTCCATTTCCTTAGACAATATTACTAGACTTTTCAGTAAATCAATGAAATAAATACTTTAAAGGAATTTGATACCTATTTCCAAATTGATTATCAGAAACATTTTTATTATCTACCATCCATAGTAAATGAGATTGCAGGTTTTCAGCACCTTATTCAATATTTGGTAATAATCCATTGCTTGCCTTTTTCAATTTAGTACTGAAAATAGGATGACTCTAAATTTGCATTTTTATTAAAATTAGTTTTTTTCATTTTATTATTAGACACATGTTATAAATATTTATTTTCAGGTGGTTGACTTTTAGTTTTATATATTGTGGATCTTATTTTATTTTATTTTATTTTTTCTCATTAAACTTTTGTTTTAATGGGTCTCAAAATTCTGTGACAGATTTTTGGTCAAGTTGTTTCCATTAAAAAGTACTGATTTTAAAAACTAATAACTTAAAACTGCCACACACACACAAAAAAAACATGGTCCACAAAACATTCTCCTTTCCTTCTGAAGGTTTTACGATGCATTGTTGTCATTAACCAGTCTTTTACTATTAAACTTAAATGGCCAATTGACACAAACAGTTCTGAGACCGTTCTTCCACCACTGATTAAGACTGGGGTGGCAGGTAATGGGGATAATATTCATTTAGCCTTCTGAGCTTTCTGGGCAGACTTGGTGACCTTGCCAGCTCCAGCTGCCTTCTTGTCCACTGCTTTGATGACACCCACAGCAACCGTCTGTTTCATGTCACGAACAGCAAAACGGCCCAGAGGAGGATAGTCAGAGAAGCTCTCAACACACATTGGCCTGCCAGGAACCATATCAACAATGGCAGCATCACCAGATTTCAGGAACTTGGGACCATCTTCCAGCTTTTTTCCAGATCGACGATCTATTTTCTCCTTCAGCTCAGCAAACTTGCAAGCAATGTGAGCCGTGTGACAATCCAGCACAGGTGCATTATCCAGCACTGATTTGGCCTGGATGGTTCAGGATAATCACCTGAGCCATGAAGCCAGCTGCTTCCATTGGTGGGTCATTTTTGCTGTCACCAGCCACATTGCCACGACGAACATCTTTGACAGATACGTTCTTGACATTGAAGCCCACATTGTCCCCAGGAAGAGTCTCACTCAAAGCTTCATGGTGCATTTCAACAGACTTTACTTCAGTTGTAACATTGACTGGAGCAAAGGTGACCACCATCCCAGGTTTAAGAACACCAGTCTCGACTCGGCCCACAGGGACAGTACCAATACCACCAATTTTGTAGACGTCCTGGAGAGGCAGACGCAAGGGCTTGTCAGTTGGACGAGTTGGTGGCAGGATGCAATCCAGAGCTTCAAGCAGTGTGGTTCCACTGGCATTCCCATCTTTACGGGTGACTTTCCATCTCTTGAACCAAGGCATGTTAGCACTTGGCTCCAGCATGTTGTCACCGTTCCAACCAGAAATTGGCACAAATGCTACTGTGTCGGGGTTGTAGCCAATTTTCCTAATGTAGGTGCTGACTTCCTTAACGATTTCCTCGTATCTCTCTGGCTGTAGGGTGGCTCAGTGGAATCCATCTTGTTAACACCAACAATTAGTTGTTTTACACCCAGTGTGTAAGCCAGAAGGGCATGCTCACAGGTCTGCCCATTCTTGGAGATAGCGGCTTCAAATTCACCAACACCAGCAGCAACAATCAGGACAGCAACAGTCAGCCTGAGATGTGCCTGTAATCATGTTTTTGATAAAGTCTCTGTGTCCTGGGGCATCAATGATGGTCACGTAATACTTGTTGGTCTCAAATTTCCACAGGGAGATATCAATGGTGATACCACGTTCACGTTCAGCTTTCAGTTTATCCAAGACCCAGGCATACTTGAAGGAGCACTTTCCCATCTCAGCAGCCTCCTTCTCAAATTTTTCGATAGTTCTTTTGTCGATCCCACCACATTTGTAGATCAGATGACCAGTAGTGGTAGACTTGCCCGAATCTACTTGTCCAATGACGACGATGTTGATGTGAGTCTTTTCCTTTCCCATTTTGGTTTAGGTTGAGCGGTGGTTTTCACGACACCTGTGTTCTGGCGGCAAACCCATTGCAAAAAAGCTTGTGGATTTTATTTTTTAACAGTAATATTTTTGATTTAGATTTTACTTTTATATCAAGAAGTTTTAGATTTCTTAGTGAAATGTCTACCCATTAATTTTTCTCTATTTCCTTTGAAAATCCTTATTAACCTATCGCAAAATCAAATAAATATGCCCCACATTTTCCAAAAATTTTATACTGTTATCTTTTATATTAACCCTGTACTGTATTTGAATATATTTTGCCTTAAGTTATAGGGTAGAGAAAATCTGATTTTTCCAAATTAATAAGTTAATTTGGGACAAGTTGACATGTTTACTGTATTATAGTCCCTTTCGGGAACAAGACATTTCTTTACTTTGCCAAGAATACCTGACATAATTACATATAAATATCAGGCCCCTAAATAAACTTTAGCTAAAAAAATTTTTAAATTGCTAAAATATTTAAAACTCATGTAATTTTTCTTATTTTTCTATATCTGAACTATGATTCTATTTCAAGCCACAATTTGTCAGTTGAACATTTTGTCATTTTAAGGTTTCTCAATATGCATACTGTTTCTGGCTTACAACCAAGGCCTTGCAGACCCTTGGTTAGCTCTGCCGTGAGTTCCAAAAACAAAAATTGACAACTTTGATTTATGTTCTGTTTTGGTATTAATTATCTGAAGTAACGGGCATGGAATATCTTGCTCCTTCCTGGACTGGAGTTGGAGGAGAAGGATCATCAAATAATAGGAATTACCAGGAATATAAAACATTATTAAGATTCACTATTGTAGGATCCCTGGGTGGCTCAGTTGGTTGACCATCTGCCTTTGGCTTGGGTCATGATCCCAGGGTCCTGAGCATAGAGCCTGTTTCTCCCTCTGCCCTTCCCCCCTGCTCATGATCTCTCTCTTTCTCTCTCTCTCAAATAAATAAAGAAAATCTTTAAAAAAAGATTCATTATTATAAAGTTGCTAATTGTTCCATAAGTGCAACTATGATTCAATGCTATGACAATCAAAATCACACAGATATTTGGTAGAAATCGATAAGTCGTTTCTAAAATTGATATGGAAATGCAGAGGGCCAAGTGTAATCAAGACACCTTTGAAGAAGGTAATGTGGGAAGACTTACCCTACCAGGTATCAAGACTTCATAAAACAAGTGTTTAAGATCATACAGTATTGGCAAAAAATAGACACTTAGGGTGCCTGGGTGGCTCAGTTGATTAAGCGTCTGCCTTTGGCTCAGGTCATGATCCCAGAGTCCTAGGATCAAGCCTCGCATTGGGCTCCCTGCTCAGCATGGAGTCTGCTTCTCCCTCTGACCCTCACCCAACTCTTGTGTTCTCTCTCACTCTCTCTCTCTCTTTCTGAAATAAATAAATAAAATCTTAAAAAAAAAAAGACTAGACACTTAAACTTGTAAAAGAGAAGAGAGGGTCTAGCCACAGACCCTTGAATATATATGGACATTTGACTTATTATTAAAGGTAGACTAAAGATCAGTTGGGGAAAAATGGTCTTTTCAATAGACGATCTAGGTCGATTAGATATCTAGAAGGAGAAGAGAATTAAACTTGACTTCTATCCTATTACACAGAAAATTCAACTTTAGATCTAAATGCAAGAGATAACAAAGTTTATAATATAACACAAGAGAAAAGAAAAAGAAAGTTTTCAAAATAGGACACCAAATAAGCATTAACCATAAAGAGAAATACTAACAATTGGACTACACCAGGGCAGAGATTTTCACAATACATATAACCAACAAAGGGATTATATGCAGAGTGTATAAAGAACTCCTACAAATAAATAAGAAAAGGTAAAACGACTCAAGGGAAAAATAAGCAAGGGACTTAAACAGGAACTTCATAAAAGACAGTCGACAGAGAACTGAGAGCTGTATTTAAAGATGTTCCACCTCACTAGACATCATGGAAGTGCAATTTCAAAGCTGCGGTGGGATACCATTGCACACCATAATAGAATGGCTAATTTTTTTTTTTTTTTTTGTAGGCTCCATGTCCAGTGTGGAGCCCAATATGGGGCTTGAACTCACAACCCTGGAATTAAGACCTGAGCTGAAATCAAGAGTTGGATGGGCACCCGGGTGCTCCCAGAATGGCTAAAATTTTAAAAATTGAAAATGCTAAGTTGGGCAAAGGTTAAGGAATGACAGGAACTGACACCCTGGTGATGGCAATGTCAACTGGTACAATTGCTCTAGAAAGCTTTGGCATTTTCTACAAATGTAACATATCACACACTAAACAATTTCACCCTAATGCAAGGGTGTCTGCAGATGTATCAAAAGACATTCATGAGAATATCCATAGCATTATCTGCAATAGCCAAAAACTGGCAACAGACCAAATGTTCATAAACAGAAGAATGGATAATTATTTTGTGATATATTTATACAATGAAATACCTTACAGAAATGATAATAAATGAACTAAAGCTACACACAACAAAATGGATGAGTCTCACAAACCTTATGTTGAGCAAAAGGAACTAAAAACAACAGAATATGTGCCATACAATTACTTTTACATAAAGTTCAAGAACACATAAAATTACTCAATCAGTCAGAAGAATGGGTATCTTTGGACAGGAAGGAAGGGATAGAGAATAATGTCTCAAGGGAGCTTCAGGATGCTGGTAATTTTTTGAATTTCTTAACCTGGGTTGTGGTTACATAGGCTTTTTCATTTTGTGATGATTCACAAGTTACACATAATTATGACCTGCTGCTTATTTGCATGATATAGTTCAATAAACTAAGTTTAAAAAGATATCATGTTTATTATATCAGTCTTATTCCGCTACATTTAGCTACCTTTTCTACATACAAATATGTAAAAATTATATCAATATAATCTTGGTAAATATACATGAATATGCATCTGTTGATTGATAGACATATATTATTTAATGTGTATGTGAATTTAATTTGTTCTGTATATGACAACACATTCTCTCCCCATGCTTTTATCTTTACATCATTTCCTATTGTATTATGGATGCATTCTCAACTTTTGTTTTTTTCCATGTCATGGACCTTATTTCCTGTGATACCAGCTATCCTCCTACTGCTTTTAATGCTATCAGTAGTAGTGCTACTGCATCTTTAGGTTCCTTGACGACTTTACTTAATTTATAAACACCCCTCCTTATCTTTTTACTTCCTCCAAGCCAGCTCTTTCTGTTTTCTCTACCATATCATTTTTATATATTGTTCCACAAATGCTACATTTGTAAATTCAGTAATGATCCAAAAGAGATGATTTCTGCATTTTTCTTCACACTCCTGAGGAAAATTGTTTCCTCAAATTGTTTTCCCCTGTACCTAGAGTGCTATGAATAATTACGAGTTTCAGAATATATTTATAGGCTACTCTTCATACTTGTCATTCATTATTGAAAACACTGTGGTCTAGCCAGTAGTACCAACATTCCTTGCCTTTATAGACTCCCTGATAGACGTTACAACCCTTCTAAGATCTTAACCTAGAGCCAAATATTAGTTACACCTTATTATACTTAGTGGATATTCAGTTTTGAGGAAAAATCTCTTGGCACCACTGCTCAGCTTTTATGAAGAACAGCAGAATTTAATCCTGGATAATATTATCTATTAGTCTTTCTTCTCTTGCTAGAAAGGTGAATGGAAAATTACAACCCACAAAGCAAACTAATTGCATAGGCCTTGGAGTCTTTCTCTTATTCCTGCCTAGCTCGTCAATGCTAATCTAAGAGGTACAAAATAGAGTCATTGTTTCTGTTCCCAGCCAAGATGTCCTCTTGTGTCCTGGTGAAGGGATGAGGTGAAAAGAAATTTGATTGATTGATTGATGAGAATAGGGGAGAAGATGGGGATCTGAAATGGCCCTTATCTCCTTGTAAAGCAGCTCCAAGAGCAGGACCAAGCTCCTTTTCCTACTGTCAAAACTTCATGAATCTGCATTTGGTATAGAAAGGTAGAAGGAAGGGGGAATACGGTACTCTTTTACTATCTGCCTACCTTATGGGCCATGTTCTTTGGTAAGTAGATTTTCTTTCCAAGTCCAACAAATCATCAATCATTATTCTTACTTTCCATTGTTCTTAAAACTTTGCACCTTATTTTTCATGACTATTCAATGGAAAGTGATGATAGAATAAATCAAGCATTTTGTCTATCATCATATTCCAGAAGCATTTTTTTAAGAGGCTTTTTTAAATGTCAACTTAACTTACCTTAGTAAGGAAAGTTCTTTCTCCCCACTTGCCCCATCTCAGTTGAGTCCAGCCATGAGGGTAAAAAAGAGGCAGAAGTAGTAGACAGAGCCGCAAAAAAGGTATGGGCAGGAGCTGCTGTCTGACACGTATAGAAGTTAAGTGATTCAGTGGCTCCAGCCACCACTATTCTCCAGGGTCCGTAACTTTTCCTCTCTAAACTTCATCCAGTAACTTCACACTTCTATTTCACCTTCAAGGTTTAGTCTCAGGAAGGTCCCAACACAGTTACACTATGGTGTGAAAGAATGAAATCGATCACAATTCTTCCATTCCCCTCTTTCCCTAGTCTTCACTCCTTTGTTTATCTCTAACACAAATATATATATATATAAATTTTTTTTCACTTAAGAATAATTTTTATATTATATGTCCTCCATCGCTTCCATTAGAATCCACTTTATTATTTCTGAGTAAAAGATGTGAGTAATAATCATGATTTTTCACCTATAAGGTAATAAATTTTAGAGTGATAATATACTCACAAAATATAATCCTTTAAATTCCATTCTTACAATTAAAGGATATAAGCCAAATGTCCAATTATTTAAATTTAAGAGGCAATATCTTAGCTACTGAGGGTCTCAACTTGCCAACAGCTGATGAGTAGAAGGCCAAAACAAGCAGGTAAACATTCAGAAATTCTGAATTTGACCACTTATATCATAAAGAATGTAACCCCTCAAAAGTAAATGTATTTTCCATAGGATCACTGTGACTCTCAATAGAAACATCAGTACAAGGATAATATTAGAGGTATTTATGAATACTAGGCTTTCTTCTTAAGTTTTCAGAAAAAAATCACACCTATTACTTCTATGGCAAAGGAACCCAAGTTACAAACAACCAACTTGAAAATAAAAGTTTTATATTATTTTTTTCCTATTTGCCCATGGGGAGCTGTCTGGCCAGCCTGAGCTTAAAAATTTCTCTGGTGAATTAAACCAGAGGAACCAGCTTATTTTTAAAGCAGCCACCATACAAATAAAGGGTTGCTTTTCTGTGTGTCGGACTTGATTTTATAGTTGATGGTATCCTGGCAGAGAACCAATGCTTTAAACTATGAAGATAAAACAACTATCCAATTTTACTTACCTCTATAAACAATTCATTTCTCTATTTATTGTCTAAGTTCCTTGAGTTACTATTATGATAATTAAATAATTTTAGTCAATTACAGAATTGCAACACAATTTACATGCAGACATGGGGTGTTTTTAATTTGAACTAGTTACTGAATAAAGTTTTTAGGTGTCTCTAATATCACAGAGACAAGATACATGACAAATGAAAAATTAATTAAATTTTTCCTTACTAAAGAAGTTGGCACAATTACCAAAATTGCAGTCTGGTCATCTTTTCTTAAAAATACTTGAACATGCATAAGGAAGAGGAAAAGTTCACACATTTCTGAACTGGCAGAAATTCATTTCAATAAAATGAGGAGAGATAGATATATTCAATCACCAGTGATACCAATGGAATTCTTTAATATTTGGCTTATAATTTTTAAAATTACTGGAAAATATTTCAAATATGCACAATAATTTTGAAAATAAATTAATGAATTCTAAAGAGAAAGAAGAGAGATGAGGAATCAAATTCTATTTTGGCACCAAGAATCTGTGACTTTGAAAATTATTTTAACAGATCTGGTCTTAAATGTCTTTATCTGTATAAATATATGGTCTTTGAGGTCCCTTGCAGCTTTACTATGTCATGATCATAACATAAATTACATATTTGAAATGAGTGAAAAAATAGCTAAATGGATATATAAATGGTGATTTCTGTAACACAGGAAAGGTAGTCAATATTCATGGGAATACCTAATTTTATGAAATATATATATTTCTGAAAAAAACACTTATGGTCTTAGAAGCCTGAACAATAATAATGGCAGCAGTATGATTGAGTGCCATCTATGTGCCAGGCACTTTACTAATCACTTCACATAGGAGATCTTGTTTAATCTTTCTAATGGCTATACAAGGTAAGTACATACATATCTCTATTACAGAGATGCATAAAGTGAGGCTTGGAGAGGTTAGTTTTCCAAGGTCATGTAGAGAAAAAGTAGCACAAATAGATCTCTAATATATTTTTCTGCCCCCAAGCCCTCTAGCACCTGATGCCAGTAGCCTCTTTGCAGAGAAAATATTAGTATTTCATATCTTATTTATTAATTGGCTTCCATCACAAAAAGTAGGTATTTATATTCTGACAGTTATTTTTTTTCTCCAAAATTTAACATTACCTTTTGTTATTAAATATTCATTCTTGGTTAAAAAAACATTCCTAATAATTTCTTAAGGAAATAGAAATTAACAAAACTAACCAATAATCCTGGCAGAACTAGAGAAGTACCCACAAAAGGCCCATGACCCAGGTCGTTTCAAAAGCCCGTTATAGTAAAATACCCAAAGAATTTATGCAATCTTACTAAATATATCAAAGCATATAATAATAAGGAAAACTTTCCAATTCATTTTATAAACTAACTATAACCCTAAACAGAATTTAATAAAGATAGCACAAAAAATAAAATAAGCAATTAATCTCACTTTTGAAATAGAGGCAAAAATCCCACATGTAATAAATAATACACAAAAAACAAGCATATTTTAGACTAACATTGCATAGATGATTCAATATTAGAAAATCTATTAATAGAATTCATCCTATCCAAAAACTGAAATTTAAAAATCCATATGATCATATAGATAGATGCCTGCAGATGTTCCATGGTGAAAACTCTTAAAACAGGAATATAAGACACTTACTAAACATGGTAAGGATGTTTTATTCCAAAACAATAGTCCATCATCATACCTAATGGTGAAAAACAGATACACCAGCCATGAAATCAGGAAAAAGCCTAAAATTATTCTGTTACCACCGTTATTTACTGTAATTCTGAAAGTGTTAGTCAATGAGGCCAGAAAACAAAAGAAAATGTATAAATTAAAATGTATAAATTTGTATCTACCAGCTATATTGACCTTATTTACATAAAATAAAATTTGCCAATTTTAAGTGTACAATTTAATGAGATTTAACAAGCTTACACAGTTTTGTCACTGTGACCATAATCATGATATAGGCCATCAACACAAAATATTCCCTTGTGGTCTTTTGAAATGAATCACTTCATCCTACGCCTTACCCTGGCAACCTCTGATCCACATTCTGTCACTATAGTTTTGATTTTCTTATAATTTCACATAAATAGAATCTTACAGGATAAAGTATTTTGTACTTGGATTCTTTCATTTAGCATAATGCTTTGGAGGTTTATTCATGTTGTTGAGTTTTTTAGTAGTTCCTTTTTATTTGCTGTATTCATTATACAGATATACCACAATTTATTTATCCATTAACTTGTTGATGGACATTTGGATTGTTTCCAGTTTGGGACTACTAAAGCATTATAAATATTTTATTATAAATCATTGTATGAACATATGTTTTCATTTCTCTTAAGTAAATACCTAAGAGTGGGATTGTGGACTATATGTAATTATACCTTTAATTTAATAACAAACTGCCAAACTATTTCCTATAGTGGCTATAAAATTTTGCTCTCTCCATATCCTTGGCAACATTCAGCAATGCTTTCTTTGTTTTGTTTTGTTTTGTTTTTGTTTTTGTTTTTAATTTCAGCAATTTAAGAGGCTCTGTACAGGTATCTCCTCATAGTTCTGATTTGCATTTCCTTAATGAATAGTGATGTCAAGCATCTTTTCATGAGTGTATTTGACATTTATATATCTTCTATGGTAAAACCTTTGTTTCAAATCTTTTCTCCATTTTTTATGTTTTCTTAAGTTGAAAAAGTTCTAATATAATCTAACTACAAGCCCTTTATCATTTATATGTTTTGCAAAGTTTTCTTCCAATCTCTGATTTACCTTTTTATTTTCCTAACAGTGTTTCTGAAGGACAAAAGATTTAATTTTGAAATTTAATTAATCTTTTTTTTTCTTTTTCAGTTTGTGCTTATGTGGGTTAGGTGTAAGAAACGTTTGCCTAACTCAAGTCACAAAGCTTTTTTCCCCTGTTTTCATCTAGAAGTTTCACAATTTTACATGTTACATTTAGGTTTGCAATTCAGAGTTAATTTTTGTGTATAGTGTGAGATAAGAGTTTTGTACGCAAATATTCCATTGCTCCAGCATAATGTGTTGAAAGATGATCCTTTCCCCATTGAAATACCTAGGCACCTTTGTCAAAGATAAATTTAACCATATATTTGTTGGTCTTTTTTTTTTCTTGAACTAACTATTCTTTTCCATTTATCTGTTACTTTTGTGACACTGTAGTTTCACAGTAAATCTTGAAATCAGGTCATATGAATCCATCTTGGTTCATATTTTCAAATTTGTTTTGGCTATTCTAGGTGTTTTGCATTTCCATAAAAAGTTTAAAATCAGTTTTCCAATTTCTAAAACAAGAGAACTATTAGGATTTTGGATATGATTATATTAAACCTGTTGATCAACTTGGGAAAATTGACAACTATGGATTTGAACCATAAACAAAGACATATCTCTCCATTCATATGTCTCTTTAAATTTCTTTTGGCGATGGTTTGTATTTTCAATATACAGGTCTTGTACATATTTTGTTAAATTGATCTCTAGGTATTTCTAATTATCCATTGCTAATTTAAAGTTACACAATTGATGTTTCTATATTAACCTTATACCTTGAAATGGCTGAACTCATTTATTACTTCTAATAGATTTGTTTTAGAATATTAGGATTTTTCTATACAGACATAGTTATGATTAAAGATATTTTTATGTCTTCCATTCCAATCTGTATACTTTTTTTCCCCCTTATTGCTCTGGCTAGGACCTCCAATACAATGTTGAACAGAATGGTGAGAGTGGATGCCCTTGCCATGTTAATGATTTTATGCAAAAGCACTCATTTGTTCACCATTGCATATAATATAAGCTGTAGATTGTTCCGTAGATGTATTTCACAACTTTGAGGAAGTGCCCTTCTTTTCCTGAGAATAATTTGCTCTGAGAGTTTTATCACTAATGGGTATTGAATTTTGTTAAATGCTTTTCCTGTAGTATGGAGATGATCCATATGATTTTTTCCCCTTTATTCTTTTGATATCAGAAACTACATTGATTTTTTAAAGTAGAAACAACCTTGCATTTCTAGGATAAATCCAATTGGTCACAATATATTATCTTTTTAAAATATATTATGTATCACCATTTTTAATATTGCTGAATTCATTTATGAGAAGGTGTTGTTCTAAAGTTTTCTTTCTTGTAATATACTTGTCTGATTTGGTTACCAGAGTAATAGTGACTTCATAAAATGAGTTGGTAAGTGTTCTTTTCTTTTATTTCTGTAAGAGTTTTTGCGGAATTGCTATTATTTCTTCCTTGAATGTTAGAATTTACCAGTAAAGCTACATGGGCCTGGAGTTTTCTTTTGGGGGGGGGGGTTTAAGTATAAATTAAATTTCTTTAAAATATATCGAGCTATTCTGGTTATCTATTTCTTCTTTAGTGAGCTTTAGTGGCTTCTGTACTTCAGGGTATGTGTCCATTTCACCCAAATTGTCAAGTTTATCGATATTAAGTTGTTCATAATAATCCATTATTATTCTTTTACTATCTGTAGTTTTCATTACTTTTATTGATCTTTTCAAAGAGATAGCTTTTGATTTCAGTGGTTTTTCTCTATTGCTTTTCTATTTCCAATTTTACTGATCTTAGCTCTTATTTAGATAGTTTCCTTCGGCCTTGAATTGAATTAGCTTTTCTTTTTCTAGTTTATTAGAAGAAACTTAGATCATTGACTTGAGACCTTACTTCCTTTTTTTTAAATAATTTTTATTGTTATGTTAATCACCATACATTACATCATTAGTTTTTGATGTAGTGTTCCATGATTCATTGTTAGTGCGTAACACCCAGTGCTCCACACAGAATGTGCCCTCTTTAATACCCATCACCAGGCTAACCCATTCCCCCACCCTCCTCCCCTCTAGAACCCTCAGTTTGTTTTTCAGAGTCCATCGTCTCTAATGGTTAGTCTCCCCCTCCGACTTACTCCCCTTCATTCTTCCCCTCCTGCTATCTTCTTCTTTTTTTTTCTTAACATATATTGCATTATTTGTTTCAGAAGTACAGATCTGTGATTCATCAGTCTTGCACAATTCACAGCGCTCACCATAGCACATACCCTCCCCAATGTCTATCACCCAGCCACCCAAACCCTCCCACTCCCCACCACTCCAGCAACCCTCAGTTTGTTTCCTGAGATTAAGAATTCCTCATATCAGTGAGGTCATATGATCCATGACTTTCTCTGATTGACTTATTTCACTCAGCATAACACCCTCCGGTTGCATCCACGTCATTGCAAATGGCAAGATCTCATCCCTTTTGATGGCTGCATAATATTCCATTGTGTATATATACCACCTCTTCTTTATCCATTCATCTGTCAATGGACATCTTGGCTCTTTCCACAGTTGGGCTATTGTGGACATTGCTGCTATAAACATTGGGGTGCACGTACCCCTTTGGATCCCTACATTTGTATCTTTGGAGTAAATACCCAGTAGTGCAATTGCTGGATCATATGCTAGCTCTATTTTCAACTTTTTGAGGAACCTCCATACTGTTTTCCAGAGTGGCTGCTCCAGCTTGCATTCTCACCAACAGTGTAGGAGGGTTCCCCTTTCTCCACATCCCCGCCAACATCTGTCGTTTCCTGACTTGCTAATTCTAGCCATTCTGACTGGTGTGAGGTGGTATCTCATTGAGGTTTTGATTTGGATTTCCCTGATGCTGAGCGATGTTGAGCACTTTTTCATGTCTCTGTTGGCCATTTGGATGTCTTCCTTGGAAAAACGTCTGTTCGTGTCTTCTGCCCATTTCTTGATTGGATTATTTGTTCTTTGGGTGTTGAGTTTGATAAGTTCTTTATAGATTTTGGATACTAGCCCTTTATCTGATATGTCATTTGCAAATATTTTCTCCCATTCTGTCGGTTGTCTTTTGGTTTTGTGGACTGTTTCTTTTGCTGTGCAAAACTTTTTATCTTGATGAAATCCCAATAGTTCATTTTTGCCCTTGCTTCCCTTGCCTTGGGCGATGTTTCTAGGAAGAAGTTGCTGCGGCTGAGGTCGAAGAGGTTGCTGCCTGTGTCCTCCTTTAGGATTTTGATGGACTCCTGTCTCACGTTTAGGTCTTTCAACCATCTGGAGTCTATTTTTGTGTGTGGTGTAAGGAAATGGTCCAGTTTCATTCTTCTGCATGTGGCTGTCCAATTTTCCCAACACCATTTGTTGAAGAGACTGTCTTTTTTCCATTGGAAATTCTTTCCTGCTTTGTCAAAGATGAGTTGACCATACAGTTGAGGGTCCATTTCTGGGCTCTCTTTCTGTTCCATTGATCTATGTGTCTGTTTCTGTGCGAGAACCATACTGTCTTGATGATGACAGCTTTGTAATAGAGCTGGAAGTCTGGAATTGTGATGCCGCCAGCTTTCCTTTTCTTTTTCAAGATTCCCCTGACTATTCGGGGTCTCTTCTGGTTCCATACAAATTTTAGGATTATTTGTTCCATTTCTTTGAAAAAGGTGGATGGTATTTTGATGGGGATTGCATTGAATGTGTAGATTGCTCTAGGTAGCACTGACATCTTCACAATGTTTGTTCTTCCAATCCGTGAGCATGGGACGTTTTTCCATTTCTTTGTGTCTTCTTCAATTTCTTTCATGAGTATTTTATAGTTTTCTGAGTACAGATCCTTTGCCTCTTTGGTTAAATTTATTCCTAGGTATCTTATGGTTTTGGGTGCAATTGTAAATGGGATCGACTCCTTGATTTGTCTCTCTTCTGTCTTCTTGTTGGTGTATAGGATTGCCACTGATTTCTGTGCACTGATTTTATATCCTGCTACTTTACTGAATTCCTGTATGAGTTCTAGCAGTTTTGGGGTGGAGTCTTTTGGATTTTCCACATACAGTATCATATCTTCTGCAAAGAGTGAGAATTCGACTTCCTCTTTGCCGATTTGGATGCCTTTGATTTCTTTTTGTTGTCTGATTTCTGTGGCTAGGACTTCTAATACTATGTTGAATAGCAGTGGTGAGAGTGGACATCCCTGCCGCATTCCTGACTTTAGGGGAAAAGCTCTCAGCTTTTCCCCATTGAGAATGATATTGGCTGTAGCTTTTTCATAGATGGCTTTTATGATATTGAGGTATGTACCCTCTATCGCTATACTCTGAAGAGTTTTGATCAAGAAAGGATGCTGTACTTTGTCAAATGCTTTTTCTGCATCTATTGAGAGGATCATATGATTCTTGTTCTTTCTTTTATTAATGTATTGTATCACGTTGATTGATTTGCAGATGTTGAACCAGGCTTGCAGCCCAGGGATAAATCCCATTTGGTCATGGTGAATAATCCTTTTAATGTACTGTTGGATCCTATTGGCTAGTACTTTGGTGAGAATTTTTGCATCCATGTTCATCAAGGATATTGGTCTGTAATTCTCCTTTTTGATGGGGTCTTTGTCTGGTTTGGGGATCAAGGTAATGGTGGCCTCATAAAATGAGTTTGGAAGTTTTCCTTCCATTTCTATTTTTTGGAACAGTTTCAGGAGAATAGGTATTAATTCTTCTTTAAATGTCTGATAGAATTCCCCTGGGAAGCCATCTGGCCCTGGGCTTTTGTTTCTTGGGAGATTTTTGATGACTGCTTCAATTTCCTTAGTGGTTATAGGTCTGTTCAGATTTTCTATTTCTTCCTGGTTCAGTTTTGGTAGTTGATACATCTCTAGGAATGCACCCATTTCTTCCAGGTTATCTAATTTGCTGGCATAGAGTTGCTCCTAATATGTTCTTATAATTGTTTGTATGTCTTTGGTGTTGGTTGTGATCTCTCCTCTTTCATTCATGATTTTGTTGATTTGGGTCATTTCTCTTTTCTTTTTGATAAGTATGGCCAGGGGTTTATCAATCCTGTTAATTCTTTCAAAGAACCAGCTCCTAGTTTCGTTGATCTGTTCTACTGTTCTTTTGGTTTCTATTTCATTGATTTCTGCTCTGATCTTTATTATTTCTCTTCTCCTGCTGGGTTTAGGCTTTATTTGCTGTTTTTTCTCCAGCTCCTTTAAGTGTAGGGTTAGGTTGTGTATTTGAGACCTTTCTTGTTTCTTGAGAAAGGCTTGTATTGCTATATACTTTCCTCTCAGGACTGCCTTTGCTGTATCCCAAAGATTTTGAACAGTTGTGTTTTCATTTTCATTGGTTTCCATGAATTTTTTTAATTCTTCTTTAATTTCCTGGTTGACCCATTCATTCTTTAGTAGGATGCTCTTTAGCCTCCATGTATTTGAGTTCTTTCTGACTTTCCTCTTGTGATTGAGTTCTAGTTTCAAAGCACTGTGGTCTGAAAATATGCAGGGAATAATCCCAATCTTTTGGTACTGGTTGAGACCTGATTTGTGACCTAGGATGTGATCAATTCTGGAGAATGTTCCATGGGCCCTAGAGAAGAGTGTGTATTCCCTTGCTTTGCGATGGAATGTTCTGAATATGTCTGTAAAGTCCATTTGGTCCAGTGTTTCATTTAAAGTCTTTATTTCCTTGTTGGTCTTTTGCTTAGATGATCTGTTCACTTCAGTTAGGGGGGTGTTAAAGTCCCCCACTATTATTGTATTGTTGTCAATGTCTTTCTTTGCTTTTGTTATTAATTGCCTTATATAATTGGCTGCTCCCACGTAAGGGGCATAGATATTTACAATTGTTAGATCTTCTTGTTGGATAGATCCTTTAAGTAGGATATAGTGTCCTTCTTCATCTCTTATTACAGTCTTTGTTTTAAAACCTAATTTGTCTGATATAGGGATTGCCACCTCAGCTTTCTTTTGGTGTCCATTAGCATGGTAAATGGTTTTCCACCCCCTCACTTTCAATCTGGGGGTGTCTTTGGGTCTAAAATGAGTCTCTTGCAGACAGCATATTGATGGGTCTTGTTTTTTAATCCACTCTGATAGCCTGTGTCTTTTGATTGGGGCATTGAGCCCATTTACATTCAGGGTAACTATTGAAAGGTATGAATTTAGTGCCATTGTATTGCCTGTAAGGTGACTGTTACTGTATATTGTCTGTGTTCCTTTCTGATCTATGCTGCTTTTAGGCTCTCTTTTTGCTTAGAGGACCTCTTTCAATATTTCTTGTAGGGCTGGTTTTGTGTTTGCAAATTCCTTTAGTTTTTGTTGGTCCTGGAAGCTTTTTATCTCTCATTCTATTTTCAATGAGAGCCTAGCTGGATATAGTACTCTTGGCTGCGTGTTTTTCTCGTTTAGTGCTCTGAAGATATCATGCCAGTCCTTTCTGGCCTGCCAGGTCTCTGTGGATAGGTCTGTTGCCAATCTAATGTTTCTACCATTGTAGGTTACATATCTCTTCTCCCGAGCTGCTTTCAGGATTGTCTCTTTGTCTCTGAGACTCATAAGTTTTACTATTAGATGTCGGGGTGTTGACCTATTTTTATTGATTTTGAGAGGGGTTCTCTGTGCCTCCTGGATTTTGATGCCTGTTTCCTTCCTCACATTAGGGAAGTTCTCTGCTATTATTTGCTCCAATATACCTTCTGCCCCCCTCTCTCTTTCTTCTTCTTCTGGGATCCCAATTATTCTAATGTTGTTTCGTCTTATCATATCGCTTATCTCTCGAATTCTGCCCTCGTGACCCTGTAGTTGTTTCTCTCTCTTTTTCTCAGCCTCTTTATTTTCCATCATTTGGTCTTCTATATCGCTGATTCTTTCTTCTACCTCATTTATCTTAGCAGTTAGCGCCCCCATTTTTTATTGCACCTCATTAATCGCCTTTTTTATTTCGACTTGGTTAGATTTTAGTTCTTTTATTTCTCCAGAAAGGGTTTCTCTAATAACTTCCACACTTTTTTCAAGCCCAGCTAGTATCTTTAAAGTCATGATTCTGAACTCTAGGTCCAACATCATACTAATGTCAGTATTGAGTGGGTCCCTGGCAGATGGTACTATCTCTTGTTCTTTTTGCTGAGGTGATTTTTTTCGTCTTGTCATTTTGTCCAGAGGAGAACAGATGAATGAGAGAACAGAATGCTAACAGGTTAACAACATCTCCAGCAAATATACTCTATACAAATTAGAAAAGACCTGAAACCAGGGTACAAGAAAGGGAAAGAAAAAAGAGGGAAAAAAAGGAAAAAGAAAAAGATAAAAACAAACAAAAACAGAACAAAACAAAAAAAAACAGAATATGATCAAATATGATCAGGCTAGTGCATAGATCAGTGCCACACACTAGCTTTTGGGCATATTTTGGTCTGTTAGAAGAAAGTGCCTGCTAAAATTTTGAAGGAAGAAAGACTTATATACGTACAAAATAAGGGTTGATACAATGAAGGGATGGCAAATGACTGTAAAAATGAAAATTATAAAAGATTTTATAAAAGGACTTGATAAGATAAGAAGTTGTTTTTTAAAAGAAAGAAGATTTAAAAAGAAAAAGAAAAAAGAAAAAAAAAGGGAGAGAATGTGATCAGGCAGGAGACTAGAACAAAGCCATACACTGGTGATTTAGGGTATATTGTGATCTGTTAGAAGAAATTGTATCTCAAAATTTTAAAGAGAGAACAACTTACATATATATATGCCAAAAATAAGGGTAACTACTATGAAGGGATAAAAATATGACTCTAAAAATGAAAAATAAAAAATGTTTTTTTAAAAAAGGGATTGATAAGATGTTGTTTGAAAAAGGGAAAAAGAAAAATTAAAAAAAAAAAAACAGTTAAAAAATTAACTTTGAAAAACTAATGAATTATGGTAAAAAAGCCATGAATTCTATGTGCAGTATTCCCCTAGCGCTGGAGTTCTCCCGTTCTCCTTGATCGGTAAACTTGGTCTTGGCTTGCTGGCTGTTCATGCTGATCTTCTGGGGGAGGGGCCTGTTGCCGTGGTTCCCAAATGTCTTTGCTGGAGGCGGAATTGCCCCGCCCTTGTGAGTCCCGGCTAAGCAAGCTGCTCCGGTTTGCTCTCAGGAGCTTTTGTTCCCTGCAAGCTCTCGGTACAGCTTTGGAAGACCAGGGTGAAAATGGTGGCCTCCCAATCTCCGCCTGGAGGAGCCGAGAACTCGGGGCCCCGTTCCTCAGTATGCCCCCAGAGAAAAGCAGTCACTCCCATCTCCCCGGTCTCCAGCCGCACTCCATGCTCACCCGGCCTGTGATCGAGCATTTCTATGTCTGGCACCCGACTCCGTGTGGAATCTCCAAACCCAGCAGATCCCTGCAGTGCGCTCCCGCGCCGCTCCTCCCGGGGGAGGAAGGGGAGTCTCCCCGGCTCTGCCACTTGTTGGGTCCCTGCTGGAGGAGCAGTAGCCCTACTGGGCCGCGGATCACAGTTTATGGCAACCCCGAGCTGAGAGCCCTCACCTCGGCTCCGTCTCTGCAGCCGGCTTCCCCGCTCCGATACCTGGGAGCTCTGCCACACTCAGGCACCCCTGGTCTTTCTGTGACCCCGAGGGTCCTGAGACCACACTGTCCCGCGAGGGTTCCACCCCCCGCTTAGCCACTGGAGTGACGTCCCTCAGCGGAGCCGACTTTTAAAAGTTCTGATTTTGTGCTCCGCGGCTCTAGCACTTGCCAGAAGCGGCTGACGGAGGCCTCCTCCCCCGCCGTCTATCCTCCCGAATATCGCCTCGGATTCACTTCTCCGCATGTCCTACCTTCCAGAAAGTGGTCGCTTTTCTGTTCAGAGTGTTGTTACTATTCTTATCTTCGATCTCCTGTTGAGTTAATAGGTGTTCAGAATGGTTTGATCCCTATTCAGCTGAATTCCTGAGACCAGACGAAATCCAGGTCTCCTACTCCTCTGCCATCTTGCTCTGCCCCCCTTTCTTCCTTTTTAATAGAAATAATTAATGCTATAAATTTCCCTACAACCACTGCCTTAGCGTCATCCCCAAAAATTTGGTATGTTATGTTTTTATTTTATTTCAGTTGAAAATATTTTCTAATGATCCTTTTGATTACTTTGGTGATCTATAGTTTATGCAGAAGTGAGGTGTTCAATTTCCACTTATGTGAGGATAATTCAGATAGCTTTCTGTTATCAATTTCTTAATTCTGTTGTGTTCAAAGAACATACTTGTATGATTTCAATCCTTTTAAATTCATTGAGGTTTTATGTCCCAGAATATGGTCTATCTTTAATGAATGTTCTGTGAACTTTAAAGAAATGTATATCCTATTGTTATTGGGTGGAACGTTCTATAACTACCAATTAGGCAAATTAGTTGAGAATCTTCATGTCTTCTATATACTTACTGGCATTCCAAATTCATGTGCCATCAATTATTGAGAAAAAACTGTTGAAATCTCCAATAACATCTCTGTATTTGTTGAATTCTCTTTTCAGTTCTGTTGGGTTTTGTTTCATGTATTTTGAAGCTCTTACTAGGTGTGCATTCATTTAAGACTTTTGTCTGCTTGATGATTTTACTCCTTTATCATTATTAAAAGTCCCTCTTTATTTCAAGTAATATTCCTTGTTCTTTTTTTTTTTTTAAAGATTTTATTTATTTATTCGACAGAGAAAGAGAGATAGGGAAAGCAGGAACACAAGCAGGGGGAGTGGGAGAGGGAGAAACAGGCTTCCCACCGAGCAGGGAGTCCGATGTGGAACTCAATCCCAGGACCCTGGGATCATGACCTGAGCCGAAGGCAGACGCTCAATGACTGAGCCACCCAGGTCCCCAATATTCCTTGTTCTAAAATCTACTTCACCTGATATAAATATAGCCTTTCCAGCTTTCCATTGTTTAGTATCTGCATGATATATCTTTCCCCATTCTTTTACCATTAATCTATATGTATGTAGATTTAATTTTGAAATACTTTTGCTCTATCCCAATTTTAAATCCATTAAGATTTTCAGAGACTGTACATAAAATTCATAGATTTAGTAAGAAGCTTCAGTTCCATGATATTGACCCTTCTCATCTAAAATAAATAATTCTCCATTTATGCAACACTTTTTTATAATTCTCATGAAATTTTAGATCTTTTATGAATATATTTTTCACAGTTATTGTTAAGTTTATTCTTATGCTTTTTAATGTATTTAATGTATGGTGTTATGATGAATGATTTCATATATATATATACACACATATACACATATACATTGAAAAATAAAACATGCATTTAAAAAGTGCAGAAAAGGGGGTGGGGGGATGCGTTAGCCTGGCGATGGGTATTAAAGAGGGCACATACAGCAGGGAGCACTGGGTGTTATACGCAAACAATGAATCATGGAACACTACATCAAAAACTAATGATGTAATGTATGGTGATTAACATAACATAATATTAAAAAAGAAAAAATTACATTCATATACCACAGTATATTCTATTAATAGGAAAAAAAAGTGCAGAAAAACATAACCAATATTAATGAAGTATATACTTGTTTAACCACCACTGAGGTCAAGATACAACATTCTCAGTGTTTCAGAAACCCATTTATGTGTTCCTCCCCAATCATCACCCTCTTCTTCCTCCCTGAAATGATCAGCAACTTGACCGTGTGATAATCATTCTCTTGCCCTTATTTATTCTATCATTTATGTGTACATCTCTAAGTAATACAGTTCAGTTTTGTTGTTAAACTGAAATAGCCATTATGTTTTCTATCTAAACTTGTGTAATTAGTTACCTTCATACTTTAGCTAATACTCTTTTCAATATTTTAGATGATTTTCTTTCTTTTTAAAGCAGTAATTTGTCTTATGTCATCAGTAAATTATGTTATTTATTTTCTCCTTTCCACTGTTTAAACCTATAGGGTTCTTCCCAACTAACATTGATTAAAAGTAAGAAAACAATGATAAATAATTGTAATAGTGAGGCTTCCCATTTTTTTCTGATACTAATGGCAGTACTTTTAGTGTTTCATCATTATTATGATGGTTGTTTTGAAATATATGTTTATCAAGTATAGCAATATTCTTTTATTCCTACTTTCTAAGAGATGTTTTCCAGAAAGAATATAAAATGTTATCACGTGACATTTTAGTGTCACTCAAGGCAATCGTTTGGCTCTGTTATTTTGAGTGCTAAATAAAATTTATAGGTGTAGTTGGAGAGAAAATTTATTTTATTCTATTGATATTGCCACCTGGAAACATGATATTCCCTAACTTAATATTCTTCAGGAAAATTGAATAGTTTTCTCTTTACTTCTTACTCCATATTTCTTAAATTTAGATGTAGTGATTCTATATTTTTGCAGGTATTGTGAATGAAGTCTTTTAAAATTATAATTCATAACTGAGTTTTATAAATTTAACTTATAATTGACCTTTATAATGACATCTTTTTTAAAAAATATTTTACTTATTTATTTGACAGAGGGACACAGCGAGAGAGGGAACACAAGCAGGGAGAGTGGGAGAGGGAGAAGCAGGCCCCTGCCAAGCAGGGAGCCCGATGCGGGGCTCAATCCCAGGACCCTGGGACCATGACCTGAGCTGAAGGCAGATGCTTAACGACTGAGCCCCCCAGGCACCCCTATAATGACATCTTTTATTAGATACAAGTTTTTAAATTTATTTTCTTCTTAAGCTTTTTCATTAAGTAATCAGAGCATCTGTAAATAATAACTGTTTTTATTTTTCCTTATAAATATTTCTAATTTTGTGACTTCTGTTCAAAATGCAAGTGACAGTGACCAGAATTACTCTCCCACCTTAAATAATTATAGAACTGGACAAAATACGTAAAACAATAACTCTTTTATTTTTATTTTCCCAGCTTTACTGAAGTATTATTGAGAAATAAAAAAATGTATACATTTGGTTTTTTTTAAAGATTTTACTTATTTATTTGACAGAGAGACACAGCGAGAGAGGGAACACAAGCAGGGGGAGTGGGAGAGGGAGAAGCAGAGGGAGAAGCAGGCTTCCCGAGACCCTGGGGTCATGACCTGAGCTGAAGGAAGACGCTTAATGACTGAGCCACCCAGGTGCCCCTACAGTTGGTTTTTTAATTGAAGTATAGTTAATATACAATATTACTCTCCTCAGGCAAGGGCAAAAAAAGCAAAAATAAACAAGTGGGACTACATCAAACTAAAAACCTTCTGCACAGCAAAAGAAACCATCAGCAAAATTAAAAGGCAACCTACTGAATGGGAGAAGATATTTGCAAAAATGGTATATATTTTTGATGGTTTGAAATACATTGTGAAATAATTACCATTATCAAGGTAATTCATATACCTACCATCTTACACAGCTACCCTTTTCTTTTGTGTGTGTGTGTGTGTGTGTGTGTGTGTGTGTGTGTGTGTGGTGAGAACACTCAAGCTCTACTCTCTTAGCAAATTTCAAGTGTATAATACAATATGATTAAATTTAGTGACCATGCTCTATATTAGAGCTCCAGAATTTATTCCTATTATAACTGAAAGCTTGCACTCTTTGACCAACATCTCCCTATTTCCACCCTTCTGCCACCAACACCTGGTAACTACCATTCTACTCTTTTTTTTTTTAATGGGTTCCCATCTTTTATATTCCTCATAAAAGTGAGATTGTGCAGCATTTGCATGGGTTTCTGGAACACTGAGAATGTTATATCTTGACTTCAGTGGTGGTTAAATGAGTGTATACTTCAAAAATATTAGTTACGTTTTTCTGCACTTTTTAAATGCATGTTTTATTTTTCAGTGCAAGATTAAATATACTATGTGTATGTGTGTATAATCATTCGTAATAACGCCATACGTAAAAAACACAAGAATAAACTTAATAATAACTGTGAAAAATATATTCATGAAAGATCTAAACTTTCATGAGAATTATAAAAAAGTTTTGCATAAATGGAGAATTACTTATTTTAGATGAGAAGTGTCAATATCATGGAGCTGAAGCTTCTCACTAAATCTATAAATTTTATGTACAGTCTCTGAAAATCTTAATGGATTTAAAATTGGAATGGAGCAAAAGTATTTCAAAATTAATGTGAAAAGCTAAATATTATAAGGACATGCCCTGTCTATTATTAATATTTATTTTTAAGCACTATTAAGAGAATAGATATATAGCTGTATGATCATTAATGTATGAAAAAATAATACTTCAAATTGATGGAGAAGGTAAGAATGTCATAATGGTATTAGGAAAATTCAAGGGAGGAAAACCACTAAATGAATAATGATTGACTTCTAGATTATAAGAAAACATTTTAAAATAATTATATAATTTTAGAGTGCAGAAAAATCCCATAGCAGAAAGGATACTAGATAAGATTTGTAGATTTTTCTGCATATATATTTAAAAATCAGCTTAGTAAAATCACCATAATCAAAATTAAAAGTCAAATAACAATCATGTAGCAAACAAGGTGTTACTACTATCTTCTAATATGTAAAGAATTCCTCAGTGAAAGAAAGATGAACAATCTACTAGAAAAATGGACAAAGGACATCAGAGAGCAACTTACAAATGAAGAAATGGTAATAGGCAATAAATATTAAATAATAATAGTAAATATTAAAGACTATCTCACTGAATCTAAGATATATAATTTAAAATATCTTTCATCTATCTTAGTGGAAGAGATTTAAAATATTATTATATCCAGTGTTGGCCAGATAGTGGGAAAATGGGTATTTATATACACTGCTGATAAAGGCAGGAATTGGTATTTATAAGAGACAATTTGAATATATATATATATATATATGCTCTTTTACCCAACAATTCCATTTTTAGAGGAGCATATTAAGGAAATAATTGGACAAGTGAGCAACACTCTATATAAGGATGTTCATCACAGCATTATTATATAACAGCAAACAGATAAGAAACAACATAAATATTCAACAATAGGGAAATTGTGAAATACATACAATAGAATATCATTTTGTCATTTAAAAATTGTATGAAATATATTGTTGGTGAAAATAGCACGTATTGTATAGTCCCATTTATTTAAAAAATCATATGCATGTATGCATTGAAAGTGTTCAGAAGGCTAAGCACCAAGATTTTATTTTTTTTAGCACTAAGATTTTAACATGGTTATCTCTATATGGCAGGATTTTGAATGATACCTTCTTCTTTATAATTTTCTATTTAATAAAAAAGAATATTAGAAAATACAAACATCAACAAAGAAATATTTTCCATCTATTAAGCTGGCAAGAGTTTTTTTAAATGTAAATGCACCATTGGTGGGAACATGGGTAGGTATGCTGTCTCATACCTACTTGGGAAATTAGAAATTGATAAGAATTTTCAGAAAAGCAATGTTTCACATGTATCAAAAACAGTATTAAAATTAATCGTGAAAAATTAGCAAGTGTACTGATAGTGGATTGGTTAAATTATAGCATAATAGCCACACAAAGGAGTTCTATATAGGCATTAAAAATGAGGATGCATATTTATCCTTAGCAGTATGGTAGAATATTCATGGCACATCTGAGAAAAGTCATATGTAAAAGAGTAAATTTATGGGATGTAATATAATTAAATATAGATATGGATAGATATAATTATCTTAATATCAAGGATATGTTAATAATTGGTGGTGGACACTGGTGGTTTGAATTTTAATTTTTTGTGTTTATACAGTGAAACTAAAATATTGATAATAATAATGGCATGTGAAGATCTTAGCATCTGCAACTCCCACTCTGTTCTGCTAATACCAGTGGTCGTGAGTTAGACTGATATCTAACATACAAGGTACTGGTTTCACCTGGCACTGATTAGGAAGCTTAAAGAAAGTCCGGAAATGAGCAGCATACAAAGCAAAAACAACAACAAAAAAAGAGGTCTGCTGACTTCCGGGCCGAGATTCTGATGTCTTGGTCATTCAACACTCGAGTTGTTTGTGTTCACAAGAGACAAGCCTCATTGTGTGTGGATAATTAGAGGTCAGAGAACACATGGGCTCTGGGGTCTCTTTGGATTTTATACCTGGCTAGCCACGTAGCTCCCTCAAAGGAGCAAAACTAGCATTCATTCTCTAGTGTGGCTCCATCTTATCAATACTGGCCACTCATTACTAAATAAACATCTGGACAATGATGTACAGATGTTTTTTCTGATACATAACCCTCAGATAGATTCTCATCCATCTTGAAGCTAGTAAAGGTAAACACCTAACAATTACTTGAGTTAATATTGCCAAGGGGGATTCAAACCTTCCCATGTCTCTGAAGCTAGAGAAAAAACCACAGAACTAACTGCTTACCCTTTCCTTCTGATATGTCATTGAAGTCATTTGAAAAATCAAATTTCACTCTTTCCTACACACTCTACATTGCATGCATTCTAATATGTGATTAGATTTCGGGGCTTGCCTCATGGAGCCAGGATATTTTCATGTTGCTCACTCTCCCGGGAATATTTTCCCAACCCGGCATTAGCGTGAACATCTGGCTTAAATCTAACCTCCCCTGTGAACCCACCTCACCAAACAGATCACTTCTTACTCCATGTTCCTATAGTTTTCTGTTCACACCTTATATTAGAAGCTAATTCTCATTTCTAAGCTAGCATCATTACAACCCGGCATATAGCTCCACCGGTGGTTATTTTATAAATAATGGAAGACAGCAGCAAAGATAATTCCATAAATACAAGCAATAATGTGCATACATAATAAACAGTGATTTCCAAAGGATGCTGATGGTTTGTTACATTATTTCATGCACATGTACAAACGAGTTTTCTTATATTCTTCTTCCCTCAGTCCTAGTTGTAAGTATTTCTCCAAAAGCTCAAAAAAAGTGATTGTGAAAGACACATTAGCTTTCAAGTCTTCCGATTCACTTAAGGTAAAGCACACAATGGAATACATAAAACAAAGCAAAACAAAAACACAATTGGCTTGTATTCTAAGGCTGTGGTTTTACAGTCATTACTTGGCCAATATTCCCACTTTGATAGGAGTAAGGACTGCAAGATTAGGTCTAGGGAGGGATTGTATTTAGCTGAGATCTGGAGAATCACTTAATGAAGCAGACTGCGAAGGAACCGGGGAGATTTTTTTTTTTTTTTTTTTTTTTTTTGCGAGGGGAAGGGGGTTTGCCTTTGGCAAATATTCTAGTAGTAATAATAGTAATGCCATGTCTCCAAAAGAAAGCCACGATTATGGCTCACATTAGTTTGTATTAGCATCTACGGACGACAGGTCTCTGCCTGCCAGTGTTCATACACTCATAAGCACAGTAGCAGCTGAGAGAAACCTCTGACTATTTGTTACTTAGTGATACTGCCTCTGGCAGGGTAGAAGCAAGTCTCTCTCAGGGGAAATTGCTGATGTTACTATTTTAATTTGCAAACCACATTTCTCTGGTTGATGATGAGATTTCAAATAACCTAGACAAAACAGACCCTAGTTTAACAAGCTGGAAAAATACAAGCAAGAAAAGCAAACAAAAATATTTTTAGCCTCTCTCTCTAATTGCATAATTGAAAAATCAACTCTCCCAAAAGCATCTTGCAAGGGTGATGCCACAGACGGAGGAACCAATTTAAAACAGTATCCAACCTGAGTCCCAATCCGATTCACTCCAAGATTTAACCTAGTGCTACCCAGAACTAAAAGATAAATATAAAGGTAGATGGTATTTAAGCATGATGAAGAAATATACATTTTAAAGAATACTGTAGTTGTAACAGATGGTTCATATGATACGGGTTGTTTATTTGTGTCTACTGAATGGAAGATGTAAGAGCATTGAAATCTTTTACCTCTAGAATAATAAGCAGTTTACGCATGAATTTTATATGCATATTACGTATTTGTATTATATTCACAAAACACATATTCCACTAAAACCAATTAAACTGTAATATGAGTTCGTCACATTTATGGGCATGAAAAACATATCAAGAGACTATTAAGTCCATCTGTCCAAACTTTACATTGAATAATCTTTGAATTAATATAATTAGAAAATGTGTCTAACTCAAATAAGGAACAAAGCAGTATCAAGAATTAGTTATAGAAACAAAATGCATCTCAATTAAAGCTTTAAGTTACATATATTTGAGACAACATAACTATAACTTATTTATTATTATAAATACATACATACATACATACATAATATATAAAACACATGGAGTTGAACCTCCAATTTTGTTACCGAGAAGCCACTCATTATTCGTTTTCAATGAATTTAAGGAGTACTACTTAGGCATAGAATAACTGCTCAGTACTACTTGGCATTTGCTCATGATCATCATAAGGGCAACGCAATTAGATGCAACACTTTCCTGTATTTACACCTTGACAAACCGTGGTGCCGTTTGAGAGCCTGCTGTCTATCCTGGAAATACGCGTTTGACCGATTTTGTCTCGGTGAAGCGGATTGTTTCCCTACTGAGAAGAAACATTTTCTACAGATACCTGTACAATATTTACATGACTTATCTTAATCAGAAATGCCCTTTCCAATATGCCTGGCTCTTCTTGGCTCTGTTCTGGGAAGAAACAGGTAGGAATTTCTTCTGCCTTTTTCCAGATTCTCTTCTTAGTCCAGGCATACGTTCAGGTGAAAAGGACAATTGCTTAGCTTCTGTTAGTCTCTTTACAGTAATTCGGTTCTTCAAATGCAAAATTCTCCTGTCATTTTCCCAGCCCCCTACATCTACTGATTGGTTTGGTCTCTCATGGATTGGAGTGGAGTAATTCATTGCTTTACAACTCATGAAGTGGGGCTTCTTGGTAGGTCTTGAAGTTTTTCTTTATTTGATCTAATGACAGGGATTTTTTCATTTTCCTTAGCTTATTTCTCACTAGGAAATGGAAGGTGATATCCATGGAAGAGAGAGGATGAAAGATGGCTAGGGTGTCCAGTCATGTACATGTTCGTGCATGTCGGTAGATATAAAAATGACTCAGGGCAAAATTACAAATGTTGTCAAGCATGATTTCTCAAAATTTCTTATCCATTTCTAGCATTTTCTGGGAACTGGACCCCTCATTCCCATTGGCTATTGGGTTTTACCACATGGTCTCTGTATCTGGAATAGCCCTCTTGGGATGACAGAACTACAAACTTCTGACATTCTTCAGTATTTATTTGTTCAGGAATCTTACCAACTGAAGCAGAGTAGTAAAGAGATATTTGTACTAGGGAATTTAATCCCTCAAATGTGAAAATCTATTTGTACATGTTTGACTGAATGTAGATATATATTGTCTGAGAACAAAGATGTTGTCCAGGGTTTGAACAGAAAGCTAATTCTTCCTCTTCTCTGTTTTCTCTTGTATTCCAACAAGTTGATACATTAAATCCAATCTAACTTAAACTTTCACTGAGCCTACAGTTCTGTTCCCAAGGAACTCAATGTCAAAAGACTGAAAAAGACCAGGAAGCATTGGTCCAATCTATATCTAGCAGGTCTACAGTGACCTGCTGTAAGTGTAGAGAGTATAAAGAAACTCCAGGCCATTTCCATTTGGGTATTCAGGAGGAAAGAGAGCCAATCTTCTCCTTAACCAAACAAGAGTTGTGAGTATGCCAAGCATCCATGCTAGACAGCAGCATTAAGTTGAAAGTTGCTCCTGGATGACACCAAAGTCAACGTAGCAGAGCAAAGAGAGCACAAGTGTGCATATCTGCCACCTAAGGAATTCTGAAACCCTTATGAAAGTTTCAAGGAGAGTGAGACTTTGGGAATTTGTATATAAAGGCTCAGAATTTAAATATCCCACACAGAAAAAAAGACTGTGTTAAAATGGTCTTTCTCTATGAAAACACTCCTTCATAAGTAAAAGGCTGAGGTATGGCAAAGATAGAAAAGTATGGACAATTCTAAAGGGCATTATCTATGGGGAGGGTGGGGACAAAACAGCAGTAATAGAGAAAATGAACTCACTAACATTCTGCACTAAATTTAAAAGAAAAAGAAAAGATAAGGTATTCAAGCCAATGGACTTTGGAGTCCACCGAGAAATGTCAGCAGCAAAAGGAAGCTTCAAGTAACAGCGTGTCACAAAAAAACTGACTGACAGATGTTTAGATCAGAGTGTCAGGAGAGGAAAAACATTGAGCAGAATTTGTTGCCCCTGGTTCTTCTCCCCCAGAGTTAACCTAATGTCTGGCTTCTCATCCTTATCAGTTAGGGTCCAATCAGGAGACAAAACCACATGAGCTACTTTAAGCAGGGTCAGCTTCATAGACAAGTGACAAGGCACTCATGTAGGGGCCCACACTCAAGTTCCACACTTGAAATTTAACACTCTGTAGTTGTTGCAATGAAATTCTGGATAATTTTACCTTTGAATGTGTGTTTTATAAGTGGGACAATGAAGTCAGACAATGGGATAATAAAGCATGTTCCAAAGGCTTACAGCCTCAGCACACACATGGTCCCTCATCTTGCTACCTCTCCTGACTGAGTTCTCAGTCTCCCACTTCTCACTCTGGTGCCCCAGACCCTCACTGGCCTCACTTTCCTACCCCTGCCTAATGACAGTGGCTCTTCTACCCCAGCATAGTCCTGGGCATGGGGGCAGGAAAGTCCAAGTTGAGCACATGTATCCCACAGACTCACGGGGCCTCCCTAGGTGGACCAGCCCTGTCTGTGAGCCTCTTTCCCACCCCCATCTACATACCGACTACAGGAATTTTTTTTTTTAAAGATTTTATTTATTTATTTGAGAGAGAGAATGAGATAGAGAGAGCATGAGAGGGAAGAGGGTCAGAGGGAGAAGCAGACTCCCTGCTGAGCAGGGAGCCCGATGCGGGACTCGATCCCGGGACTCCAGGATCATGACCTGAGCCGAAGGCAGTTGCTTAACCAACTGAGCCACCCAGGCGCCCCCGACTACAGGAATTTTAAACCTTTGTGCTGAAGTTTTAAGACCCTTGAGAACCATCCATCTCCTGTGGGTTGGGTGACAGGCCCATGAAAAAGGGTGCCACCTGGTTTGATTTCCCCAGATGCTGACTTCAGCCAGGGTGTGCCACATCAGTTCAGCAGCCAGTGAGAGGGGATAGCCAATAGCCATCAAGCCCAGCCACTGCAGACCCTGGGCTCCTATTAGAGTACACACCACCATGAGAATGTCCCCATGCCTGCAAGCCCTCCCTTTGCTGGCTCTATGCCTAGACATACCGTCTCCCCAACTCTCCAGGCTTCCTGAGTCTCATTTGCATTTGTTCCTTCTGGCCAGCTCAAGGCACCCTCCAGGAATGAGCCACAAAATGCAAATTGTTCAGTGTTGGAGATTCCACATTGGAATAAATGGTCTGATATTTATACTTGAAATTGGCATTGTTCACTATAAAGATGAATGGTCAAATTCACACTATTTTTAAAACTTTTTATTTTATTTTTACTTAGAATGACACTGAATAGAAAATAAACAACACTATGACAAGTTGAGAGAGAGATCAAAGAAGAAAGAAAAAGATCTTACTGTGTACCTTTACTGGCACTTTTCCCACTTTTTCAATAAGATCTGCATTTTCTTTTTGCACTAGTCCCCAAATTCTGCAGCTGGCCCAGAATTTAATATAAAGAATTGTTACCTAGGTATTAAAGAACTGAAAAGGCAAAAAAGGAAATAAGGCATCATGGAGATAGAAAATACAGGAAACATCTGCCATCTTTACGGAGGAAAAGGAACGTAGAGAAGAGGTTAAGGTATTCATAATCTAGACACTTGGAGGAAAAGCCCCACAGGATGAAAACTCAGACCTTTGAGAAGTCAGCGCTGCTCAGGAGGTGCGCCATCACTACCATTCAGGAAAGCTTTCTGCAATGATGGGAATGGTTTATGCTCTCCGCATGGGACTATTGTACCCTTGAAATGTGCCAGAAAAACTGAATTTAAAATGTTATTTAATGTTAATTACTTTCAATTTCCACAGGTAGCTAGTGGCTACCCTCTTAGTTAATACAGTGCTAGAGCCTCTCATTTCAGAGGAGGAATCTGTCAGCTCTGAAACACAGACTTTGGAGGAAGATGCACTGACCAACTTGTGTTAGTGACTCTGGAGCATGTGATGAAGATGACTTTGTCAGTCTTGAGAAAACAGAATAGTGAATCAACAGCAGCTACTGGAGTGAAGCAGCGCTGCTATGGTGATGTGGTCAAGAACAGAGTCACAGAAATGAACAAATCCATTCTTGCTCCTGGAGTTTTCCAGTATCCCTCTAGCGCCCCCTATTGGGAGTGTCTGGGAGGGCACCAACTAGGAAAGCAGGAAGTGAAATTTGCAGAAATGAAGTGTGAATAAGCATCACAAAGCCGAGACTGGAAGAGTGGAATGATGCTAGCACATCATCTCGGCATCTTCTTTGTGGACTATGACTTTTGGAACTTTTTGGATAAAATTGTATTCCCTCTTCACGAACTTTTGTACCAGCCCCATCCCCAACTCGGCTTCTCTTCTCAGCTTGCACTTGTTTCTAATTGTGCATTAGTGGGCACTGACCTTGCTCAACTCTTAGATGTATTTCAGCTCAGTCCCCAGGATGTGATAACATGTGACAAGTGAAGAAAACAAAACAAAAACTACTAAAACATGAATGAAGATCTTAGTTGTGAAGGAGGGACAAGCAAGGATGGTATTAGGGAGGATAGCCTACACTAAAATTTCCCTTTTCATCTCTAACCATTTTTTCCTGAATAACCCAATCCTGATTCTATAGCTACAAAGACAGTTTCTTGTAATTTATAATATCCTAATTGCAGTTTACAACTTGAATACGGTTATTGCTACTACCTATAAAGTAAACTAGAGATTCCTTGGGAAATTCTTATGTGATTGAAAACCTAGCCCCAGGAATTAAGCCCATCTGGTATTGATAAACTCTATTTCCCACACTCATGGGACTTGTGATCTAGTAAGAAATTTAGAAATAAAAATATTAGGGGATTATAATTAGTAGAGATTTGACTCTCTCAAATAGACAAGGACAATATTTCAATTCGTCTGCCATCTTGCACATTCAAAACTAGTCACTCAAAACAAAACAAAAAAACACATTAGGAGCTTGTGTATCTGAACTGAGGATGTGCCCCAATTCATCTCAATTTGTCCCTAAAGAACAATTAATTCCAAGTTTCCTGAGACGGGCATTTTAACTTCAAAAGTGCTCTTCACCAGCACCTGTTTCTTAAAACCCTGTGAGGTGATACTCCAGTCTATTCTACTCCATGGTGTCAGTTCTTCTCTTCAATATTTATCACTTCCCATCTGCAAACGTTGACCACATTACCCGCCTGTCCCCAAATGTGTCACAGTACATGCTGCATCTCAAGGGTTAAATTAAACTGTTTCCTGTGTCGGACAGGAAAAGACACTACTCACTGGAGAGAAAAAAAAATTATCCTCCTGAATCACAAATGCAACTTTTCTTGGTGTTTATGGGGGCTGTACAAAACATGAGATGAATATAAGCTATGCCATTTCATGAGAAATTAGCTTGATTCTAATATAGAAATTCTACTGAGGGTTAAATATAACCATCAATTTTTCAGTACCTTTTTTCACATAAGAATTTCTCCAAAATAATATTTTATTTCATCTTATTATTATTTCCAAAGATCTTATATAAATTAAAATCTAGGGTTATAAGTGAGATATCAATTAACATAAGAATCAATTTAATGGTAATTTAAATAGCTAACTGTTATAATTTTTGCATAATGAAGTGGCCTCTGAGCTTGAAGTCCTAATCATGTCTAATTAATTTAAAGGATGTTACTTTTTATTATCACTGAAATTTCTGACAGGTGATAAAACATTTAGGGTTGCCATCACAAACTTTTTACATCAGCTTTACTGTAAGTTGACAAGCCATAGATCATCCCTCTGAAAATGACTATTTAGGAAAAAAAAAAACTCAACTACATTTGTGAAGTTATAGCATGGAACCGCTATTTTATCCATGAAAAGGAAAGCAATTCTATTCTCTAAAATAATACAAGAGTTGACATTTTATTTTCATGATCTCAATAGCTGTAATCAACCTTCATAGGGAATAATCAATTTCAATTTCAGAAAATAATCTTCATAACCTCTTGAGTTTATATAGTACCTATATTGCCAGAAACATTAATATACTTTCCATTGTCAATATAAAAAAAGTCTTGATCTTGTGAGGATCAGACAGCAAATAAATCTAACTGCAAGCGGATTTGCTAAAGGGCTTGTCATTTCTTTAAAATAGAATGTTAAAATATCTATCATTAAAGGCATTCTCAGTAATGTAAAATAATATGAAGAAAATTATTCTAGATTCCATGGTCATTGAAAAACCAAATCCAAAACATGGAAAGCAAATAGATAAGTCTAAAGCAGATACAAGCTAACATGTGATTCAAGTGATGATGGAAAATGGAAGCCTCCAGCCAGCATGACCCCAAGATCTGTACAACAGGGCTGTTCTTTTAAAGAGAAAGAAAATAATTATTTTAGAAATCCCTGAGAGGGATTTTATGTAAGATAAGCACAGTCAGAAAACAGAGTGAGTAGTGAGTAGCTATAATCTGAAGGTCAGTCTGCTGGGCAGCTTTTGTTAGAATGGAGAGAGAAGAGAGAAAGTAAGCCACACGTTGAGGCATCATGGCAAACCAGTCAGGAACACGGACGTGGGCTTTGGCTATGGAACCTTGGGAGGGTTCTTCAACCTCTTTGTATTCCAGCTCTCGCTCTGTAAAATGTGGCTTCTGATAGATAACACCTTCCCAAGTTGTTATAAGGGGAATTAAGTGAATTCATAGGTGTAAAATACTTTAGAACAGTGCCAGATACATAGTAGTGCTTCATACGTGTTTGCTGTTATTGAAATCTTAGGCTAAGCCACTCAGGAGGGTCTAGGAACTTCTGGAGCTCTTGGCAAAAAAAAAAAAAAAAAGAATATGCTTTAAAGCTATGGAGGCAAAAACACTTTCTTAACCTTGGGTTCAAAAGTGATCTGCGTAGATTCAGGCTTAGTCTACTCTGATACCTGAAAGAGAATAGAAGCAACTTATAATGGTAACAAAGGAAAAGCCCTGGACTACAAGTCACAAGGCCACTGACCTCTCATTTATTTTTGTAAGCTTTAAGAGATATGAAAACAACAAGAGCTTTGGGGTCAGTCAAAGCAATTTGAATGTCATTTTTACCAGGTCTGGCTGTTTGACCTTGGACAAGTGGTTCACCTTTTTGATGTTCAGTGTCTTCATCCATAAAACAGGGATGATAATACCTAATTCTTTTGTGAATAAGTAAAATAAGCATATTAAATACTTAGTAGAATACCAGACCTGCCAATCATGACATGTTAATTCTATTCCCTTTCTCTTTTCTGAGCCTCAATTTTCATCTGTAAAATGGAAATGTTAATATCCAACACAAGATAATATTAACACCAATTTTTTTTTCTAATTTCTCCACTGTCTTTTCAAGATTTACACTGCTACACAAAAATTTTTGTGATTACTGCCATTTCTTTGTTATACAGCTTTTGCAAGACATGACATTTAACCCACAAAGCATATATAGCACAAGTCAGCTGCTAAGCTTAGGTTATCCTGGAGGTAGAAAATTCCAGAAAGGCACTTATGAGAAAAATAGTAGCAAACATGAAGGAGAAAAAGGAGGAAGAGTGCTTTGGGCCTCATTCAGATCAGGAGACACTCTTTGCCTTCTTCAGAATGAAAAGGAAATAGTCTTGAGAATGAAAGCCTGTGTAATTTCTCCTATTACAACAGGATACATCCCCCACAAAGAACATGCAAAGAAAGCCATACAGAATATTCCCACCTAAGTTCCTGCAAAGTGCAAGATCTGTGAAATAGCAAGAGAAAGAACAATTTAAAACAACAACAACGACAAAACTTTATCATGTACCAGAAATCTGCCTTTGAGCAATGTGTTAGTGGGTTAGGGTACAGAGTTTCTCCTTTGCCTTTAGAATTCAGCTTTGTTCAATTACATAAAAGTAAAATCTAGGCTGAGAATGTTTTGTAATTAACAATGGGATAACAGGTGCCTGATCTGGGGGGCTCCTTTAACCCCCTTCGGTTTCCCTGGCAGAAAGTTTTACTTGACTAAGGTCATTTTTTCCACTGACTCCTGGCCTTCAAAATAATTCAGAACACAACATTGCAGGTCAACTCCCCAACTAGGGCATGACCAGAAAAGAGGACCAAAGTGGGGACTCATAGTAGACATCAGGGGTGAGACTGAAACCACGTCTATCCTACTCTAACTTTAGGCACATCCCTGTGACCTCCCAGTATTTCCAGTGTTGCTGGGTTGGGTAATGTACCATATGGGGTACTCAACAGTAGGGGAGGCAGGTACTAAAGTCAGGCCCAGGATCATGGCACAAGGCTACCATGAGTTCTGTGAAGAAAGAACTCCCTCTTTCTAATCTATCCAGAAATGCTAATGCACTATCAGTGGTGCTGCCAGCCCTGCATTAATTTGGGGCTTCACTGTTTCCCAAGTGGACTTGTGATAGTCTCCCAAAAGAGTGGTTTTCAAAAATTGCTGCATTTAAAAGTTATCTTGGGAATTTTAAAAAAATCCTAATGCCCAGGGCACACCCTAGACTGATAGATAAACTCCCAATCTCTGCAGGTAGGATCCAAGCATAAGTAGTGTTCAAAGCTTCTCAGGTGATTCCTATATGCAGACAAGCTTGAGAATCAGGGTTCTAAACAATTCATTGTCTCTAATTTAGTATCCCTGTGGCCCATCCTCTTCATTATCCAAGAATAATGAAATTCACCTGCAAAAAAATATTTTTAAAAGCTCCCATTGCCTACAACAGTGTTCTTGAAGTATGGACAGCAAATCAACAGAATAACCTGGCCAGTTTATGAAAATACAGATTCCAGACCCCACCTTCAGAGTGGGGAATGAGGGTAATAATTTTCATTTTTTAAACAGCCATGGCAGATGATATCCATGAATCTTAAATTTGAGGACCACTGATCTCCAGGATAAAGGCCAAATCCTTTAGTATGGACCTTATTACTGTCCTGGCCTGGCTTTCCAGATCCTGTTTTGCTCAATCACCTAGAGTTTGCTCTCATCCCAACACCCCATGCTCCAACAATCCCAAATTTGTCTCTCAACATATCGCCCCCTCCACCTAGAATATCCTTAGGTAAATCACTTAACCTCTTCGAGCCTGTTTTCCTCATCTGTAAAATGGGGATTATGATATGCATCCTTGGGGCTGTTTGAAGATTAACTGAAATAATATATTTGCAAATGTCTAGCTCTAGGCCTGGTCCAAAGTAAATGCTTAATACTCATTCATTCACTAATTCCAGAACTTGTAAATTCAGAGTGTCTGGGCAGAGTTGTGCTTAAATAATGCTGAGGAAGTATTGACTGCAGATCCACTGCCTGAACCCGGGAATGCCAATCCCACTACACTAGAGTAAGCATATTTGTAATATGAAAAAAAATAAGTTGGGGGAGAAATTGCCATACTCCTAGGATTTCACAGGTCACCACTGAATGTACTAAAAAATAAAAAAATCCCTCAAAAAATGGGATGCCTGGTCTCCTTAGCTCCGAGGCAGCTTATTCAAGAGTGAAGTTTTAAGACCTGAATAAATTAATGCCCATATTAAACACTAGGTTAAATTCAGTCCCTGGCCTAAAGGTCCTTGTGGTCTAAAGGAAACCACATATAAAAATGGACACATGCACCAGGAGGAATTTATAAAGCTATTTTTTAAAGCTTTGTTATTTTCTCACTTTATCCCATATTCTTGACTGATAAATGGAGGGAGAAAAAAATGGCAAGGTGAAATTTGCTCCTGGTCCTTATGCATCCCAAATATTTATTTAGTTTTCATCTGATATGTATTAAAACTAATTTGTAATTATGTTTATTGTTTTATATGCACCTAATAAATCACTGAGTTTGTTGATAATGATGATGATGATGATGACTGACAGTTTTGAGCCTTTACAAGGTGCTAGGCATTTAGCAAATGCTTCCCAAATATGCTTTATAATTTAGAGAACATAAATCAGAAATAAATATTTTCATTTCCATTTTTTCAGATAAGGAAAGGGAACAGGAGATAAGCTATTTAACTTGTTTACAGTTCTTCAGCCATTCCTGCAGATCAAAGATCTGAAATAATGTGTCTTTAGCCCCAAGACCCAAGCTCTTAACTACAACAAAATCCATGTTACCTATAGCAATAATGGTTTAATTATATAGCAAAACAGGCTTAGGAACAGGCAACTACTTATCAACAGGAATATCTCTTCCTTAAGAAGTGGTGGCCTGACATAGATTTGCCTTCTAGCTTGATCCGTCCTGTAATCAGTACAAGTATGGTCCTAACACTGGAAGCATTCCCAAAGCCCTCCAACAGCTTATCACAAAGTCTATTTAGAAATGTAAGTCCCATTACTCCTGTGGATGTGTTCTTACATTGGATAGAGATGTTGGTTTGGAATTGCTAAGAATAGATATTTATTTCAGCTAGTGGTAACCTGGTCTTCTCCTTGGGAGCTGATGGATAATTACATATAAATTTTAAAATTCTGAAGACTTCTTCATAGCAAGAATAAGCAAGAATATGGAATCTTGTTTGCTTTATAGTATTTTTCTCTGAGAAGCCCATCACCCTAAAAATGGCCATAAATGGAATTCTTTTCAAATTAATTTCAAAAAAAAATTTTTACACTTGCTGTTTATTCAAGAGACTCTTAAATACATCTTAAGTAGTTTAAAATTTTGGTTTTTAGCAGAGAAGTAAATACTTACACAACTAATCACACCTAGTATGTTAACTTATATACTGATGCTTAAGACAATTCCCTGTACAACCAGGAAAAGCGCAATTATTTTTTTCCTGGAGAAGGAATTTCTAAAATTATTTATAATAATAAAGGAACACCTGTAGAATATTCATAGAAGAAATAAAATTTGACTTTAGTTTCAAAATATCTGTATGATTGTGTCTTGTAAAGTTTGGAAAAAAGCATTCTAGGCAGATAGAACAGAACACATTAGGTTTGTTTTGAATATGCGACAGATACAACTAGAAACAATGGGTAGATGCTAAGAGAGGGCAGGAAATCAAAGAGAATTGGTAACACCGTTATTAACCTTCAAAGCTTGATGGTTAGGTACTTGGTAGGGATGTTGCAGAGAAAACTCAAACATCAGATATGTCCTTGGACTAGATAAATTCATGATATTTGCAAACCTGCATTTCTTACTGGATGTTGCACAGCCACAGGAACATGCACCATCTCAAACTTCAAGGGAACAGCTAATTTCATGACTTTTGTAACATAGTAAGCTAAACTTGCAGATGTCCCAAATTATCATGCTACAAAATAACACAGAAATTGTACCCTCAGGGACATGACTTCCCTGTTCTCCTTATCATCCATTTCCTCAGGCAAAAGAACGAAAATACCAACAACAACAAAAATGAGAATTTCTCAATTAAGAACAACTTACGTTGAAATAAAAATAAGGCATAAAAACAAAAAGGAAAAGGATGATATAATCACATAGTCAGTTCTTCTTATCTAATTCTTTTAATTTTCTACTTGATCTCTCTAAAGTTCACCTTATATAAATGTAGACATTTTTTCATGATCGTGCAACACACGTGGCACACATAGGGAAAATCTTTGCTTTTTTTTTTTGTTATGCTTAGTAAAATGCCTACCTTCTTTTATCAATTGGAAGCTTATAATGAAAGAATCTACATACTTGATTTATTATAAGGTTAATTCCTAAGCAAAGTAAGGATCTTGAATCAATAAGCTTCTAATCTGGACTGGTACTAGAGGAGCATATAGGAAAAGTATTGATCAAAAAGTCACCTCTCTCCATTCCATCTGTCAATATCAATGTCTCTGTATAGTTTCCACTCTGAATTATTATATTTTTGTAGAAGCCTTTCCAAACTACACATTTATAGTCCATCATTTTTATTCATCTTTTTTTCCACTTGTTCTAAAACTACTTGGCTGACTCAAAGTCCCATGTATTAACTTTTTAATTTTTGCTCATCTAAATATGAATAACTATACATTTATACTTTAGCCAGAACATATCCATATATAAACCCTATAATCATTAAAATCACTAAAAAATAAAACATAGGCTATTATATTTATCCTTACTTGAATTATAATTATTTTTTTTCCACTTTATATTCTCTCTTGTATGAGTACCATTACGGATCCATGACTTTTCCTGTGGAAACTCAACTTGTTCCAATTAACCATAATGATAATTTTAATAATTACATTTAGTATTATTTTACATTCAATTTTTTCACAATTTGACTAGTACAAATTCATTTAAAAGTTGGCAACTTTGCCCTTTCAGTACTGCCCTGACATTTAAAAACTATCCTTGCTTTTGTGCACTTAGCTCCTTCGTGAAACCCCACTTAAACATGATAATGAAGATATCAGAAGGGAGAAGTCCACAAGACAAAGGACTGGGACATGTGATGAGTGATGACAAAATGTCTGAAGCTAGGAAACAGACTCAACCTGTCTTAGAAACTAAGTCTGTGTTTATGGAGGAGTAAATTGGTGGGGAACCAAGAAATAAGCCAATTGGACTTAGAGGTACACTATGTTTCCAAAACATGTAGGTTTTGGCAGATTGGTTAGAATTTTGTAGTTGAAGCAATTAGAGCCCTAACTACCCTCATCACTGCACAAAACAGCATTGCTAACCACCCAGTTTCAGGCAGATGTTTGAAGATGTACTCTCTTAAACCAGAGGGAGCCATCATGAGAACAAAGGGCTAAGTGAATGTTTACATCTTGATGCTTGAAAACCCAAGCCTTCTCCCACTTTGGCCCTGGCCCAACAGCCATGCTTACACTCCTCAGACAGAGCATTATGGTTTCCAAAGACCTATAATAACTGCCTCATGACTTCATAAGAAACTCACTACCCAATATCCTCATAGCTAGTCAGCTCCTTTGTGTTTACATTTTAACAAAAACAGACACTGGTGGGTCACCAGACATTTGAGAAAGAGACAAAAACAAATACATATGGACTAAAAAAATAAAAGTGGAGGAAACAAAGGGAAGAGAAGCAGAAGAGGACTTAAAGAGAAATAATTTAATAGTCACAAAGAAAAGAGATAATAGCATATTTCTGAAACAAGAATAGGAAGTCTCAAAACAAACAAAAAACTCAGAGACCCTGAAAGAGATCTTCAAAATTGAAAAAAATCAAAGTGATATCAGAAATGAAAAGGTTAATAGAAGAATTGGAAGGTAAAATTGGAAAAATCTCCTTAGGAAGTAAAATGAAAACCCAAAGAAATGAAAAAATAATGAAGAAAAGATTTCTAAAAGAGTCTCTGAAGGATGAGTCTTAAGAGTCTTAAGAAAAAGAGAACACAAAAACAAGAGGGAGAAAATTATCAGAGAACAGTGAGAAAGATTTCCTAGAACTAAAGACTTTGAGCCACATTCTCATAAGCCTCTGGTAAGAAAAAAAACTCTAAAATAGTTTCTAGTGAGAAAAAAAATCATGAAGTATTGACTACAAAAAATGGCATCAAGTATTTTGATAGCACACATCTTCACAATTCTGAGGAAATATATTTCTGTTCTAGAATTCTAATTCTATCCAGATTCCTAATCAAGTATGAGAGCAGAAATAAAAACTTTTACAGATTATAAAGATCTAAAATATGCAGCCTGCCACAGGCATCCTTTTGGGGAAAATTAATGGAGGATGTGCTCCATGCAAACGATGGGGGAAAGGAACAGAGTTAACCAAAAAAAAAAAGAAGAAGAAGAAGAAATGCAGACATAGCATTCTATGTGACTCAGTTGTCAGATATATGTATTTATATAAAATAACACTGAATAGTGTGTTAACTAAAGATTTGACATAAATATCATAAGAAGAAAGGGTAGAGAAAGTATAAATGGAGTAAAATCCTGAACTCCATTGGCAGTAGGTCTAAAATAATATCTAAAACTAAAAAAGATCCAGAAACAGTCATATCAGAATGTTATTCAGAAATAAAGGAAATCCTAAAGGAAGAGTGAAGAAAGTTATAATTGGTTACATCTTGGGATAGGAATCAAAATTAGGAAGTAGTGTTGTAAGTGACTGCTGTTTTCCATTAAAAGTTCTGCAGAAAAATTTACTACTTATTACCATTTTAAAAAGCTCTTATAACAATGAAAGGATAGAAAAAAAGAAAATCCTTAACCTCACAAAGTGTTTTTACTACAGATATTTTAAATAGCTATATTCTTATAAAAATCAAAGAAAATAGGTTTACTTCTTTCATTTTCCTTAACATTATACTGCAGTTTTTATTCAATCCATAAAATAGGAAAAAGAAATAAATGACACACACATTGGTAAGGAAGTGATAATCTTTCATCATCTATAAATGGCATAATTATCTGTGTAGAAATGCAAAAGAAACTCTACTTAAATATTTAAAATAAATAAGAAAGTTCATCAAGATTTCTGGATCAAATATCAATACCCTGAGAATTTTTCTGTCTTACTGTCTGAGGGCCTTTATATTTGCTGTCCCTTCTGCCAGGAACAATCTTCCTCAAAAATATTTGAACAAATTTCTTCCTCATTATATTCATGTTCCTTTTCTTTGCATCCTGATTTTTATTCATAGCATTTATGATTACTTACTAATAAAAGACATTTTCCCCCACTGGACTATATATATATTTATATATAAATTTTAAATTATTTTCTATTATATTTATATATTTCATATTATATTTATATATTATTATATTTATAAATATTTATATTTATATAATTTATGTTATAAATTATATAAATTTACATTTATATAAATTATAAAAATGTATATATATATATATATATATATATATATATATATGGCAGATAAAACCCAACAAAGACCTGGACTATTCTGCAAATGTTCAAGAACCATTTGAGATAATTTCTACTACAATTACAATTCCCTTGTGATTAGCAGAATCTTATAACTTCCCATTTTATCTCAATCCATCAAAATGACAAAATGGAATTTAGTTTTTAGGGCTTGACCTTGAGATCCTGAACAGAGGACACAATGTAAAAATCAAATGCAATTATTAACTGCTTCATGGTTAAAAGCATGGGCTTTGCAGCCTCAGAGGCTACAAAGTGAATACAAACTTAGCCACTTCATGGCTGAGCAATTTTGAGATGGCTTTTGCCCTCTCTAAACCTCTGTTTCATCATGTAATAATAATGGTAGTATTGGAGTTCAGCATCATCATAATATTATATGAAAATAGTAATATTTTCCACTTTATAGCATTGTGGTGAAAATTAAATTTGATTAATTTAAAGCTTCTAGCACAGTGCCTTGCTCAAAGGTAATAGTTCAATAATAGCAGTTATTGTTATTTTATTATTGTTTTTTATTTTTATTTTATTATTATTCTTTATTATTGTTATTATATTATTATTCACTGCATTTAGTGAACCATTCTGCTTTCTCCTTTCACTGTAGCATGTTTGATTTTCATGTAATCTGACAATATGACTAACATTAAGCAGGCAATGTTACTGGAAATACTTCTTGGTCATTTAAATATACTATAAATTTGTGTGTGCTTGTTTGTGCATGTGTGGGAGTGGTGAGTTGGAATGCCTTCCCAGAATTTCTCTTCATGATCACAAATGTGCCATCAACCCACAAGATTACAGAAGGAGCTACCGTGATGGAACAAGGTGACTCCACCCCATGGCCACAGCTGACTGGCTGATCAAAGCAGAAGACAGCAGAGTACAGAGAGTAGAGAATGAAGGGGACACTCAGAGAACAGAGGGAGAACCCACATTAGATGGGTTTTGGGTTCTGGCGTCAGGTGGCTCCTTAAGCTTAGTTGCATTCTACGTTTGGGTTCTATGTGAAATCCCAAGTCCCCTATATTAATTCATATTGTTGCTTATACTATTTGAGTTGAGTTTCTATTACTTATCACCCCAACAGTTCTAGTTAATATAATGTGAATGCAGCACAGACAAATAATAGCTACTTCCCCACTTGCTGATTGCTGGCAAGTAATAAGGAGATTTGACTCATCACTCAGGAAAAGAGATTTATAAAATGATATAATTTATTTGCAAGGCTATACTATGCCCATATCTCATAGGTTTAAAAATAGGCACCACAAGTGTGAAGAATTTGGAGCTTTAAAAAATTCAGAAAGTAACCAACTGAATGAGTGAGGTATATGTCTGTAGATCACCACTTCACCCAATTCTGTTTATTTAGACGTCGTAAAAGCACTTACAAAATAAGACAGAGTTTTTAAGATTGAAAAAAAGGTAACAGAGAAATGACATGACTTGGCCTAAATGCAGTTAAATAATACAAGGAGACAGAATGCAAATGAATATATTTTGTGTGTGGAATAGATATGCTGGTAATTGCGTTCACTTATTATCATAGAAATGACATGTTTTCAGCTTTAGTTATATGCCGCCACAGTTAATAATTGAAACACAAACATATGAAACAGTAATTTAGTGGCAGACTTTGTAATTACAAAAGTATAGTAAGGGTTTGTTTTGTAAACATATGTGAAACTTCTTTGTACATGGTGTAATTAACACGAACATAAAAATATAAGAAAAAAGCTTAAAGAAGAAATTCAGCTATATTCTTACTAAAGCAATGGTCAAAATAAAGACATGCAAGTCTCCATGGGCTCAAACATTTTCAAAAGCTCTTCCGTGGGACATATGAATTGGTTAAAAGTTCTTAAAAACCGTATGTATGCTTTAAAATATTTATTTAATATTTATTAGAAATAAAGACTACGGTTCTATATTTCAGGCAGCCCAGTGGTACGATCCTGGACTGTTTTTTAGCTTTTCAGATGAGTTGGCAAGGCATCTTGGTAGCTAACTCAGGCACTGATTTTTAAATTCTTGTTCTACTATTAACTATTTGATCATGGGCAAGCCCCCTGCTATGGGTCTCAGTTTCCTCATCCATAAAGTAAAGGTAGGTGATTAGAAGACTTTATTTAGATAATGTGTATCTTTTAAAAACCTGTTACCTTGGTTCCATACTAACTAAGACCTGGACTAAGATACAAATGTTTAAGAACTGTTATGTTATTATAAGAGGTGGATGTTCCTTCCCACACCTATATAGAGGAAATAAGTTGCTTTTGCACAACTAATTATAATTGTAATACAGATGATTTTCCTTGTCCTTATGAATTCAAATAGTCAAGGGGTATATGCCATAAAATTTAACTCTATTAGACTCCATACTAAACATTTTAAAGACCATCTCATTAAATTTTCAAAAACAATTCCATCAAATAACCACTATTTTTTCCTATTTTATAGATCAAGAATAAGACACAGAAAAGCTAGATACTTTACCCATAATCAAACACAGTAATTAATGGAGCTGGAACTTGAAACCAGTTAAGCCAAAAACCAAACAATTACAAAAAATTTATTCCATTCTTTTTATGCTAGCTTTAGTCATTTCAATAACTTGTTCATGTGCCAGACCATTCAAAAGCATAAATTTATTTTCATATAAAATAACATGATCTGGAATAATGATATTTGCCCTAAAATATAATAAAGGAAAAGAAAAAGAAGTTCAAGGGAATAATGGGAATTTAAAGATGAAAAAAGAAGTAGAACGTAGTATTTGGGATTGACTTCTCTGTGGCCCCAAAAATATCGGGTCCATTTTCTGAAAACCAAGCCTAAATATTAGCTTTACGGTGTCCCCGGCTTGTAGTTAAGAATGCAGAGGACGGGATTAATTCAGGTAGGACAGCTACTCTCCAGTCTCTGCTTGCGGAGAGTTAGACTCTGCTGTCCCTGGTCCAGCCCATTGATACCAAAAGACAAGCCTCATAAACAACCTACGAATCAAGGTAATACCAGCCCGAGAACCGTAAGTGGGTTATCTCAGCATGAGAACACAGGAAAAAGGAAAACCATCAAGAAAGGTACATGATTTTTCAGCTAATCCAAGCGGAGCATAGTATTATGATTTTACAAGATGAATATTAGCAAAGGAATATTTCGTGAACCTGAAAAACTCTTCATTTTCTTTGGTGGGCACATACACACATCTCAATGCAAAAAGCCCAGAAATCCCTCTCTCCCAGCTCAACATTTCCGAACATGCTCAACAAAGGGTGCACTCGGATGAAACATCAGTTAGCTTTTTCTTTCATTGGGAATGTGCTTATTAACTGTTGTTCAAATAGGTTGTAGACATAACAGCCCCGGGAGTGAATGTGGCTTTGTATTTACAAGATAGTCATTTGTTGTTATTTATAGTTCTTTTAATTTTCACCTTTTTACATTTAAATTTTCTTCCAAAGGTTATGATTAAAATAGGTACTACTTACAAGAGGAAGAACTCTCTTTAATGTGCACTTTTATATAGATTTTCAAGCTTCAGGAAGAATCCAGGGGTACCCAGTTTTTTCCTTTGTCAGTTTTGTGGACACTTATAATTTGTTTCCCAAGAAAACAATCATGGTATCATTATGCAAAAGCAAGACAGAGCCTCTTTTAGTAGAGGTCATCATCCTTAACAGATGTTCTTCCTTTCATCTGTGAGCTAAATTGCTCCAAATAAGAGAAGTAAAGGGAACTAACATTTATTCAAAGTGTTAACAGTACAAGACTCTCTGCTGGTTAATAGATGTTCATTTTCATGTGTAATTCTTAAGCTAGAGACATTGGTATTATTACAATTAATAATAAGCAGAGGGGTTACGGGGATGACTTTAATGTTGCATGCATTTGGGTTTGTTTCTAAACTCTGCCACTTATCAGCTGTATAACTTTGAACAGGTAACTTAAATTCTTTGTGTCTCAAATTTATTTCCTTATTTTTAAAAGTAGAGAAAATATTTGTATACCTATAAAAGCTTGCTATAAAAATTAAATGAAAGAATATAGGCAGAATTCTTTTTTTTTTTTTTTGCAGAATTCTTAACGCAGAATGTAATAACCCTAGAATTATTACTTCTCATTTCTCAGAGGGACAAACTGAGGCACAAGACTATGCCCAGCCAGGAGGTAATGAAGTATTATTTGAAACTGTTTGTTGTTTTTTTTTTTTTTAACTCTAAAAACTAATGCTCTTTGCACTACTTTGCAACAGAATGAGTGGTAACCAAATGGGATTCGGTGAAATATGATAGAGAAGAACTATTTTTCATACTGAAGAGATGAAGCCAGATTTTTTTTCTTAGAAATTACCATGCCTCAGTACACAATAGTCTTACTAGGATATTGTTACAAATACTGGGAATTTATTCAAATAGCTATGTCTTTAAAACACTTGCGTAACCCCAAAAAGGCCTGTACCACTGATGAGAATACTTTCTTAAAGAAAGTGAAGAGTCAAGGACAGAAACAACAGTCCCCTCAAGTGCCCACACATACCACTCACCCCATTCTAATGGAGGAGAAAGTATCTCATCCTTACCAACTCAGTAAGGGTCTGTAATCAATACTCCTGCAAAATGCCAATATGCAAAAAATGAACTTAAAACTGCCAATCCTAATGAAGGAGCCAAATTGAGTAAGAGACATCCTCCCTCACGATCATCATACAATCCATGTCAACATAACTTTCCGGTGTCTCATTCTGCTCTCTGCATTTATTAGGGCCAAAAAAACATGTATTGAGAACAACTACAAAAAAACTTTGGAATTAGCAGAAGCATTTATGGGAAGCCCAATGTTGCCTATTTATTGTCTAAACAAAATAAAATTCATTTCTAAGAAGTAAAATATAGACTTTTGGAAACCAATCAGATAGAAAATCATCTGGCTATTTTTCAAAATGAGAATTTGACCAGCCCCATATCTCTACCTTCATAGTTCAACTTTGGTCCGCACACACCAACAGCACCCTCTACTGTCAAGGAAAAACACTATGAAACTAGTGTCGGTCACATTTTTTTGAACACACTAATGATTTACATTTTCCAAATGAAAATATTTGTCAAGCATGAAAATCTGATGCTATGTGTGTGTATAGATGTATTTACATATATTCTAAAAATATATACCTTACACATATGTATGTATCTATATCTATGTATCTATCTACATAGCAAATAGCAACGGAGCAACATCTTCACCACTTCGCAACTAACAATCCATTCTGGAAAAAGAGGTTTCAAAACAAGGAGGAAGAAAGTTATGGGGGCAGGAAGATGTGGTAGCCAGCCTCCAAGATGATCGCCAATGATCCCTGCCTGCTGGTACTATATACACATCCCTGTGTAGTCCCCTCTCAAGCTCTACCAGGTTTGGTCCATGTGATCAATAGAATGAAGCAGAAGTAACGGTTTGTCATTTCTGATATTGGGTTATAAATGACACTGGGGTTTCCATCTTCTTTGTAAACTAACTCTCTCTTTCTCTCATCACTTGCTCTGAGGAAAGCCATGTTATGAACAGCCTTACAGAGGAGCCCACGTGGTGAAGAGCTGAAGCCCCAGGCCAACAGCCACATGAGTGAGTTTCAAGGAGATCCTCCAACTCCAGTCAAGCTTTTGGTTTGCTGCAGCCCCCACTGACCACTTAACTGCAACCTCATGAGACCCCTGGAGCCGGAAGTGTGAGGCTAAGCCTCTCTCAGATTGCTGATCATCAGAAACTGTGTGTGATAATAAATGTTTGTTATTTTAAACTTGTTTAAATTTGTTACATAATAATAGACAACTAATACAAGATAGGAAATGTGGAGGAAGAAGACAATACTAGATAGGAAAGATAGAAGAGATGATATTAAGATAATCAAGTTAAGAATAGGGACTGTGACAAAGTATATAAAGAAGTTATGAAACTCAACACTCAAAAACAAATAATCCAAATGGGCAGAACACAAAAACAGACATTTCTCCAACAAACACATGAAAAGATGCTCATCATCACTTATCATCAGGGAAACACAAATCAAAACCACAATGGGATATCACCTCACACCCATCAGAACGGCTAAAATCAACAACACAAGAAACAACAGATTTTGATGAGGATGTGGAGAAAAGAAACCCTCATGCGCTGTTGGTGAGAATGCAAACTGGTGAAGCTACTGTGGAAAATAGTATGGAGATTCCTCAAAAAGTTAAAAATAGAACTACCCTATGATCCAGCAATCACGCTTCTGGGTATTTACCCAAAGAATACAAAAACACTTAATCAAAGGGATACATGCACTCCTATGTTTATTGCAGCATTATTTATAATAGTCAAGATATGAAAGCAGCCTAAGTGTCCATCAATAGATGAATGGATAAAGAAGATGTTACATGTATATATACACATGTATACATGCTTTATACATGTATATACCACATATATATATACACACATACATATAATGGAGTATTACTTAGCAATAAAAAGAATGAAGTCTTGCCCTTTGCACCAATACAGATGGAGCGAGAGAATATAATGCTAAGTGAAATAAGTCAGTCAGAGAAAGACAAATACCATATGATTTCACTGATATGTGGAATTTAAGAAACAAAACAAACAAACAAAGAGGGAAAAACAGAAAGAGAAGGAAACCAAGAAACAGACTCTTAACCATAGAGAACAAACCAATGGTTCCCAGAGGGGAGGTGGTGGGGAGATGGGGGAAGTGATGGGGACTAAGGAGGGCACTTGCTGTGATGAGCATGGGGTGAGGTATGGAGGGGCTGAATCACTATATTGTACCCCTGAACCTAACATAACACTATATGTTAACTAACTGGAATTAAAATAAAAACTAAAAAAAAAAAATGGGGATTGTGAGAATTATTTGCTTAAGTTTCCCCTTTCATTTGTATGTGTTCTTTCTTGGGTTTCACCAACCGCTCACCTCCCCCCCCCTTACATTATATACTCTGACCTAAATGACAATATTTGTACTGATTGCTTTCTGACATGCCTTTCAATATACTGGGACAAACAGCCATAGAGAACAAAGATGAGAGTGTTACTTATCTGAGAGAAGAAGAGATTTGGGAAGTGTGTGTATGTTTGCATATATGAATAAATGCAAAGGCAGGCACATATGTGTGAGTGTGTCCCTCTCAAGTTTAGAAATGTAAAATAAAATCAATTTCACAAAGAAGCACAAAGCCTTGCTGCAAAATTCTCCACAAAACACTAGCAAACTTTATTTAAGCCCACTTAGAAATCCCTGCTTAAACATACATTTCATCTCTGTGAAATGTAAATTTCTTGAATGATTTGGATGGGGGGAAAATAAGAGAAGATAACAAGGCAGAGTATATGTAGATGATCAGCTGGAAGATCATCTTTCAGTGAGAAGGATGAAGAGCCATGAGAAGAACCTGGCAGGGGGGAAGTCCTGAGTCTTGGGCACTACCTCTCACTTGGTTATTAACCCCTGGGCTTTCAGGGTGCTCGTGGTTCAGTTGTGAAAACTAAGTACTCTTTAAGAGTCCATCTAAGTCAAGAGTCTATGAATTTTTGTGCACGGGTAGGAAAGGGAGACCACAATGTAGAAAAGTAACAAGGAAAAAGTATTTATTCTATCTCTGAGAGAAAATTTACTATCTATTGAGGAAGGAAATGCCCCCCATTGAATGGGTTTTCTGTGGCATAAGAAACTTAAGGCTATGACTCTTTATATCCCACTGTAGTATCGGTTTAGGGCTTCTCTGCAGGCTCAGCCATGCAAGGTCCTATGGGGGATCTATAAGAAGTATGAGGCAAGTTTCTTTTACTCAAGGAAATTGGTCTTATTTGGAAGCTACACCTCCAGGAAGCAATGAGAGAATATACCGGATGGTATGTAATTTATTGCCTTAATTCAATAGAAAATGAGGTCCTTGTTAGAAGAGATCGGTAGTGATAGCATCTTAGGAAGGGTAACTCAGAAAGCCTCTGAAAAATGGGGGGAAAAGGAGAAAGAAGATATTTCAGATTGACATGGTTTCACTTGACCTTGCATATCACTTATGAGAGGCAAAAGCCCTGTGAAATCGAGATGATCAAGTTCCTCCATCACTTTAAAGAGAGGTGTAAGAGCATCTTCTGAATTGTCAAGCATTGCCGCTGATGGCTTTTGCCCATGGTTCCCCATCACCCCTGCTTCATCTTTATTTTCCTCTACTCTTTCATTGTTATTAGTATTACTACTAATAATAGCATCGTTCCCGTGTATTTATCACCAACAATGTGTTCTATGTGCTTCTCTCATTTAATTCCTCCAAATACCCTATGATGTAAATTTTATTATCCCCATTTCACAGATGAGAAAGCTGAGATACAAAAGCATTAAGTAACTTGCCTCAGGTTACACAATCAGGAACTGCACATTGCTGTCTAACTTCATAACTCATGCTCTTACCACTATATTAAACTGCCTCCTGGTCTTAACGTTTGTGTTTCTTTCCCTCTCCATCTTCTGGTTCCATCACCAGTCTTACAGAGCACAAACAAACACAGACAAGATATTGGAGAAGGTTTGAGCCATCACAGTTGTTGGCATTAAAATAATAGTCAGAAAAGAAACTGGTCAGAATGGAATAAAGGAAGGAACCTAGTTCTAGGTTTTAAGGTAGAGTTGGAAACAGACATCAGCCGCCTCCGATTTCCTCACAAAGGTTGACTGAGAGAGTAGACGTGCTGGTAGAACTGCCAGGGACCAGGCCTTCACCTTCACCTACAGGGTCCTGGTTCTTCACAGGAGGGAAGGACAAACCAAGACACCCCGTGTCGGATACCCTGCCTCGTCGGGAGTGTGAATGGGGCAGCCTTCCATAATTGGAATTTCCTTAAAAATATTGAACATTTTTCACCATTAAACACTATCTTCAAAATCCTAGGGCAAGGTTCCAAGAGCTTTGATTTACCCTGAAATGATTTGGTTCTCAGAATGTTTCAATTTCTGGATTTAGCAACTCTGAGCTGTGGTGCAGAAAAATATATTTTGAAAAATCCTTGAAGCTAAGGGCTCAGAAGAGCCAGGTAGCCAACTAGAAATTGCAGAATACTTTATTTCATTTTCTGTTTCAGCATAGGATTTCTGCATGATGAAAATCCAAACAAATCATGGACCAAAAAAGAATTATAGAAATTAGATATCAGGACTCTACCGTTTTCATATTTATAATTTTTAGCAGAAAAGGAAGCTGCTGCTCTTTTGTAAATACCAATTGCTATGTGATCCATCTGACCTGCATTCTCTCTCATGGAAACTCCTCTATAAGCAGTCCCTGGCACATACGAAGTGCTCAATAAATAGCTGTAATTTTTATGATTAAAGTAAAAAGATACTTTTGTAATATTTCTTTGCATCAAAGAGACATCCATTTGGCTCTGACTAAGCAATGAAAAAGAAATCTGTTTTTGACGAAATCTAATCTGGGGAGCCAATTTTTATTTTTATTTATTTATTTATTTTAAAGATTTTATTTATTTGACAGAGAGAGAGAGACAGCAAGAGAAGGAACACAAACAGGGGGAGTGGGAGAGGGAGAAGCAGGCTTCCCGCTGAGCAGGGAGCCCGATGCGGGGCTCGATCCCAGGACTCCGGGATCATGACTTGAGCCGAAGGCAGACGCTTAACAACTGAGCCACCCAGGTGCCCCCTGGGGAGCCAATTTTTAATCCTCTAATTGACAGATTGAATTGACTTTACTCACTGATTCAAATTTCTCTTTTCTACTTGGGCATCAATTTGTTAAAATTGTGACATTGGCTCTGCCACTTACTTACTGAAACAGCTCTCTTAGAAGGGCATCAAAAACTTACTACTTGCAAAATCATAGAAGGACATCAAAAACTTACTACTTGCAAAATCCAACCTGTAGCCCAGCAGCAGAATACAGGTATTGGAAGAAGCCCCTTTGAGGTTCTGCCTTAGTTTACTCACAAGCAATAAAGATCCACCACGACCATCACCATCTGGTCAGAAAGCGCTAGGTTTTGCCTCAATTCACTTTCTGTAGGCCCTCTCCTTTCAGTTTTCACTTCCTCTGCCCTAGATGGAGTCCTTGTTCTCTCTCACCCAAAAAACTGCAGTGTTTCTCTCAGTGATATCCAGGCTCTTTCCTTTCCACTACATCATAGGTATTGCCGCGGACATTATTTTGTGAAGCTGATCAAACCAGGGTCGCTCCTCTCCCAGAAAGGCGTCAGTGAGTCTCTTTTTCATGTGCCATAATGGCCCACCTGCTCAACCTGTCACTAAAAGTCCTTCCTAGCGTGGACTTCACTTACATTTCTGGATTGAACTATCTACCTACAGCAATTTTTCTTACTGTTCTTAGATAATGACCTTACTTGCTTACCTGAACATGTAGGTGGCTGGTTTGTTTGTTTGTTTGTAGAGATGGCAGGAAGGACTTGCCATGTCTCCCCATTCCCTCCCATCCTTGTCTTCAATGTGTGCTATTTTAATTTCTCTCTCCTCCACTCCAGCGCATTTTTCTCACCCTTGCTCTCTCTTTCCCCTAACTCACATATCACCTTATTTATTACTATAATGTCTACCTAGTTTTAAGAGTAATTTTAAATATGCTTGAATCTGAGGCCACATTGTGATCTCCTGGGAGGTAAGAACCATAATGAATTTCTTTCACAGCGTTCAATGCTCTATCTAGCACTATCTGTGATTTCATAAAGTAGACATCTCATACATGCTTAATGAATTGAAAGAACCTTATAATGTTGTAATTAAAAGTCAAAAGTCACCGTGTAACATAGACCCCCCCCCATCCTATATTTAAATTTCACTGGGCCAGGTAACCTAATTGTTGTTTCACTGCTTGTGCCCCAGCAATTAACACAAAACTTGCCAACTAATAAATATCCACATACTTGTTGAATAAATGACAGATTAAATGAATAAATAAATGAACACTCCCAACTAAATAAGGGAGAAATTTTAAGATTAATCACTGAATCATTTTAAGTAAACATGGACCATCTTAATTGTACAGCTTAATGTACCTCCTGAATCAGGATTCAATAATGTTTTTCTAAAGGTCTAATTAAGAAAATGACGCTGGGGCACCTGGGTAGCTCAGTCGGTTCAGTGTCTGACTCTTGATTTCAGCTCAGGTCATGATCTCAGGGTCCTGGGATCAAGCCCCATGTCAGGCTCTGTGCTCAGTAGGGAATCTGCTTGAGAGTCTCTCTCTTCTTCTCCCTCTTCCCCTCCTCCCTGCATGCCCTCTCTCTAAAATAAATAAATAAATCTAAAAGAAAAAAAAGAAAGAAAGAAAAGAAAATGATGCTAAAAGGAGCACTTCTCATGGTTGTTTTTGTTGGTAATCATGCTGGAAAATCCTGAGCATCAGTTGGCAACTCAATAAATGAAGCAACGAGGTGTATTGTGGTCTTTCCTAGGTGGTTGAAGCCTGGGTCTCTCAGGAAACAAAGACATGTATCAGGGGGCCAGTTTCAGAAACCAATATTTGGCATCACTCTGCTGAAGGAAGAGGAAGCTCATCCAGCTGTTCTCCTGAGAAAGAAGACCTTTGAGAATAAGTTGAGAGCGAGAATAGAGTATGCAGCCATATCAATGCACCGTATATACAGCTGGCATCCTTCCCCAAAATACCTAGTGTAATGCTCAGCAGAGAGAGATAAAAAAAATGCCATTGATTATTTGCCTAGCCCAGTTCTATGTGGCCAAGAAGGTGGGCAGCCATTGGAAAGGATTCAAAAATGTCATTCACTGCCTGAAATTGCAGGACCAATTCCCTTGAGAAACACAGATGTTCAGTCCATAACTGCTCAAATTTTACCATTGGGAAGGTATGAATCATTTCTTACAATTCTTCTTTTGTTTCTTCTCACTTGCTAAAGCCATTTCAGTCTGTATAATGTTTAAGAGTCGGAAGATTAGCAGATATTTCAAAAAGTCCTTCCTTTGGTGAACAGGGTGACATTCACTTTGGACAGTGTTTTGATATAGAAAAAAATTGAGAAAATCATCACAAAGCTAATGTTAGGATGGAATGAGTGAAAAAGAGTGAATAATTTCTAGGAAAGCCAACATTTTTTGCATCATTCTTTTGCACAGCTAGTCTTTAATAAAAAAAAATCATGTAGCTCCCCAGATACATATTTTATCCTCCCTCATTTTTCAACTATATGAAAGTGGCATATTGCATGGATTGGGACACAATACCTGAGAGTGAGTAGTTAAATGATCTTTATCTAATTCCTTCCTATTTTATATTCCAAACAACATTTCACATAATTTTTATTGATAATAAAGAGTTTAAGGGTTTACTCCTCTCCCTTCCTTTTTCTTTTTTTCTTTCTTTCTTTTTTTTTTTTTTTTGAAGTAGGCTCCACACCCAGCATGGAGCCCAGGGTGAGGCTTGAACTCAAGACCTGAGCTGAGATCAAGAGTCAGACTCAACTGACTGAGCCCCCCAGGGCCCCTCTTCTCTCCTTTTTCTTGCCTTTTTTTAAAAACAGAGCAGAAGCTGAAGTAAGGATGATAATAGTCCTGCCAAACAAGGTAATATTGCAGCAAGGTCAAGGTCACAGTTATAAGTAAATCTTCAACTTTTCATACTGACTATTAATATTTATTGATGATGAATAAAGTTAGTGAGCTGGGCTATAAATGCCCCATCACACTCAGCAGCTCTATATAGCCAGATTCTTGAGAACCTATCACTTCTTCCTAGGATGTTTTCTTCTATCTTTATCCTTTCCCCCTGGATGTTTCCTGGAACGGTTTTTCCTTTTCTCAAATCAAAATTTCATCTTTCAGAAATCAAGCAAGAACTGGGAAATATTCTAATTTTGATCTGCCTAATTTTATATAGGGATGATACATACTTAAATACAGAATTTTGAAACTCTTAACCTCTGTAAATGAGAGGCCAGTCCAAATTACATCTCTAGGGATGTACTTTTTTTCCTTCTCTAATATTATGAAATTCTACAAAATTAAAGCACACAATATCATTTGAGCATTACCACAGATTAACTTTCACTTTGGCCAAAAGAATCTCCATGTGCATTAAATAATGTATGTATTCTAGAGCTGATTTGAAAGGTAAAGAAACAATGGGGTATGTAGAGAGGTGATATATTTGCAGTAATAAAGGTGATCAGGGATGACATGAGTTTCTGGGTTGTCAGGGTAAGCCAACACAAGTGACTTTACCATCCATCAGAAACTCTTATAACTTGACAAGAGAAGTTGCTGCCAAAGACATCACCCCTAGGAGGGCACAACTACAGATCTACATAAATGAACTACAGATACAAACTACAGATCAAGAACCAAGAAGAAGCCCATACAACTGGGAAGAGCCCAGGAAGCCCCTCATAATTAGAGTTCCTCAAGCACATCTGAGAAATGCTTTCTGACCATGGACTGAGATTTTACCAATATTCTGACATCAGTGACTTATGAGGTATGTTCTTTGTGGCTAGCCTAATTTTAGACAGAGGATAGAAAAGTAGTTCATCTAGTGGGGAATGTTAATTCCAAAATAATTAGATCCATACAAAATGGGAGATTATTAAAAGCTAAGTATAAGGCTATCACTAAGGAGACCATGTGATATATTGTTTGAAATGAAACACTTTTGAGAGGAAAAAGTGACACTAGCCAGACACTAGCCAGACAAAAGGCAAAGACAATATGCAAATCTGGGGTTATCCAAAGTAACCGAAACATAAGATCACTCTAGCAAAAGGACATGATCATCAGAGAAAGGAAAACTCTTTCATGAGAGAGAGGATTTGAGCTAGAGCTAAAGGACAGATCAAATCGGGAGAGACAGTTTAAGTGATTCAGGTGAGAGCAAGATCTGGTGAGGCTGGGTCCTCGGGTATGGCTCAAGATGGAGAGATATGGGAAGATGCCAGGCAGGACAGCAAGAGCACAAAGGTAAAACCATTTACAGTAGGGATAGCCAAATAAGGCTCACCTTTGGTGTCAGCTCCGATCACTGCCAAAAGCCAATATCTGGTCTCAATGATGAACTGTGCTATCATCATTTAACGATGTCAGCCACGAGTATGGGAAGGGAACACAGTCTCCCAACTGCCATTTAAAACTTCTGTCATCCTTATGTTGGATGGACCTGTTGAGGTAACCAGCCTTAATACCTTGAGAGGGATGATCTAGGAAAAGTAAATTTGATTTCGTATAAACCATGTGTTGATTTTTAAATTTAATTCGATTTTTTTAAAAGAATCAATTAAATTTTAAATTTAGATCAACCATGTGTTGATTATTAAAGGCAAGAATTAACCAAGGTATATTTTTGGTGGGTAGGGAAGAATCCATTAAGAATAGCCAATCCAAAAATGAGCCATATTATACTAAAAAAGTTAACTCTCTTATAGAACAGTCCTAGACAGATGAAAAAGTTGTTGGAGAGAGGGCACAGACTGGCATACTATGTTAAAATATTAATGTTGGTAAGCATTCATTTGTTTAGATTTAATATAAAGCATAGAAAATAGATTGTAGAAATAGGAAGGAAGCTGTGCCCCTAAGGTAAAATGCAGTTTTATAGTTATGAAAATTTAATTTGACTGCTTTCCCAATAATTGCTCATATTTGTAGCAGCAGCATGCCAGCAAGATAACGGTCAATCAAACGGACATCACCCTGTAAATGCTCTTTAAAAGCCTGCACTGTGTTTCCTGGTGGGAGAATGGCATTGCTTCCAATTGTTAAAAGATGCCCAGTTGAAAAGCAGAATAAGAAATTGGACAGTAGGAAATCTTTATATATTGCCATTTCCCTCCCTCTCTCAAATTAAATTCCTGTTGGGAGCTGGAACTATTTTTTCTTTCTGAAAATGGAAAATCTGTCACATCATAAACCAGACCTTGAGTACGGAATGTTTGAGGTTCTCTTTTTTAAATTCTGTTTATGGTCAAGAAAAATTGGGATATGCTATGAATATGGGCTGGGCAAATATTTCTTTCATAGGTGAGGGAAGGGCAGCTGTGGGTCCCTCAATGCATGAGAAATATCCCTGGATCCTAGTGGAAGAACAGCCACAGCAAGATTCCTCTCTATCTCTGTCTCCCTCTGGCCCTCCTCTAATTCCTCTCTTCCTTTGTTCTCTTCCTCATTCCTTATTTCCCACACTCTTCATGGCCGTTGAGAAAATGCCATTAATAACTGGTACAAAGAATCGTGCTCAGTGCATGGAGATAAACTGGGGATGACAAAATATCAACTTCCTGCTGCTCAATTGAAAGCCCTATCTGTACAACTGGTAATTACTTTTAATTTAATTAGGACTCCTGGTATTGTTTCTATCTCATAGATTACATTATAACATGTAATGTGTAAAAGCAACAAGACAAATTGAGGCGAGAAAACACAGAAAATATTACCTTTTTTGTCTATAAATAATACCACAGTTTAACTCTTCAAAAAGCCCTCAAGTAGCTTTACTATGGGCTAATTATTATTTTCCATATTCCTTTGGCTTGACTAAGCAAAAATCTTATATAATCTCATGAAAAACTACATCTCATGGGTTTTTGAAAATCATTTTTTTAACTCTACACTTTCTCCTTTCCTCTCTCATGCAGAACAAATAAATGATTTATGCTGTTTTGTGCTAAAATAAAACTCATATAACTAGAAAGAACAATCATCAGTGCCAGAGAGAGACTATGATCTTGACTCTTAAACGTGGGGATATAAGAGTGGCTTGGGAAAGGCACTGTTTTTTAGGCAGAAACACTGTAAGCAAGGAAAGGAAGCCTAGTTGAGACCTTTGCCGACTCAAAGGAAAGTGAGGAATTCATTTGTGAAAAACATACACTTAATTTTTGTTAATTCCACATGGAATTCACAACTGTGTACTACTAGAAAATCTCAAATGACCTTCTAAAGAGGCAAATTGTATAATAAAGTGTGTTGATTAGGACCCTGAAGATTCATTCTTCCAAAATGCTAATTACAGAACAGATAGTGAAGTTAGGGGTGAGAGAGAAACAGAGACAGAGACAGAAAGACAGAAAGAAAGAACGTGGAGGCACCAGTTCAAGGAGACAGGGGCCTTGGCTGGAAGAAGATTCCCCACATTGAGCTTACAACTGCTGTCTAGACAAATGAAAAACTCGGAGTGAATGGCAAGGTAAAATATGATTGAAAACTCCTCTAATAATACTTGATCCTTTCATCCAGTAAATTAGACCTGAAAATTTATAAAGTAGACTTACTGGCTTAGTAAACACTTACTCTGAAAATTTCAAAGCACACAGAAAACAAACAGACCACTCCCTCAAAAGATTGCCCTTTTCTAAAATTAGAGATACATGTTCACATCTAATTTTAGAATAAAAAAATTAAATATCATCTTGTACAATAGCCTCATTTCATATATAGTTAAACCAAGTTCTTAAAAAGGAAATTAGAACTTATTTCCCGGCAAGGCAGATAAGGACCAAATCCCAAGGACCAAATCCTCATTTTGAACCCAGAGTTTTTTGTTTTTTTGTTTTTTTACCCTACACAACATTGCCATTGTGCATAGTACTAACTAGAATTCAAACCAGTGGACTTCAAAAGCCTGACAAAACTTATTCAAAATTAAACAATACTAATTCTTGATCCTAATTTTTTTGTTATTCCAAAAGATAAAAATACTTAAGTGCACCTGGATGGCTGAGCTGATTATCACGGTGTCTCAGTTTCTAGAACAATGCCTCTCTGGCAACCTCATATCCACAGTCTGGTATGGAAGGGACAGCTGTTGCCCTATTTGCAGCCCAAGAAAATAGCACTGCCAGCCAGTTCCTGCAAGACAGAAGACTTTTGGCGAAATGGCAGTGTTCTCTTACAAAAATAGCAAACCATCATCTGGGTAAATTCGGGAAAGCTTACGACTTCTGCCAAAAAGAACTTGTGCGGTGCTGATGGCAAGTCAATACTGTGTTGGAATAAAGATCTAGATAAAGGTCAATTTAGATTTAAAGAAGATATAGAGAGTGTTGGGTGTTAAAAATTTGAAACAATTCTTGAGGCAAGCTATGACATTTCTTTCACCAAACATTCAAGTAATTCTTATTAAATACATAAGTGTGAAATGGTATCTTTTAAAGTAACATAATATTTTCCAAGAAAGGCATGTTGCTATACACATACTTCTAGGCAAAATTACATGGCATTTTACCAAGAGGTAGGATGGAAGTGGGAGGAAGGGCAGTGGGGAGGAGTGGGATTGGAGCTACATCATATAGAATGACTGCTTTCAACATCATGGCACAGTGACTTTGATGCCCCATGGATCTGGGGGTAAAATTTAAAAAAAAAAAATGCATGCCCTCATAGAGTAAACAGTTGGGTAGCACACTGAATAAGTAATATGGAGTGCAGTAGGGTGTGGGGAGCTAATTATTAATGTAAAGAATCGTTGCCACAACTGAGAAAAGAGAGTCTAATAGAATATGATTCTAATAAAATCCCACAAAGCTTTATGGAACTAGAACATAATATTGAAATACATCCTAATTTCTTCATGTGAGATTGTGTACAAGTCAAGCCAAGAATAAAAATGAAAGTCTCTATAAGTTTCTTGTTAGTTGTGGGAATTCAGTGAGGTTTTCACCTCCCATGCACTAGGAAAAGGGGGAAATAAGACTTCCCATTGAGAAATCAGAAGTCATATCAACTTTGGAGCAAAGCGGAGATGTGTAAAGTCACTCCAGAAAGAACAAGTGATTCCCAAGTCAACAAGACTGGGCTGGGTCCTGTTTGAATAAACAGAAATATCTGAAAAATAAAGTATCAGCTAATAAAGATTCAGTCAGGAGAGAACGACACAAAAGGAGAGTCACAGAGCAAACATTGGCAGTGCCTACTTCAGCACTGTCCAAAAGAAAGGAGCTTTTGGAAGTCAGTATGTCCTCTCCAGATGGGATGGAAGGCCGTCTCTAGCGTGAGGATGAATACACAGAGCTAAAAATCAAAGGATTCAACAGATTTCTGGTCCCATTAGCAGTATAGTAATTATCCTGAAACAGAGGCATCATAATTTCTTATCTGGATTTCTTTAACAATTCAGTTTATCTAATACTACATTTTCCTCATCTTTTTCTGCTCTCACTAAGTAACCTTCTGATATATGTCAGATCTGTCTGGAGGAATAGAAGATACTGATATAGCAAATCAAGTGTTCCCATTTTGTGTGACCATCCTGTTTCTTCCATTTTCCCTTTAGTGCTTATTGATCTGCTTTTTCTTCGAGGGTAGAAACTGTAGAAAAGAAGGGACTATGATGGAAAAATGTGGAAGAGCAATAATGGTTTGATCTACTGAAAATTGTGTCTAGTGGAGAAGTCTAATCTTACCCATCCGTCTTCACAACAATTTAGGTGGCTCAAGAACCTTCTATGGCTTCCTATCAGCTGACATAGATGACTAGAATCTTAGGGCTGAAAGACACTTGTAATCATCTAGTGAGAACCCACCAGTCTATGCAGAAAGAAATTGAGGGGTAGAGAAGTGAAATCCTTTGCCTACAACAGAATTCTCTTCTTGCGATCTGCCACACAGATCAGTATTCTTTCTGGACCTTGAGCTGCTGTCCTCAAAGTCTGCTTTCTGAAGAAGAACGTGAGCTAAAGTTGTGGCAGATGAGAGGGCGTGAAGAAGAATTTTTGTGTGAGGTTGTAGAGGTTCACTTCGACCCTGGCTTCCAGGTCAGAAGAAAGCATTGCCCTTCTCTTTAGCAGGCCAAACATGCCTCTCTCTGGGGATATGTCCAGTTTGAGAAGACTCCCCTCAGAAGTCAGTCTCTTTCTCCAATCTGCATTCTTTGGGTCAGTCAACCCCAGAGACTGAGTCAGCATGTCACTATAGAACCCCTACTATGAACCAGGCAGGGTGAAGCCTGACATCTGAAAGTGACCAGTGGATTACAGAAACAGGGGCTTCTGATGGCGTGAAGGGAGGGAAACTTAGTGTTTTTATGGGCAGAATTAGCATTTGGAGGGAAAAAGTAATCTCCTGTGGCTTAAAGGAGACATTCTCATAAACATGCAGTCTAGAACCACTGTCAAGTCCCACTTCATAGAGAAGGAATAAGAAGAACTCCAGAGTATCTCCTACAGGGGAAAATCAAGGACCCTAAGGAGATTCATTAGAAGGGTGAGATGAAATCCACCAACCAAGGAAGGAAGATGTGGCTGAGGCTTTTAAACTAAATTTGTAGGTTGGTCCTGGGAAGCAATATTGTATAATAGAGCCGTAGTTCGTTGGTACTCATGAGATTGCAGCAGGAAGATGACACACCCTAATGGAAACCAAGTTTTCAAACCAGAGGAATATCCAGGAATAGATCTAGATGTGCCACAAAAGGACAACAATTTGTATACCGGGACATCCAGGATGCGGTGATGTTAAACTTTTCAGTTCTATCTGCACACATAGACTGAAATGCATACGTCCCAGATTCACTTTCCACTGGATGGATACTGTTGAGGAAAAAAAATGTCATTTTGTAACAATATCATTCATTGTTACAAAAAAATGACTTATTTTGTTACATTGATGCTTTGTTGTGGCAGGGTTCTAAGGAGCTCTACAGTAAAGAATGTGGAATTTCTAGCACTGCTGATCCTCTGCACCTCAAGCCACTCTCCTATGCCTTCAAAGAACACAAGTATCCCAAATCCACAGTCTTTCCCCTCTGGCTTCAGCTTCTCAGCCTAATTTCTTCAGCTTCTCAGTACCAGCTTTCCAGGTAGTCCTTATACTTTTATGTGCTGTCTGCTGGTTTATCTTATTTCTTCTTATTTTTTTATTAAATGGAGTTAAATGGGGGAGGGGGGGAATGTTACCTTTGCCATTGAATCAGTATCACCATGTTAAATCCAAATTTTCCTAAGATTTCAGTGCCAGAGTCAAGAGTGTCTAGAATCTTATCTCACTATTAAATCATGTTTGTTTTCTATTTCTCCAACCAAATGTCATTACCTCTGGAAAAGTTGCGATCACAAGAAATGCCTTCCACCACCAATCAAAACCACCTTCCACCTGAGAGTGGCCTCCTTCCACATAGATGGTGCCCCACCTCACCACAGCATTGAATCCCTGCGGAATCGTGCCTACCGGCTTTTCTCATTTGTGTTATCAGACAGGCCTCATGGGCATTTGAGTTTGTGCTTGGTGGTATCTTAGAGCCATGATTTTCAGGCTGTGCTCCCCAAAAAAGTACAGACAACTGGCACAAATTTATCACCCTTACTAGTAAAAAAGAAAAAGAAAAACAAAACAAAACAACCTAAACAAATTGATTGTCTTGCTCAAAGTTGTCTCATGTGAAAGAAGACTGTTTTAGTTTTAAAAGCCATATACCCCTCAATATTCTGCATTGCCTGCAATTATTTAGTCTGTTTAGGTTAACAAGGGCAAATAGTAACAGCAATGAAACTAATGATAAAACAACTAACCCCTGCTAATCACATATTATGTGTAAGATCTTGCTACGTCTTTCTCTTAACTCATTTCATCCTCTCGAGACTCACATGAGGTAGGTACTATAATTAACCATGTTTCACAGATGAAGAAGCTTTATATAAGCAGCTGCAATTAAAACTGCCTTCTGAGTACTAGCCTGTTAAGCGGGCTACTGGTTATTCACACTCTAAGGAGAGTTACCATTGCTGGATGCTCGTCCCTTGTCAACAAGCTGAGAGAGACATTCTGAAAGGAAGGAAATTTTCACACCTGGCAGTAGGAGAAGAGCCTGGCCCCACTTGGCTCCTAGGCTCCACATCCCTTCTTCCTAATAGTTGAAGTTTGGGGGCCTTACGTGGGGTGATGGCAAAATGGTCACAATTCTTTACTCTTCCCCTCTATCCGTGCCTTTTGCAATGTCTGCCATCAAAAGAAGGAGTCCATTCCCTGCCCCTCTTGAATCTGAGCTGTCCTTGTGACTTTGGCCTGTAGAATGAGAGAGAAGCGACAATGTGCTGGTTCCGAGCCTATGCCTCAGAAGATAGTGCTCAGCTACAATCAGCCAAACCTGGCCCAGATTCACAGAACCATAAACCCGTGAACAATAACAAGGGCTTATTTTTTAAAGCCTCTTAGTCTGGGGGTGGTTTGACATACAGCATTAATATGGCAATAGAAAGCCAGTAAACTACTCTGTGGGTTTCCCCCCCATTCACCGTTTTAGACCTGATCCTTCTCCTGAGGAGATGGACATGAAAAGCTGCCAACTAGCTGTGATTTGGGAAGGACTATCACCTAATCACCTTTTAACTAGTTTAGCACCAACTTTCATCCCAGGTGTATCCTGGCTTCTGTCTGTGCTTAATTCCTCTCTTGGTAAACTTCGTAGCAAACCATTTACTCGAGGTCTGGGAACTAAACTTGCCATTTTCCACAGCTCAGGACTAGACTCTGACCTAGTTACTGGAGCCATGGAGTTACAAACTGGAGCCAAGTCAATTGCAGTGAGCCATCTGCCCTCTTGGATTTCGATGTATCCCCTGCCCCTGAATTCCCTGCTGTAAATCTCCCCACATATCACGTAGACATTTGACCTAGTAGAAGGCAACTGCCTTCCTGACTTGCCTTCTGCCTTTATCTTTGCTCCGGAGACCCTCCAGTCTATAGCCAGACTGATTCTTCAATGGCTTTAATACTAGGGCAGAAGAGACCAGTTCCGGGAGCAGGTCCTTACCTATGTCACTTCATCAAATTGAAGGATCATTCTTGGTCCTGTCCCCGTGATGAACAAGGAGTGTTTAATTCTCCCCAGGAAAGACAGTCCTTCGGCAAAGAACAAGCCCTTGGGACGAGAGGGAATAGAAGCCTCAGGAAGAGGGTGAAAAACAGCCTGTTTCACAATTTTCTAGAACTCCTTGAGAACTTGGCCTTATTCACCTCTCTAGGTACTTCAAATTATACCTCATGCAGGTATTATACTCAATAATTTTTAAAAAGTAAAATCAGCCAGTAGCATCATCTTACATGAAGGAGAACATATTTTCCTCTAAAGAAAATCCTATAGTATTTGCCCTTTTTAAAAAAACATACTTCTGTTTGGTAAATTGAAAAAATGTACAATATCTTAGAGTCTCTGATTATTTGTTTTCAGTGAAACTGAAGTGTAAACAAAACAAAAGCCAAGGGGGCCTTCCCCCTTGGCTTTACATCATTTGAAAAACAACACATTTTTCTTTTATTCTCTAAATACAAAGACAAATAGGGCATTATTCCTGCCCTTCAGAAACATGCAATCAGATGAAGAAAGTGGAAATAAAGATTAAGAGTAGCCATAAAATTAAGTATTCTGTACCTTAATTGAGTGACCCACCATCTCTCACCAACCAAATAGGAAGAATGGAAATTGTTTCACTGAGGGATTACCAGGATTAAAGAAAATTGTTTATGTGAAAATGCATGTGCCTGGCACATAGTAGGTACTCAGAAAATGGGTTTTAAACACATTTTGAAAGGTCAAGTGGTTACTACAATGTGATATCCCAGGGGCAGTGCTAGAAGTTAAGATGTACTTCTAAGTATGTTTCAGAATTTAACTGGGAACCTTCCCTTGAATATTCATTTTGTCACCTTGTTTATTATAGCCTTCACTAGTCATGAAATAGTCATGAGATTAGGAATGCACTGCCTTGTCTTAATTCTCTGGAATAGGTTTCATAAATGTAGAGACATATTACATGGATAATTCTGCAACCTCACATTTCTATAAGTACATTTATAAAACTTAATTAGGAACAATATATACAGTTTGGCAGGTAGTTACTGAAACAGCTCTATAGTTTTGTGAAATATATTAGATTTGGTACACAAATAATGTAATCATTTAATGGGTCAATTTCAATTACACTTTTCCACTTGGCACCCTGGAAATCGATTTCTTTAACATAGAGACATTAGTCTTTTTCATATTCCTACATATATTTTAGTCCTATGAATGGAACTGAAACTAAATTTAATAAATCTTTTCTTCATTTTCAGCCAAATGTCTTCTATTTGATGGATATTAATGACAAAGTAGCTTCCAAGCATCACTAATGTTAAAAACTTAGGACGACATACTTGGTTGCATGTACACAATATTTTGAAAGGACTTTGGGATCCTCTGGAGTACAGTTTAGAATACGAATCAATTGTTGACTTATTTAAATATTATGATAACGTATCACACAGGAGAGCCACATAAGACCTTAAGCATTACTCATATCGACTTATGAGATGAGAGTCACGCATACTATGGCAGGCAATTCTCATTCTATTCCAGTGTACACTTCTCTGGTGGTATGGATGTGGCAGAGTATTCATAATGGATAAGCGTACAATGGCAAATAGAATCTTAGGTAGAGGAACAATGCCAACCATGAGAAACAGGAGTTTTATTTTTTCCATTCAAATTCCACCTTTTCAAAACCAAGGTACTCTTTCTTTCCTGCAGTGTGGGGCGGGCCCTTAGAAACAGGGTTATAGGGTTATAGCTTAAGAACAGGCTGCTTTATGTGCTAAATATGCACAGACTGGGTAAGTTGCCCCAAGGAGCTGTGTTCCCAGCTCATCTTTCTTTTAGAGCACACAGGGAAAGATGCATTACTCAAGGTTCCACATCTAACAAAAGAAAAGAAAAAAAAATGTTTACCTTGGCTTTTTATTTTTCATCTTTATGAGTGTGTGTGTGTGTGTGTGTGTGTGTGTGTTTAAGAAGAAGAGAGACCCTTTTTCCTCTCAGTCTTACTCTGACATTGGAGGTAAATGTTCATAAAAGAGGCTTGGTGCAACCCCAGGAAATCATTTGGGGGTAATTACCACTTGGCACTAAAGCGACATTAAACAAGCTTGCCTTTTTCTACCAAGAGATGAAATAGTCCAGTGCAGCTTTCATTGAATGCCAAACTGGACTTTCCTTATTCATGCAGGTTTTTATATTAGTCTAGATTGAGATTAGTTGGGGTGGCAACTCAGGAGGTAAGAAAGGAGACTTAATTTGACAGGGTACAGAATATTCATTCAGCAATCCCAAACGTTTTTGTTTTTTTTTTTTTTGCAATAGTTGGTGTGTTTGCCATCATGCAGGAATGCCTGCTTCTCTGAAGAGAACTAAATTCAAAATTGCAAGAAAGTTAACACATTTCTATGAACCACGTGTATTGGCATTTACATGTGTGTGTGAGAGGGGGAGAGAGAGAGAGAGACATATACACATGCATACCCGTCCTTTTTTACATGTCTACTCTTCACTAATTTTAATCTTTAGGTGTTTAGATGATTGTTTTGTCCCCAAAATAGCCTTTCTGGGTACTTCTTCTGTTGTTTGTGGGTGTAGTTCTTAGGATAGATAGTAATAGAATCAAAGTGGAGCTGAGCATATAAGCATATGAGCAGGGGATCCCTAGAAGTGGTAGAAAAAAATGAGATTTAGTCAAAAGACAAGGAAAAGGGTGATAGAATGTAGGTGAAAACCTGCAAAGAAAAGGAACGTCCCGGGAGGTTACTGGGGAAAGAGCCAACTGAGGTTGTACGTTTTTCAGATGCACCCAAAACTCCAAAGAAATCTGGGACTGTGCTTTTCAGCAAGTCCCATCAAGAGGATGGCAGAGGCTGAACCTCTGAAATGGCAAGTATTCAAAATCAGATGCGGTTTCACAAGGACAACGCAGTCCTTTGCTTGCTATTTACCAGGAAAGTCTTCATAAGAAACCACGAACAATGCGGAACTGAGGAAGCTATATGCTTATGTAAGCTTGCACGCTTGTGTCTATGAGGAAATTGTTGTCTCCTAGACATTTCCTTCTTGGCATCCGCAGCACCCCTCCCTTCCTATCCACTGCACCCTCCTCCAGATACGTGTCTTTTCCTTTTCCTGCTCTTTGAATGATGATGTTTGGGCAACATGGCTAGTCAGTAACCATTAATGGGTTAAGAGGGTTGGAAACTCATTCGATTTCATAGTTGACTGTTTGCATGACTACAGGTTAAGCTGTGATTAGATTTCCATTTACAGCTCCCTCATTTTCAGGCATTTAAAAATAACTCAGCCCTAAAAGTTCCTTCTAAATTGATTGAACTGGAGCTTGCCAATGAGTCACAGATAACCCTCAACCTCAAAAACACAAACAAAAAAAAGTTGGGAGACAGCGTTCCAACCCAAAGCTAATTTTTTAAAGCTTTTTTATTCTGGGAAAAAAAAAATCATGTGGAGAATACAAGCCAATAAATATATGTCAGGTGTGTGTAACCATTTTAAGTAATTTTTCAAGGACCCTAAATCAGCTAAAACATTCAACTTTCGCACCTGCAGAAACTTCACACACACACACACACACACACACACACACACACACACACACACACACACACACACACACACACACACGAGCGTCTGTCTGCATATAAATAGATAAGAATTCAATGGCCTCATGGAGGTTTGCAAGACACATATTCAAAATCAAAATGGGTGTTTTGTGATGGTCTAGTCTCTGAGGAAAATCCAAATAAGTTTACAGGACCTGATAAAATATCCTTTTTTTTCCCTCCTTTTTCAGCCTTAAATTCAAGGCTATTCAGGACTCCTGCCAATTTGCCAATTCACAGCTGTAAAATTACCTAAAAGTGTAAGTTTTTTTTCAAAAGCATTCAGTAAGTGATGTGGGAGTTCAGCAGGAGAGCCCCTGGTGATGGTGCCTCATTAGACCTCTAGCACAATGCAGCTATTTTTCTTCCTACGCAGGCTTCTTAGAGGAGGAACTGGTCTCTTGACCCATCCTATGACTTCCGGATTCCAATTTCCTCAAGCACTACAGCCTCTTATTATTGCGTTTGAAAGATTTAAAGTATTACTTTTCCTCATGCTAAGGAACACAATGATGCTTTCAATAAAGTGAAGAACAATGTGAAACCATTACTGTTTACAGGCATGTTCTTTACATACATTGGTATTTCGATCGTTTGGGAAGGTCATTTTTAAGATAATTTCCTTTGCAATGGAAGGGCTAATCCTTACCAAAAATAAGACCGATAAACCTGGGAACAGTAGAAAAAATAGAGCAGAGATTTGGTCTGGTAAAGCTTTAGCAGTTGGGCTTCCATTAATGTATAATTTGTGATAGTACATTTTGGGTTAGACCGAATGCTACTGTTTGCTATTGATTTAGAAAAAATTCTCTGTGTCGGTTAATAAAGAAAAGACTGGGGTGAAGGTGAGGGGTTAGTGGAGCGTTGTGGGGAGGCATATTCAGTCAACTCATGAAACTTATGAAAACATAAAGCCCCTAAATAACAGCATGCTCCAAACCACTTGTTACATACTCATCACTCTGGCACATTCTTTGCAATCTACCAAAACAAAGTAAGGTGCTGCCTTCAAGGAGCTTAAAATCCAGTTGACTCTAATGAACCACGGACACAAGTGGGTTCTGATACTGAAATACAGGCAAAACCAATCTTAACTGTTGGCTTAGAAGTAGCTACAATAGACGTTAGTGTGAGTATTGAGTAGGAAATAACAATTTTGGATTTAAATACTTATAATAAGTGTCTTTATATATGTACATATATGCATGAATATATATACACATGCACGCGCATGTACACACACAGACAGAAAATAAATGCCCTCAAAGCTTTGTAGTGGCTGTAGAAATTATTAGGTGCTTTCCTGCATCTTGAATTCCCGCTGTATAAAAACAGACCTCTCTTTCAGGAGATGCTCATTTGGTCAGCTCACAGTCCAGTAAGACCCCCCAAAAAAAAGGGAGAGAGAGAGAGACTTTCACAAAATTCGTTTTATAAAAATGTCTGCCTGGATGTTAGATTAGTCCAACTCTCTATTTTTACAAATGGGTGGCATGCCACAGTCAGCAAAATGTGATAATGAAGGTTTATAGACTTCTTCTAACCTCACCCAAGTTGCTGGTGATTTTTAAACCTAAATCTGAAAACTGGTATGTTTGGCTAAGAAAAAGAAATAGCTGTTAATTTTTACATTTTCAAATATTAGGTTCCTTTTAACTGTTTTAAATCTAACATTTTAGATTGCCCAGTTTAACAGATGAAAACATTACTGTAATCACATACTTTATTTCCATGTTTTTTTTATATTTTTTCCTTAAGTACTGCTTATATAACTGCATTATTTAGTTATCCACTCTTAAATATTAAAAAATGTTTTAAAATCTCATTCAATTTAGAAATCTAGATGGGTTATTAGACTCATAGAAATAAGAATAAACAGTTTACAGTTCCTTAAACACCTATCTTGTGCCAACACCATTATAAGAACTTGATGTCAATTAAACCCATTTGTATGCCCGTTTCATAAATGAGGATGCTGAAGATTTAAGAGAACTTAAAATATTGTTCACATTCAAAACACTAGTAATTGGCAAATTCGATATTAAAGCTCAGATCTACAACACTGCAGAGTCCTTGTTCTTCCTATTATGACAAAATCCCTTCACAGCCTTCAAATCACTTCCACTGAGCTTCGGAAAGCAGGGATGATGGACTGACTTCATAGCTCATTGACCTCCGTCACCTTTCAATTATCCAGGATCTACTTTCCAGTTTCTGAATTATCTATGTCTCTATTGATCTCTCTATCTCATACTGTTTGCTTTTATATATTCAATAGCTTATTAGTAAGTTTCCTGGGCCATGAAATGTGGAAGGACTGAAGTTTGAGATCAGTGAATATTCTTATTCAAAATTCTAAAGCAATTCTAATGTAAAAGAAGGCTGAAGGTATGGCCTGGGGTTTCCTGCCCTGGGTTCCTCCCCTCAATTCAGAACTTACTCTTGCCATATATAGTTCATTTTCTTTAGTCCAAACACACACACACACACACACACACACACACACACACACACACCATTTACTATTTGTAAAGCTCTTAGAATATCATCAAGCATACACACGTTAGGTATTTTCTAAGAGCTTTACAAATAGTAACTTATTTAATCCTCATAACAACCCTATAGGGAAGAATTATTATTTTTATCTTACAGATGAGGAAACTAAAACACAGCCATTAACCAGCAGTGCTGGAATTGAAATGGCCCCAAGTCAGGCTAGCTTTTACCTCAGGTAGAAAGTTGTCCATTGATAATACCTTAACATACCCTCTTCCCAGGGTATGTAATGGACCCTCTGGGCTTTGTCCTGAGGGTCCATGGTGATGGTATTTTTACCGTCAGGTGATGTGTTTGAGTGATGGGTTTACCTCATATCCACTGTCTTTAGAAAGCGAAAGATAGGCCAAAGACAATGTCATTTGCTCAGGTGTACTTTTGCATTTTTTATGATATGCTGCCTAAGAGAGAGGAAACACGTCTGGCATCAGATTTACTATGTTTTTTTCTGGACTTAATGTTTCTCCCTTGTATCTGTGAAGACTCAGGTTTATAGCTTCATCACCGGTTGGCGAGTTTGTCTTATTCATCTTTTATTTATAGCACCTAGCACTGTTCTTGGCTCATAGTAGAAGCTCAATAAATATTGATTTGAAATAATGAATGAAATTAGGTGAAAACCAAAGAAAGGTTATCACTCTTAAACCTACTCTTCTGGTTTTTCATATGAAATGAATCAATACCTTTCAGTTATTCACCAGAAATTAAATTCTATAATGTTTAATGAATCAGAAGGAATATCATGTCTTGCCAAACTCCTGTACCATTTTTTCCTGTCCCTGGAATTTTCTCGGTTATTGCTGACATTTTACCTATTATAATATTCTCAACAAAGAAAACAGAATAACCAAGCTGCTGTTAATAGCTTTTGAAGTGAATCAATTTATTGTCATAGCAACCTAAATTTACAAAACAGATCAATTAAAAAAATTTAAATTCAAACTAGGAAGTAAATGTTCCTAGAAAAATGAGATAAGCCATTCCATTTTTGAAAAAGTAACAAAGATAAGCCTCCTTCTTCCTCTGATGGATTTTCCAAAGTAAAGAATACAACCTATGCAAAATCCAACTTGCATGTAGGAGTTGAGGAAAGGTAGAGACAATGACACCCAAACATCCAGCAAATCGATATATATAGGTCCCTGCTCTGACCCCAGGCCAGCTTAACTCCTATCATCCTTCTACTCTGAAATCATCCTCCAGATTCCAGAAAAGCCCTCCCTGACCTTGACCCTCACTAGATTCAGGGGAGAGCCCCATGAAAGCATTCACAGCAGTGTGTATGTCTTTTCTTTACACCAATTATTAGCTTGTAATTGTACCTCTATTTTTTTTATAATTACTTGATTAATGTTTGTTTCCCTCTAGAATGTGAGTTCTCTGAGTTCAACAACTCATTCTCTGCCCTCATTCTCACTGTGTACCTGAGGATTATCATGGCATCTGAAACATTGAAGGTCCTCAAAACATATTTGTTCAAAACAGTATCCTCAGCAATATTTGTACAGCACAGGCAGAAAGAACTTAGTGGGGTGGTATTTTTTTTAAAATATGTCCTTAAAAGAAGAAAGAAAAAGGGCAAAATGCTAAAGTGTATGTCAGTAGAGTGATGCCACAGCAAGCTGAATGAGGTACTAAGGTGCACTCACAGAGCCTCAAGCTTAGGCGGGGACGATTTCTCCAAGATGGAATTTAGACTCCTAAAGATAATGTTACTATCTCTCAGCTGGCCTTTTAATGAGAACTGATGGCTTCACTGTGTTCTCAAAGAGTAGGGAGAACAAAAGTGATGCACATGAGAGGTTCCTAAGCAAGACGCATTCCTATCAGGCTACACCAAGGTGGGAATGATTCCATTAACTACCAGCCATTCCAGATTTTTCTCTCCACTTAAGAAAGCCAGCATGGGGAGTGTAGTCAATAATATTGTAGTAACTTTGTGTGGTGACAGATGGTAACTATACTTGTCATGGTGAACATATTGTAACCTATATAATTGTTAAATCAGTATGCTGTACACCTGAAATTAATTTAATATCCAATGTCAAATATACTTCAATTAACATTTTTAATTAATTAATTAATTAAAGTTTTTAAATAAGAAAGCCTGTTTGCAGCTGAGTGTGAGTGACCTACTTGTAAGGGAAAGCCTTCAATCTGATTTACTATATAAGAAAACATAAACCACTCACACACATCACCACTTTACAGAGATAAATCATTCACATTCCACAGCACAATTGGTGATGATGTACAAATGTTTCAAAATGACTGAGTGGAGAATGGCAGCCCTGAGGTAGGTTCCTAGGCTATCCATAGGGAAAGACAAAATTTTCTTCAGAAAGACACTCTTGAAGTCTGTTTTAGTAAACTAAGACCCAAGTATATTGCTTGCATGTTATGTCACTGTTTTACCCCAAATTTCTTTCCTTACAGCGGAAAATAACTTCTTTGGAAAGTTACACAATTCAACAGGAAGGCAGGAAAACTAAACTCAGAAAAGTAAGAACATCAACAGACCTCTTGAAAGACCAAAAAGGAAAAGAAATAATTTTAACTGTATTTTTCTATTTTATTATGTTATGTTAATCACCATACATTGAATCATTAGTTTTTGATGTAGTGTTCATGATACATTGTTTGCGTATAACACCCAGTGCTCCATTCAGTACGTGCCCTTTTTAATACCGATCGCCAGGCTAACCCATCCCCCCACCCCCCTCCCCTCTAGAACCCTCAGTTTGTTTCTCAGAGTCCATAGTCTCTCATGGTTCGTCTCCCCCTCCGATTCCCTCCCCTTCATTTTACCCTTCCTACTATCTTCTTCTTTTTTTTTTTTTAACATATAATGTATTATTTGTTTCAGAGGTACAGGTCTGCGATTAACTGTACTTTTCTTCATTCTTGCATCTTGTCTTTGGCTTCTCTTGGCTGGCATGCCCACACTGGTTAGAGAAGGGCAGCGTGGCTTGGTTTGTCATTCCACCAAGACTATACAGTGGGTGAGAGGAGATTCTCACATGGAAATCAGATTAGTGCTGCCAAAAGAATGTGTGAATGTTGCTGTGTACCACTGGAAGGTCCAAGCTTAGGCCCAGCCAAATAGGAGAACTACTCATATTTAGGGAAGGATCCAAGCATAGTGCTTCTATAGATTTAATCTCCTACATGGTCTCTTTGGTCAACCCCTGACTCCTTTCTCCTACTTCTACAGAATCAATCAATGAAGAGGTGCCTAGTTTCCTACTTTATCGTTTGCCAGGAGCCTGGCTCCAGGTCCGAGCTGTGGGTACTGAATGCTTGCTAGTTTTCAATGTTTCCTCTTGCTACACTTCCTCCTACACTCTTTTCCATATGGACAGACTGCTCATCATTGTGACCTGAAGCTGTCTCTGGTATTCTGACTGTCCATACAATGGCCAGATTTCCCCAATTAGCTATTTTCCACTCTGTGCAGGATGCCCTGAAACTGACTAGAATGGGGATTGAGACTATTTCACACACATCCACCTCCCCCCGACACTGTGCCTAGTGGCTAATGATTTTCAACCTCCATGTTTTATAAGATAGACATTGCCAACATCAACAGTAAGACCCTTTCATGGTGCTTCCATGCCTGTTACAAGGCTTCCTGGTGAACCAACCTGAATAAATAAGTTTTAAATTCAACTTCCCTTAACTATGTGAGTTATGTCCAATTAAATCCAATCTTGCTAGATGTTAGTCTAAGACACTTCAGCCTATTATTTTATTCAGTCATGATCTCTTTGATCCTGATTCTATCATCCTTGGTATGAATCCTTTCTTGTAGTTTCTTGTCACCCAAAAGTTTGATCAGCAATATGTGACAGAGAATTTGGCTAGGACAAGACACAGAGGAAAACCCAGTTGCACCATTAAAGGCCTCTCTTCAGGCTGGCATTTGTCTTCTGGTTCCTCTGCTCTGAATACAGCCCTTCCATCAGTGTCAGCTCCTTCTGGCCACATTATCACATTTCCTCATCTTGTCCACCAGAATGTCATAAGACAGATGCTGGAGTTTTCCTGATCATTTCCTATGGCTTCATAATCATACTAGAAAAGAACAACAATAAGAGGAAGGATGTGAGGTTGTTTTGGTGTGATTTCTAAGTGATCACCAATTTTGTTTTTAAATGATGGCAAATAATGCATTTAATAATCCATTCTAGTGTTTCCCTAGGCAGTGTATCAAACATACTGGCCTTTAATATATAGTATTCAAATTCTTCCCTTTGGGAAACTTGGAACACATACTCTATCATCTCTTCCATTCTCTATCACTGTTTAGGGTTCGACTCTAGCTCCTCTTGAAACCCTTGGGATAAATTCATTAAAGCCTAGAAAATTGAACTTTAAAAACATCTTGGTACTCTTTCACTTGCATTGTTTGTTTAATCCCCTCTTAACTAGGATTGTTTTATTATTTCTGATGTAAATAGGCCTTGACAGACAGATGGAACAAAAATAGAGTTGAATAGTGCTTGTCTATCCACTTCATCAGTTATGCTAACAGAAACTGTCCTGTAGAAAGACTTGCTCCTTTTTATTATTTTTCCTCTGAACACTAGTAGAAATGCTTCAATTAATGTGAGCTAGCTGTAGTAGCTGGTGGTTTCATGTGTGTATGTGTGTGTGTTTAACTACTTGTGTACATTGTTTCACACTGCCTTTGATGCAGGAGGAAGGTCTGTTCTTTGAGCATGAATCCCCTCTTTGGAGTTCTGCACTATTTCCTTGTGTAGACTATGTCTCATGGGCTACAATCTTCCACTCTTCGTTCCCTCAGGTGCAATAAAAATTGAAAACACCAGCAAAATAATCTGAGGGCAGTAATCTTCTAGATTTTTACCATCTTCAAATATCTTTTGGTTATAATATGAAGTGATTTATCTTATTAGTCTTTCTGAAAATTTAATTTAGTATTAATTCCTTAAAAACTCCTTTCCTAGTCATTTCATGAGTTTGCATAATTTTTAACTATCACAGCATATAAAAATGGCATAAACTGAGAAGAAACACAGTTGAGTGTTGGAATGCACACAGCGTCAATGGTAGTTTTGTCTGGTCCTCATACGCATTCTAGAAAGAGCCTAGGACCCATGAAACTTCAGTGGGCTGTAGTTTTGTTTGTTTGTTTTGTTTTTAAATATATTTTTTAAGATTTTATTTATTTATCAGAGAGAGAGAGACAGAGGCAGGCAGAGGGAGAAGCAGGCTCCTTGCTAAGCAAGGAGCCCCATGTGGAACTCGATCCCAGGACCCTAGGATGATGACCTGAGCCAAAGGCAGACACTTAACCGACTGAGCCACCCAGGTGTCCCAGTGGGCTGTAGTTTTTAGCAGGGATGTTTTGGAAACAGGATGAAGAGTGTCAGTTAATCTGTCATGCCATTAGGCAGAGGTCAGTTAGGAAAGCTTATTCTATAACTTTTTGAAACTCCTTTTTTATGATTCTTAAAAATTTTCACAGATCTCGGCATCCTAGAGCTTTGTTCTATAATGTAATAGAATTCTTACAGGCTATTATTCTCTGTCGTTTTCCTTCTGATCCACGGGTGCTCCCCACCCTCATCACTCTTTCCTATGAATGCTTGAGAACTGAGACCTTCCTATAGCAATTACCACATCTCCTTTAAAAGTGTCCTCCTAGGGGAGCCTGGGTGGCTCAGTCGGTTAAGTGTCTGCCTTTGGCTTAGGTCATGGTCCCACTGTCCTGAGATCTAGCCCCACATCGGACTCCCTGCTCAGCGGGAAGACTGCTTCTCCTTCTGCCCCTCCCCTCTGCTTGTGCACGTGCGCACTCTCTCTCTCAAATAAATAAATAGAATCTTTAAAAAAAAATGTGGCCTCTTAAAAAAATTAATTAAATAAATAAATAGATAGATAGATAAATGTGTCCTCTTTATTATTGGCAGATTTCCAGTATTGGTCAATTTAATTTAACCAATGAAACCACTATTTACTGTCTGCCTGCTATGCTCAAGGCACTGGCTCTCTTTTCTTTGAGCAGTTTCCCATTCTGGTCTTTGGGCTATGAGAACATGCTTACATTTCTAGTTATGGATTCTTTATTTTTCTAACTTAACCACCCTTAAATATAATATACATCTGTTATGTTCTTATTTTATTTTTCCTTGGTGTTTTAGTAAAGAATTCCTTTGGTTTCTAGTGTCAGAATTCTCTAACTGGCTTAAAGAGAAGATTAGTGACTGTGTGTGTGTGTTTGTGCGTGTGTGCACCGCCCCCCCTCCCCCATGTATCTGTAGCTGAACTTCTTTCCTCCTATAGCTGAAAGTCCAGGGATAGTACTCCTGGCAAGGATTTAATCCAAGTTTTCTCAGTGTCTTCAGGCTTCTGGCTCTACCTCTCTGCAATTCCCTTGGCTTTGACCTCAGCTGTGAGTCAAGTTTGTCCTAAGGCTGGCTCCCCTCATGAAACTAAAAATCAATCAGGTATGGAGTCACTTAATATGCCTTTTTCCCTCTTTGTAACCTCCATGAGCACAGGTGCTGCACCTTGTTTTCCAAACCTCACTTTGCCTGACGTTTAGCACAGGATCTGGCACAGGATACATACTCAGTAAACATCTGTTGAAGGAATAACAATTGCCTGTCATAAGCCATGCACTGAACTAGGTGCTTTGTAAATCTCACCTCCAAAATGTGTGTAAACATCACAGTTTACAGGATGTCCCTGTTTTCTTTTTTATTTCTCTGAATTCAATTGCATGTGCTTCAAAGCCTCAACCTTTGGGCTGATGAGAATTTCAATATTAGCCAGTGGTAAGGGCACCCCCTTGCCAATCTATTTTGTAAAGTACAAAACTGTTGGACATATGCAATGCCAGGAAACAGGGTGGGAAGCAGCTTCTTTCACCAATGGTTTCTATGGTCCTTATGTTTCTTGATCCACTGAACATAGGTGAACATTCACCAGTGCTGTCTGTCCCAATTAGCACATTCAGGTGGGTTCTCAGAGACCTGCCTGGTGACTGCTGACTCCATATCTCACACCCATTCTCTGTCTGAGAATCTTCATGCCACTGGCTTTTGTCACACTATGGGTGGGGGAGGGGGGGCAGGGGGACACAAACTCTCCCCCAAGTGCCACCATTCTACCTCCACCATTCAAAATACTTCCCTACATCTCCATGACAAACCATGTAATGCCCCCTCAATGAGCCATTCTTGGGGATGGAAGTAGGCAAAAGTGGTATTCATGCAAGTTACTCTTTTGTTTTTTTAATTAATGATTCTTTCTTATATTTCATGGGTCTGTGTTTTATATAAAATGATCCTCACAGTAAGGGATGATAAAAAGGAAAGTTGGGCATTCTGGCGTCTATTCAGCAAGTTCACGGAGGGTTCTGTGTATGTATCCATCAGTCTTCAACGCATCCCCCCAATTCTGGGTCAGAACAAAATGTGAAGTGGTCTTCTGTCCCCTTTGGTTGATATTAATACCTTTTTCCTGTTCTCAGTAGAGGAAACAATCCTGAGCACACTCGCCTAATTGGCTGGGGGAAAAAAAGTTTATCAAGTGGATTCTCACCCAAAATGTAAGCCAGCACTAACACAGTTCTCCATTCTGACTCCAGTGGGAATTAATTTGACTAGTCATCTTGACTGTTCTGTGTACTATTTTTCTCCCAGTTCAGTAGTTATTAGAAACGTTATTGCTAGCTTTGTTTTACCTCTCCAATAGTGTGCAGATATCAATGATCTGTATGGTATTACCACAGACAACAAAAGAATCCTGCATGCTCAGTCACAGTTCTAGCCACAAAAAAACTGGACCTTTCTTTTCCAGAAAAGAAATTAGCATGGTCACTTTTTCCATAGCAGCGGTCCCTAAATTCAATAAAAATCCATCTCTTATACCTTGAAGTCAAAATATGCAGTATATGAAACCACTGGTCAATGGTATTGAATATATTTTAAACATGGGGAAAAAAAACAGAATCTTGGTTGTTGGTTTTTAATGTTTTGACAGGTTTACAAAGCTAAAGAGATATGGGGGAGTGTGCAGTAATCTGGTCAACCCAGGTCAGTCTAGACAGCTATGCGAATTATCTAAGCATTTGTACTCAAACCACCTACATCATCTAAATAAGCTGGATAATCTATGCAAGTTCAGGTCCACTTAGGTACAGTCTTGGCTGACATACATTCTGGAAGTGAAAAAGAAAAGAAAAAATAATGATGCTCAAGTTCACAAAGTTGGTTTGGAACACTCACAGACATTCTCTGACAAGCAACTGTTGGCAATCCTTCCTTCCTCTTAAGAAGGAAAAGCTTTAAGAAAAGCTTTCTCCCATTATCCTGGTACTTATAATATGCCCTAGAAAAAAATTGCAGAGGAAGACAAAAATAATATTTTTTAAGTTCATCCAAATTCTAGAATTTCAAATCAGACTACGTTAGTATTGAAGAAATATCTGGTCACTCATATGATTCATTATCTTTTCCTCAGCTCCAGTTCTATGCACATAAATACGTTTATATTTTTAAACGTGTAGAAATCCTTTGGGTAAAATACTAGCAACTTTGGTAATACTTTGTATCTGAGGTTTCTATTAAAGGCTGGCTAGCACCATTTTGAAAGAAAGAGCGTTCCCTGTGTGCTACTGTTAAGACCTGTAGTCCTCTTAGATAAGATGCACTCCTTCACTGGCTCAGTTCTTCTGCCTTCTAGGTTTAGAAAAGTATGAATAGTCTTCATCCTCACTTTAAAACCCATTCAAAATTGTCTTGCATAAAGTAAGGCAACTAAATTTGAAGTTTAAAGTAAGACAATCCTTGCAGGGAAAATCAGTCACTTATCAGTGGAGTTCCATGCAGCTCATTGGAAATTCAGAATTTGGAACACAAATTTAGAATATTGAACATGGCATTATTCATTGCCTGGCACAGAGTCATGCAAGGCAGCTAGCCAAACAAGCTATCTCTCTACTTACAGGTGAAACAACGGTTTGGAGAATCTTAAAAATTTGAAAACATTCATAAATCAAAATAGGAGGTTTTCTAAGGGGGAAGTTAACACTCTGCCAAGTTAAGCAAACTAAAGAAGAAAACAAGTCAGCCGTTAAAATGGTTTTCATGACAGACACTTACACTTCCTCAAACAATATCAATTAGTGTCTTTTGAGCAGACTTCCCAAAGATGATATTTCAATCAGTATATTTTCTGGTTGTAAAGGGCTTTCTTCCATTGTTTCAGCCTGCAGAAATAGGACAACGGGTAGTGTTGCCGACCAGGGTAGAACCGGGACTTCCTGTGTGTGTTAAGTGCCTGAGAGGATATAAAAATTAGAACCCTTCTGGAGTTCTCAGATGAAAACTTTTCCTTACCTACCAACACAGAACTTCTTAATGTGTGGGTGTTCTCGACTTACATGTATGCTTTCCTCTTTGCCAAAAATAGTTTTGTCTTTGAGGATCAAAAAAATCAAGATAATATTTCCCTTTTTATTCTAAAGTATGGTCCGTCTTGCCATTTTGTTATGAAGCTATATCAAGAAAATGGATAAAAAGATAACAGGATTCTAAAGAAGAGGAAAATGGGAGATAAATTCCTCCTTACTGAGTCAGTTATTGAATTCTTCCTTGTTAAGGGAAACCCAGATGGGGAAATCAAGCCAAGGGAATTGAGTCGATCTACTGTGAAGAGTTGAGGAAGAAGAGCATCCAGGGGCGTAATACAGAGAAGCCTCCTGGGCTAGGTTTAGGGAGAATTTCAAAGTTTTGGTGTTGGAAAATCTCCAGAGATGCAGTTAGGGGAAAGATAAGAGACAATGAAGATGGGTGGGTCCCTTTGATATGTAAAAGATGCAAGTAGAAAGTCAGAGACTTGTGTTTGCCCTATGTTTCCTTGAATTCTACTTCATGAAGAGTCCGTGCAAGGCACATGGTTCTAGTCAGGTTACACCCACACATGACAAGCTAAGTCACTTGTATCCAAATAGAGTGTCACATTTCTGAATCCTCAAAAAATTGCCCCAGAATAAGACACAAAGATCCTCCTTCAATGGCAATAACACCAAGCACCAGAAAGTTAGAATGCATGGAGTAGCATTTGAGTTCATTACGTGAACATCCCGCTCGACATGGGTTTGACCGAGTGGTTACCCTCCGTCTTTTCAGTCTTTCTTGAAAATCCTAATGATTTTGAAAATAGTGTAGCATTCGCTTGAAATCATTCAATAGTAAGGATAAAACAGAGCTTTTCTAAATCATCTAGTTAGCATTCCTTATGTTCTCTTGTTAAAAAAAGAACAAAAACAGAAAACAAAACAAAAATGTGCAAAATAACTACTAGGCATGGAAATCATGCTTTTTCCTTTTTTTTTTTTTCCTTTAAAGGAAGTACAAATTAGCCAGTCTCACAATTTGACCTGTTCACAATCTCTGTGCAAGTTGCTGCTTGCTCCAGGGCGTAGCCTTCTTCAGGCTTCAGCAATGCTGATGGCAGACTTGTGTCCACATGATGGATTTACGTCTGTTGACCTAGAGCCTCCCTTTGCCTGCTTCAGCCTGGATGATGATTCTACAGGCATGCTGCACAACAGTTATCCTGAGACTTCCTTTGCTGTCTTTCTAAGAAGTCCCTTAACTTCTCTTGGTTTGTATCACTTTTACTTGGCCCAAGATCTTCCTCTTTCTTGGTTTATTGCCTTTGTGAAACATATCTTCCAATAGTTCCATAAGAAATGGTACTAAGAGAAAAAAAAAAAGAAATGGTACTAAGGTTGGGCATATACGTGAAGCCATGCAGTATTTGTCTTCCTGTATCTAGCTTATTTCACTTAGCATAATGTCTTCCAGGTTTGTCCACCTTGTCATAAATGTCAGAAAATGCTCTGTATGATACTATAATGGTGGATACATGTGATGATACATTTGTCCAAATCCACAGAAATGTACAACACCAAGAGTGAAATGTAGTATAAACTATGGACCTCGAGCGATTATGATGAGTCAGTGTAGGTTCATCCTTGGTAAAAAATGTAAAAATAAAGTCGAACTCATAAAAGTAGACAGTAAAATGGTAGCTGCCAGGGACTGGGGGTTAGAGGAAATGGGGATATTGGTCAAAGGATACAAAGTTGCATTCATGCAGGATGAATAAATTCTGGAGACCTAATGTACAACACTATAGCACTATGGAACTATAGTTCATAATATGTATTGTAATACCTGAAATTTGCTAAGAGGGTAGATCTTAAATGTTCTCACCACACACACATATACAGGTGCAGTAACTGTGTGAGGTGATGGAGTTAATTAACTTGATGGCAGTAATCATTACACAATGTATACACATATGAAACATAACATTGTACACCTAAAGTACATACAATTTTATTTGTCAATCATACTTCAATAAAGAAAAATTTAAAAGAAAGACAAAAGAAATGGTAACTAATGGGCTAAGTTTCTGAGACCTTGCTTGACTAGACATATTTTTATTCTTGACAATTGATTGACAGTTTTGATGTGTATAGATTTCTAGACTGAGAATCATTTTCTCTCAGAATTTTGTCATTGAGCTTCCAGGGTTGCTACTGAAAAGCCTGTTCCTTTCTTTATATGTGACCTATCATTTGTATATTTCTCTCTGGAATCTGTTAAGATTTGCTCTTTATCTTTACTATTCTGAATTTCATACAGTGGTGATGCATATTTTGTATTTTTACGGGTCTCTGACATGATGAGCATTTTTACATGGTAATACTTTTAGATCTAGAAATTATTATTCTTTGATTCTGGAAAATTTCCTTGTATTTCTTTGACAATTTCTTTCTCACCATTTCCTTCATCATTTTCTGCAGTAACTTCTACTTTTTTGGATATTGGAACTCCTAGAACAATCTTCCAATTTTCTTGTCTTTTATACCTATATTTTTATATTTTTAATTTTTGTTCTTTCTTCTGGAAGATTTGCTCGAGTATATTATTTAACCTTTATAATGAGTTTTTATTATGTTTTATATATTTTTTTAATTCTCCAAAGTTCTTTTTAACACACTGAATTGTTTTTACCATAGCATCTTGGTTTCATTTCACATATTCAGTATCTTCTTTACCCTCTCCTGAGATAATATATATATATATATAATTGCTTTGAAATTTCTTCAGCTCCTTGTATGTTCTCTTTATCCTCTGGCTTCCTTTTTCCTGTTTGTTTTGGTCATTGTCTTTTATGCTAGAGTCTTATCTCAAAAATCAAGTAATCTTTGGGTCCATTCCAACTTTAGCAAAGTAGTAAAATGCTGGTTTGAATTTCTCTGTGTACATGGGTGGGGCCTGTCAAATAGTGGGCTTCGGAAAGGGAAACTGGGTGGAGGGTATTCTCCACACTTGCCAGTGTTGTATGTGAAATCTTAAATGTCCATTCTTGTTAACCTTTTCTCGGGAGTGGGTCGGTTTCCTCAGAGAGAAATCCTTCCTTCTTCTGTCTGTGTGGAAAGAGAGAGGCTTCCTGTGCTCTGGGAGGTGAAAATAGAAAAAAAGCATGGGGGTTTCTGTGTTCAAATGTAACTTTCACTTAATCCCCCTGTTTCCATGTAGCACCCACCCTTCCTTCTGCTTTGCACTGGTAAAACACCAGATCCTCTGTCCTCTCCAGAACAAAAACTCCAGTCCTCAGCTCGGATAGAGGACAGAATATAAAGGGTCCCATCCTCTCATTTAAAGGCATACAACCAGGGCGCCTGGGTGGCTCAGTCAGTTAAGCAGCTGCCTTCAGATCAAGTCATGATCCCAGGGTCCTGGGATGGAGAACCACATCTGACTCCCTGCTCAGGGAGGAGTTTGTTTCTCCCTCCGCCCCCCTCCCCCTGCTTATGCTTGTCTCTCTCTGTCTCTCAAATAAATAAATAAAATCTTTATTTTTTAAAAAAAAATTATTTTATTTTATTATATTATGTTAGTCACCATACATTACATCATTAGTTTTTGATGTAGTGATCCACAATTCATTGTTTTCATATAACACCCAGTGCCCCATACAGTACGTGCCCTCCTTAATACCTATCACCGGGCTAACCCATCCCCCCACCACCCTCCCCTCTAGAACCCTCAGTTTGTTTCTCAGAGTCCATAGTCTCTCATGGTTCGTCTCCCCCTCTGATTTCCACCCCCCTTCATTTTTTCCTTCCTTCTCCTAATGTCCTCCATGCTGTTCCTTATGTTCCACAAATGAGTAAAACCATATGATAATTAACTTTCTCTGCTTGACTTACTTCACTTAGCAGAATCTCCTCCAGTCCCATCCATGTTGATGTAAAAGTTGGGTATTCATCCTTTCTGATGGCTGAGTAATATTCCATTGTATATATGGATCACATCTTCCTTATCCATTCAATCAAAGTTCCAATTACATTTTTCAAAGTGCTGGAAAAAACAATTCTAAAATTTGTATGGAATTAGAAAAGACCCCGAATCGCCAAGGAAATGTTGAAAAAGAAAAACAAAGCTGAGTGCATCACGTTGCCTGATTTCAAGCTACATTACAAAGCAGTGATCACCAAGACAGCATGGTACTGGCACAAAAACAGACATATAGACCAATGGAACAGAATAGAGAGCCCAGATATGGACACTCAACTCCATGGTCAAATAATCTTCGACAAAGCAGGAAAAAATATGCAATGGAAAAAAGTCTCTTCAATAAATGGTGCTAGGAAAATTGGACAGCTATATACAGAAGAATGAAATTCAACCATTCTCTAACACCATACACAAAGATAAACTCAAAATGGATGAAAGACCTCAATGTGAGACAGGAATCCATCAAAATCCTAGAGGAGAACATAGGCAGTAACCTCTTCGACATCAGCCACAGCAACTTCTTTCAAGATACATCTCCAAAGGCTAGTGAAACAAAAGCAAAAATGAACTTTTGGGACTTCATCAAGATAAAAAGCAAAGGAAACAGTCAACAAAACAAAGAGGCAACCCACGGAATGGGAGAAGATACTTGCAAATGACACTACAGACAAAGCGCTGATTTCCAAGATCTATAAAGAACTTAAACTCAACACCCAAGAAACAAATAATCAAGTCGAAAAATGGGCAGAAGACATGAACATACTTCTCAAAAGAAGCCATAGAAATGGCTAACAGACACAAGAAAAAAATGTTCATCATCATCAGTCATCAGGGAAATTCAAATCAAAACCACATTGAGATACCACCTTACACCAGTTAGAATGGCAAAAATTGACAAGGCAAGAAATAACAAATGTTGGAGAGGTTGTAGAGAAAGGGAAACCCTCTTACACTGTAGGTGGGAATGCAAGTTGGTACAGCCACTTTGGAAAACAGTGTGGATGTTCCTCAAAAAACTAAAAATAATGCTACCCTATGACTAAGCAATTGCACTACTGGATATTTACCCCAAAGACACAGATGTAGTGAAAAGAAGGGCCATATGCACCCCAATGTTCATAGCAGAAATGTCCACAATAGCCAAACTGTGGAAAGAGCCAAGGTGCCCTTCAACAGATGATTGGATAATAAACAAAATCTTTAAATAAATAAATGAAGGCATGCAACCAAGTCAGTACCAGACTCCTATCTCTTCTCTTCCCTTTGGAAGTACATATTACCTTCAACTCCTGATTCTCAGGACTATGTAAAGTGAGTAGCGTGTTGTCCCTCTGTGACTTTCCACTCTAATCCTCCATCACTTAGCTGTCAACTTTTTCTATTCAACACAGTCTCTTACCATTTACCTCACTGCTTGCCAACTTCCAACTTTTTTGACATGACTCATCTGCTCTCATCTTCTCTCACAATCTCTTTTTCTTGTGTGTTGATGCCTTTCCTGCCATTTAATGAGGTTTGCAGAGAAAGTGCAAATAAACACATGTGGTCAATCTGGCATGTTAAACTGGAAATCTGTGGTAGCTTTTAAACAAGTCTGCCCTCAAACAACGTAACAGCTACAAAGAGACAAGAACGTTCAGAATCGAGAGTGAAGCAGCGTTGTATATGAGAGAAGTTCAGGTGTAGTCAAGTTAATCAATGCAGTACTAATGGATATCGACAGTAATAACAATGACCTCTAGAGGTGCTGATGGGGATGTAGATGAAGAAATGTTTGTAGAGATGTTACCTACACTATAAAGTCTATTCACCATATCATCATCATCATCACCACCCTCATAGGTAGAAACTAAATGGATGCAGACTCACTGGCAAACCTAAACAGAAGACTTTTTCTGGCTTTTGTTATCAGGCAACACTCCATCCGTTGGCAATAGCATTTACACACACAAGAAGAATAATTTCCAGACTACAAAAGGGGTCACAACATACAGTCCAGATATCTGAATTTGATCTTACTGTGCTTTTCTTCACTTCTGGGGCTTCATACATTCTGTTCCCACTTTCAGAACAATGTTCCCACTTTGCCACCTCAGTTCAGTTTGATTGACTTAACTCACTACGAATTTCCCTGTCTCCATTTATTAATAATAATTTTGATAAGAATACTAATAGTAGTTCAATTTATAGAGTGCTTACAATGACCAGATGTGTCATATTAATGACTTCACATATATTATCTCATTTACTGTTTGGAGCAAACCTATGTGGCAGAAATTTCCTTTGTCCCATTTTACAGACCGGAAAACTGAGGCATAATTTATATGACACTTTCTCAGAGAATTCCACCTCCTCTTGGGTTCAACTTAGTTGTCCTCCTATAATGCAGTGGTTAGGACATATACTTTGGAGCCAGAGTTTCTTAGGAAAATTGCTTAACCTCTCTGTTCTTTGGAACATCTAACAGAAAAAAATGTGGATAATAATAGTTTTCATTGTATATGGTTGTCCAAAGATTAAATACGTTAACACATGAAAAAGTCTTGAATAGAACCTTTAGTGCGGTGAAGCAATGAATACATGCTAGCTATGACTACATGCTTCCTTCCAGAGCCTCTGGTACATTTCCAATTTAACACTTATTATACTATATCAGAATCTGAGTTGGTTTGTTTTTTAAATACATCAGTGTAATATGGTAAAAACACATACGCACACTATTCCCATTACATAAACAACTTAGAAGCAAAAGATTTAGCAAATGAAATGATAGTACCACAGTTTCTAATTTCTAGACCCAACACGGCAGCCAAAACCCATGTAGGTAACGGTTTGTGGACGGCTTTCTCCTCCATGACAAGTTTAAGTTGGAATAGCTGCTGTCAACTCGGCAGTGTATGGGCAGAATCTGTTTTTAATTTTCTGTATTTCACTCCTCACCTTACATAGGATTATGAGCCCCACAAGGGCAAGGAGCATGTCTATGTTGTTTAGCGTTGCATCCTACCACTTAGTACAGTGCCTGGAAGGTTTAAAACAAAAACAAACAAACAAAAAAGGCTTAATAGTTGCTGGAAGCGAGACTCAACGAATGCACGCTTGTCAGAATTCTACTCCTTTGGGTGAGTTTTACAATGTGCAGAAAATAGGTGAGGGTAGAATACTCAAGTAGCTTCCAGCAGGACCATGGTCATTATAAGCAGCAAAAGCAGATCCTGTAACAGCTCTAATTTGGAATCAGAGGCATAGGCTGTAAGGGCAGGGCTCATGATTTCCTGACCATGTGATCTTGGGCGAGTCGATTCATCCCTCTGAGCTTCAATCACCAAATAGATTGGTGTGAAAAATCAATGAGATAATGTACATGCAAATATTCTGCAAAGCAGATATCCCTGTAAAGGGTTACTCCGAAAGATTTCTCCCCAGACCATATCTATCTAGAAGTACAGTTGGGATATTAGTTTAATAAACCTGTCATTCTCCGGGGTGTTTCATGAACTGCTGCCATCCCCGCCATCCTAAGTGCCTGTTAGATTCCTTGTTGATGACGAATATATGGAGATTACGTGAGTGGGGAAAGAGGGGTGGGGACAGGAAGCGAAGACTACTTATGCTTCACTCTGCCCCTAGGTCCCAAGAGGACAAGGAGAATCGGAATGCCCGGGAAAGTTTTACAACTGCCAAAAGTACATAGAGTCAGCTACAAAACCTGCAGAACACAAGTAATAATTCTATTTGTTCCCAGCAATGGTCTTAGGGGGAAAAAATCTCCAATTGCTTAATAAGATGGAGGGGAAAAGGGAATACAGTGGCTATATATAGGCCAATCACCACTTGCTCCCACCAGCCACTTTGGTTGGTTGATTGATTCCATTATTCCATTTTTAATTAAATGATTCATTTATTTGTTCAGGTAATATCATAGATATACACCTCTACGATGTGCCAGGGGTATGGCTATGCTGACAAGCAAAAAAGGAGGAAAATATTTCCTTTCATGATGCAGTCTGGAAGACGTATACTTAGCTACCCCACGCCTCTGCTTCTGGGTTGGAATGACCCTGATGTCTTAACTGGAGTGAGTCTTCCTTCATTAAAGAAACCATAATGGTTAATGGTGGGAGATAGTATCCTTTCTATAGAAAATATTAGCTAGTTATTAGAGTGTATAGTTTAGGATGTCATTTCTGAAAAGGAAAGTGAGTTCTGGAGACAAGGATAAAAAAATTTGTTGTTAAAAATATACATTGTGTAAAGAAAAATTAAAGGATTTTTACCTAAATGGCAGAAACCAAAGCCTGATTTAAAAGGTTTTCATGTAGGAAATGACCTTAAGTAATGTACGAGAAATGGAGTCCTCACCTAAGGTAGAATTTCTCAGCATCAGATGATAAGGAATTGGATTGACAATTTAGGAATCCTAGGGACTCATTTTCAGGAGATCCATGGACTAGACATCAGGTTGCCTCATGGCAAAAGCATAAGTGAAAATATCTCTCCCTGTGCTTTTCAACTTTATAGATAAATGAGAAACCAATTAAAATAGATGGCTATTACTTCTGTGTAGAGAAAAAGAGAGAAAATGAATTTGTTTTGATCCTATTTATACTTCTGTTGCAAAGACCAGACCAGCTCCTATAAATCATTTCAACATTATTGAACCTTTTTTTTATGAGTCAGGCACTGTACTGGATGATGAAAATATACAAAAAATATTCTACTTGGAATACATTTATTATTTACTTGGGAGACAGAACTAATAGGTACTCACTCTCTAATAACCCCTTACTATGCACCAGGCATTTTGTTAAGTATTTTAAATGCCTGATTTTATTTAATCTTTACAACAATCCTAGGAGGTATTTATTGTAATTTCCATTCTACAGATACAACAACCTAGCGCCTGAATTACCAAGGGCCCATAGCCAAATTGTAGAGCCAGAAATCAAGTCCAGTCTACTCGATCCAAAATCTGTGTGCTCTTGACCATTACTCCCCAACTTGTGCTATACTCCAAAACAAATGGTGGTGATAATGGTAGTAATAGTGAGAGTAATAACAAATGATAATAGCAATGATAGTAATAATAAATGATAGTAACAATGACAGTAATAACAAATGATAGCAACAGTGACAGTAATAACAAATGATAGCAACAATAGTAACAATAATAATATAACAATTAATAGAAGAGAGATATAACCAAACTGGGGATTAGAGAGTATGGAACAATTAATTCCAATTGTAGATCGTTGGAAATCTTTAACAGAAGGTATTTTAGAAAGATGGCTAACCTTTCACCAATATGTGTGTCCCCACTTCCATGTAGGACTGTCACTTGGGACCTGTTGCCTCTCCAAGGATGACATTTCTCAGCCCCCTTGCCATGACTGGTTCTCATTGGTAGAATCTCCGTGAAGACTTTCTTCCTGCTAATCAGAATGTTGCATAAACAAAACATGAACTTTTATTCTGTTAAGTCACTGACATTTGAGATTTCTTTTTTAAAGCCATCAGCATTGCCAAACCAATATAGAAAGTATTCTAAGCAAGGAGTGGAATATAAGTAATATCATAGAGGCATAGTGTGGGCAGGGAGGGCGAATAATTCAATGATGTGAAGTATAGATATGGAAGGGAAGGAGAGAGACTGGAGAGGTAATTTAGGACCACAACTATCAGGCACGAAGTTCAAAATCTCTGTAATGGCGATCGCCCAAGAGGAGGCAGGTCATAAGTTACACATATCTCATTTAAAGTTAACAAAATATTTGTACTTCCCATTAAAAATATAGGCAGAATCTTGGACCATGGATGGCTAATTGCTCTTCTTATTAAATCCTGTTGAATAAATAAAGCTATGTTTGGTTTTAAGTGAAATACATACACACCCACACTCACACATACACACACATGCACACACATCCCTGTGCACACACATCCACATGCACACCTGCAAAGCACCATCTCACATTCACCTGATTTTTCTCCACCAGCACTATTAGATGCTCTCTATATGATCTCATCAGTGTGTATTTCTATAGCTAGCTATTCATTTCTAGAATTGCATCTGTTTGGACACCTGACTTAAATATTTCTGTGAGAAGGAAAAATGGTCATTTTTCCACAGTGCATGGCCTAATGCTTGTATTCTCATTGTCTTTGTGATCTCCATTTCCTCTTCTTTGCCTCTTGGACTTAAGTCAGGAATGGCAGAGGTGTAACTCAAGGGAAGACAGAAAACACGTCTTTTTTTTTTCACTTCTCTGTCTTTCCTTTTCTTCCTATTCTTAAAACACTTTCTTCTGTGGGGCTCCACAGACTCTCCTCAGGTGGGTTCAGAAGGTCCCGAGAGCTGCCAACACTTCTCCTCCAGTAAGAGATTTGTGCAAAAGGCCGGCTGCTACCCAGAGGGATGTGACAGATGGCAGGGTCACCGTGCCGAGCTCGGATGGCTCACCCAGGTGGAGAGGCATCAGGGAGCTGGAAGCAGAGCCCTGGAAATTATTCCTGGCCTGCTTTAGCTTCTCATATTGACAATTCCACACCCTTCTAATCTGTGAATTTTGGAGGTTGGAGAGCCCAGATGCATGCTTTTTTTTTTTTTTTTTTTTTGCTTTTTCTTTTTCCTGAAAAAACAGATTTGTCTGAGTTTTCCAGAGCCACCATTTCATTGGGAATATTAGCCTTATTGTATTGTACACTACTTGCTAACATTCACTAACGACTCACTCACTCTAGTTTTCTTTACCTGGGTATGATGCTGTCTTACAAATGGTAACTCTAGAGTAACCTCTAACCAGCTTACAAAGGGGCTCTTTAACAACCAGGGTGCAGCTACGGCCAAGAGGGCACATGCAGTGATGTGCCTGATGTCTGGCCTGAGGTGACGGCCGAGGCTCTGCAACGGGCCTGATGGAGGTATGGCAAGTGTACCGTGGTTAGAAATTGTAGATTAGTTAGAGATAACAAACATTTCCCCCATAGATTGTTTGGTTCTTCCTTCCTCCCAAGAGCCATCAGGGAATGCCAGGCAGGCAGCTTTACTCTTAGATATCATTACTGGGTGGGAAAGCCTTACAAGGCAGAGGTTAAAGCATCACATCTAACTTTTACCTTCAAATAACAGAAGTAATAGCCAACGCCAACCCGCTTATCTCTATAGGGTTAATTAGATTAACGTTAGTATCTCTGCAAGTTACTAGATTAAAGATATTTACTGCCAGAAAACAGGAATTCTGTTTATCTACTGCTTTCTTGTTAGTGAGATGCTGACCACCATGTCTTGCTGTAGTCAGTGGTTGAACACTGGCTCTTTGTCACGAGAGTAACACCAGAAGAAAAACAAGTAACTAAACACCCCCCCTCCCCGGGGTAGCACTGACAGTGTTTGTGCCAAGGTGGTAACTACCTGTGTTAAATCTGAGAAATGTGGTATTTGAAGAAGCTCTGTAACCGGCCCTTCGGTGTGTTTTTCTCCCCCAAAGTTGAGGTGACATTGAGCTTGAACAATGTACCATACACTTGTGAGTAGATTTTAGTCATACAGGTTTTCAAGAAGCTTAAGAAGATTAGAACACAATTTACAGACTTGGGAAAGTTTTGTTTATATTTGATTTCTCTGTGCTTGGCTAAGTGGCCTCCAAGTGGACCAAATCCACAAGTCTGGCAACAGTATAACTATAGTCTACCTCAAGGGTTTTCAAACTCTTATGTACAAAGAAGCACCTGGAACACTTGATAAATACAGATTCCAGAGCCTCACCCCAGAGACTTTGATTTTCCCAGTCTGACATGGGGGCCAAGAATCTGCATCTTAATCTCCCAGGTGAATCTGATGCAATAGTCTTGAAACCAAACCTAGAAATAGTGCTAACTGAGTCCAATGCCAATTAAAAAGTTTGAACTCTCCTTTCAGGTTACAGATAGGACTCCCCAGTATTGTCATCATGGATTAATCTTATTTGCTGTGATGGAAGTGGGAAAGAGAAAGAAAGGAAAATGCCAAAAGAGAAAGAGGAGATGTCTTATGTTGGGGTCCCAAAAGGCAGAGGCTGAGATAGGAATGCTTGTGCTGGTGATTTTTGAGAAAGTGCTCCCAGGAGAAAGGGGTGAGGGAAGCAGACTGGGAGAGAAGAAGGAAGCCATCAGTAGGAGAGGGGGCCTGGCTGGAGTCGAGCTTCAGCCTGATCTCATGGGGAGCTGTAGAGCATGAATCTCACCACAGAATTGGTCCCACCTTGAGACCAAGGGTCAGTTTTGTGTGTTCCGTATCAGTCAGTCCTGGACTCTGAGCCACCCCTGGAGATGGGGCATAAGCTTCTGGCATCTCTGTTTGGGGTGGCTTCTTCCAGCAGAAAACGATACTCTGGAGGAAGAAGCAGCTGTGGGCTTGCCCAGCCCACACTCCCAGCAGGTGCGGCAAGGATACACCAGCCCAGTAAAGGGCATTTTGGTGGAGCATCAACAGCAACAGCTACGGAGAATGGAAGTGGAGAAAAGGGAGAAAGAATGATACGTACACACTTCTCAGCTAAGGATGATCCAAACAGACAAAAGTTCTACTGTCCCAGTCAACACCCTAAATGACACTAAAAAGCCAGCAAAGCCACTTTATGTGGGACATCGCACAAGTTTCTGCATTCTTGAGCAACCACAGAGTTGATGCGAGTGTCTGGATAGCTACCTCTGGAGAAAATTGTGTTTGTGAGGCTTGAGGAAACAAAGTTATGGGGGAAATAAGACCACACATCAAATCAGAATCTTAGAGTTGAACAGCTGAGCGTCCCTCCCCAGTGCACAGTCCATCATACTCAATTCTGTGCCATCTGCAAGCCTAATGAACACAAATCTTCACTGTGATTAAAACTAAAGTGCAGTGTATCAATCAAGACCACTAAGTTAAACAAAATTTCAAAACCCTTTGTATGGGATAAAATGCCACTAAGATAAATCCATCTAAGTCATAGTTTTCATCTTACCCAAAGTTCCATGAATTATTTTGTCCAATAAATGCCTTCTGAAATCAAAGATATGCCCATTCCAATGCCATTTCTCTTTATCACCCCAAAGGCCTCGTTTTAGAAGGAAATTAATTGGATAGTATCATTGAGTCTGTATTTGCTCCTAGTATCAATATTTTTCCTTAATAAGTGTTAATAAACCACATGAGTGATCATTTATTCCAGAAACATTGCCAGGGTTTGATAGTATTTTACTGAACAATAAAGTTTTAGGAATTCCACCGTTTGTCCCTTTTCAAGAGCAGGTCTTAAACCCATCTGCAGTGCAGTGCAGTAAGTATCTCAATCATTATGATTTCTAAAAGGCCACCTAGAGTAACACTACTGTGTTTTCTGCATGATCTTCCAGTGCCTTACAATTTAATTCATCTGAACCTTTATCACGCAAAACCGATAGGTGTATCTTTGCAATTTATTTATTCATCTAACTGAACCTCTCCATCCTCTTAATAAACCTTGTTCTAACAAGTCCAGTGTGAAGATGATCTTCCTTGCCTGTAAACATAAACTCAAAGTAGGATCTAAATAATTTTTCTATTACTTTCAGACATGTACCTATTGCAGCATTTACAGATCCACTTATCTGTTTCTTATTCTCCTTGCTCTCCAGAGAACAATAAGCCCTTTGGGTTGTATTCAACTGTTATTGAAACTTACATTTCACCCTGGACATTGGCCTTCTGATATTCTTCTACAGATCCACTTGCCTCTTCTGCATGCATTTGGGCTAATGTCTCCCTGCACCTATTTCTGTAGATTCCCTTCTACTAGATGACATTATCAGAGGGCTTGTTTTTGGCTTCTAAAGTACTAACTGTAGGTACCACATTTCTCTTCTTAATTATGCTCATTTGTGATTAAGTTGTTAGAAATTCTACTTTTCAAAGATTCCCTCTTGAGCCACATGAACTTTTGACTTCACTGACCATGGAATGAGGCTTGTCCTTGTTATACTTGAAGCGACATATTTCCTAAAGTCCAAGATATAGTCTTGAATGTCTCCTATGATTTTTTTCTACTTAATATCTCCAATGGTTTGACTATTTCCTACAAAGTTTCCTATCACATCTCTATCACAAAACAGTTCTTTCATAATTTGGTCCAGAATATTGTTTTCTTCCCCAGCTTCTTCATCTTTCTGAGGTGTCAGCAAGTCTAGAAGTTATCAGATGCCCTGCCTTTTGTAGAGTAAGACTTCAGCAGACATTCCGACGGGTGTATTTTCCCTTCTCTTCAAGGCCAGTTTTGTAATCTGCATTCGGAAACCTTTATCCGGATCCTCTGTCTGGTCTGTTGGTCTGCAGAATACTTCAAGAATAATATCACTTCTAATTCTCTTTTATCTTATCCTCCCCGAGAGGAAAATTTGCAATGTTCATTCTTTGTGCAGAAGGGCAAAGAACGTTTTAAGTCCCAGCTGTCACCTGGGTTTCCATGTGCTGCTGAGTCTGAAGGCTCAAAAGAGAGGGAAGGCAAGGGCCAGTAAAAATATATCTGCTGACAAAGCAGCAAAAGCATCACTTGGCATTTTCTCCCCAAAATCCCCCATACCCAGTGATATCGCCTCTGTCCAAGATCGTAGGAAAACATACACTTATTTAATGAAAGCAGAATTATTGGAAGTATGATCTAGAGAAAACACCATGATTAAGAACAGGAGCTTTGAAGCCCTGAGCTGACTTGACATCGAGTCCCAGCTCCAGTGCCTACTAGTTGTGTGCCATCAATCCACTCTCTAAGTCTCAGATGTTCGCATCTGTAAAATGGGCTTATTACTAGTACATATCTCATAGGGTTGCTGTGAAAATTATTTTTAAAAGGTTAACCACCATACCTGGATCTCAATATATTTACTTATTTAATAAAAAAACAATTAACAAATACTCAGGGTGTGCCAAGAAATATTCTAGACATTGTTATCACAACAGTGAACAAGTATAACAAAATTCCTGGCCTCATCAAGCAGGAAGTCAGGTACAACCTATAAAATCATCCAGACATCCATCTTGCATAAATTATTGACAGCAATAAATGCCCTGAAGTAAATAAAAATATATAAGGCAGGAACCAGAAATTGTGTAGTGGAGGGGGCTACATTAGCCAGAATGGTCAGGGAAGACTTCTCTAAAGAGGTGACTTTTCAACTGGGCCAGAATGGTGAGAAATCCAGGAGAAACGTGTTCTGAACAGAGGCATGATCAAGTGTAGATATTAATGAGTGACTTCTCCCTACATTTTCCCTTAAACAGATTTTGGCTAAGTATTTGATCTGATGTTGTATTATATGTTTGGGCAACATTAACTTTCATTTAAAAATGAACAGATTCCCCCTTAGTCATCCTCTGTAGTGCCATTCAATCAATCATCAATATTTTAAGCTTTTGCAAAGTACGAGTTGATGTTTTAGCATCCACGTTTTATCACTGAGAGACCGTGGCTAAATGCCATGTAGATGAATTTGACTCTGGAAAGCATGTCCCTTCAATTATGTGGTAAATGCCTCTTTTTACACCCAACCTGCTGACTAAAATGAGAAAGCAAACAAATGAGATGAGTTGCAAGGAGGACACAGGAAGCCAAGAGAGCAGAGTATCTAATTGGAAGAGCACAGGAGAATGTTTAAAATAAGTTTCAGAATAGCGATAAGGATGAAGATGATGTTATCTCTTGGATAGAAGAAGCTATTAAAATACACCAGAGTGTTTTCAATCACTTAATCAGAAAGCCCTTTTCCTGAGAACTGTCTTTTGTCCGTGTGCCATGAACAAACATAAATATTTTGGATTTCCTGCATCCTTCACCCTGATAATGGGCTCTTAACTGTAAGCTCTTCCCACCTCAAAGAAAAAGTGAAAAACAATGATAAAACATGAAGGATAGATAGGATGTCTTTTCCAAATGAATTATTGAATCCCACTAAATAGTTTTAATTTAGTTCCTTCCCTAGCTCTTGCTTTTTTGAATAGGATATTTTATATGGCTTTTGTATATAATACATTATGCATCCTGAATTTAGAGCATAACACATAATGTAAACATGTATACAAGAGCTGAACTTAGGTAAAACAAACAGGCTTTTTGAACAATTTCATGTGAAATTTGTTTATGATGCCACATAACTGTACCTTTTCATCTGTACATAAATTTTCATCTCATTTTTAATATTTGAAAAATTCTTAAAGAAATAATTTATAAGATAATGTATTGAAATGTTTATTTAAGATTTACATAATATTTTAAATTCTTAATATTAGTATGAGTACCTGTGGCTACATGTTTTTTAACAAAATCATTTACACTGAAATAAAAATACTTTTAAAAACTGTTAACTGGCCTATTTAGGAAAAAAAATTTAACATGAATTTTTTTAAAGTTACAATTAAAACATAATTTGCAGAAAACTTTTTACTGTTACGGGAATAAAATTTCATGAGATGTTTACATCCTTATGAGATTTTAAAGAACATTTTTCTGGATCCAAATAGAGATGTGTCAGTCATTTGAATCATAATAAACCAGAAGTTCTCTTTTGTGTTAAGTAAATAAACCAAAGTGAAATTCTACTTGGGTAAAAGGTGAAATTAAGTTTAGGTGACTATATTCATGAATAAAATCACTATGAAGTACAATTAAATGCATTTTTGCTACTATTATAAGTGACAAATTTTCCCATTATACCTATATTTTAATTTATAATTGGAAATTGAAATCCTAGTACTCAAATTGATCCCATCCAGAGTTGTACTTTGAAGTTTGACCTCAGAATTTGTGCAATAATATCAAATAGATGATAAAATTTCAGGGGAAATTGTGTAATAATAGGACTCCTGGAGAACCCTTTACTTGCACAGCCGTGATTCTTGTATACCAAACTGGTTTTGCTTCACATAAGGATATAATACCCCTATCTATTTGAACCTCATGTTACCAAAGCATTAAAATACAAATCTGGCTTAATTAAACGGCCAAGACCAACAGAAAGGATCCAATCAATATGAATAATATTCCTGCTTCTCTCTCCAAAACAAAATAGACTGCTTGAGTGCTTTATGTTCAAGCGCAGCAAGCCAGGGAGTGCTGGGTGCCGTGTCAGATGATAATTCAAGGGTTAAAAAGGACAAAATTATCATTCACATACGAGAGAAGCTGTTATCAGCTCGTTTATTGACCTTATGTGGGCTCATGGGTAAGTTGTGCTGTTACTTATAATAAGATGAGAAATGAATTTATCTGGATAAACCGTTAGAGGAATCTGATGGACTCATTAGTAGGTGGTTTTCTGGTCACCACAATGGCCTCCCCTTGCTAAGGAAGCCACTGCTAATCAAATGTGCTCCTGGAGAACTACAACGGGATTTGGCACTAAATTTCGAGATAATGATGGTTGAGCAGGGCTTGATTTATTCCACGCTTTGCTTTTATTCTCTTTATTGATTCCTACGTAATAAAGATGGCCGTGCCTGTCATGGAATTCAAAATAATTGGAATCGGTGTTATTTACATATGATTTCATTTTTGCCGAAGTTGGGGAGTGGGTGGGAAGGGGGTGGCAGGCAAGGCGAGAGGTGTCCTTTAAACAGCTGCCTTTGGAAGAAATGTTCTGGTAATAAACTGCCTCCAGTGTTTGTCTAAAATAAAGAAATAAATAAATGCCGTGTCGGGTGAATCACATCAAAATCTCAAGACAATTCCAAGATGAACCAACTCGGAGAGTAAATGACCTCTTCATCTGGGTGATAAAGTTCCAGCCAAAATATTCTCTAGGCCCGAGACGTGATTCATTAGAAATATGTGCATGGTGGGGCGCTCCTCTCTCTATCTGGCAGAGTCCGGTCTGCACACTGATAAGAAGCAAATGCAAATGTCCTGATAAGAACTGAATGCAAATATTTATGATATGATATTCCCTGGGAATTATGTGCAGATAAAACAAAGTGTATTATTTTCCTGCTTCTCTTTCAGGTTTGCCAAAATGCCCTTTTTCGCTTTTGGAATTTGCATTTCTTCAAAATTGATTCGGCTTGCGTATTATGTTAAGCTATTTGTTTGCTAAGGATGGTAATTAGTTACTGTAATTACAGCAATGACAGTTGCTAAATTGTTTTTAAAGCATTACAGTGGGCCTGTGCCAGAAGATTGCAGTATTTTTTTGGATTTAAGCAGAAGCTGGAAAAACTCCCACTCTAGGGCCAGCATGGGATTTTCAACTACAAAGCTGCTTTTCCTGATTGAAATTTTTTTAAAAAGTCATTAATTTGCATGGATTGCAAGTGCTAACTTTACATTTAGGTTTATTCACATATCACAGAAATATTAGCGATAGTGGACCTTGGCGTAAAGGAGACACAGGGGACACCCATCGTAAATAAAAGTGAAAGCTGATAGCAGAGGAAAAATGGTATAACTATTACTTGGAGCCTGTTAATTAAACTTTTTAGCCTGTTTTTAGATAAATTAAAAACAATTAAAAATGTTTCTCTGAAAGTCATTCCCAAACTTTTCTGAGTGCTCCTGGTTAAATGAGTAATGCAGAAAAGAAGACTTTGGCCATGCTCTATTTTTGACATGTGGAAAGTAACAAAAAAAAGAGAAAGGTTATTTACCCAAATACTTCTTACTAAGGATTTAGTTTAAAAGAAAATAATTGAGGAGGAGAGACTTGAGCTATAGTGCATGTCTGAGATGGTTCATCTGATTTATGTCTTATATCAACTGTGACTCAGAGGTTAAAGGTAGAGAATGCAGCTGTCCCAAGAATGTCTTCTAATATTACTTTCCAAAGTAGAAAATTCAGGTCTAAAAAATTCAGGTGTGCTCAAAGTTTGTCCCCAGCCACTTGAGGTAAAGTAATCCAAAATTTGAATGCATACTTTAGGGTTGGGGGAGTTTATATATTCACACTCATGAATGCTTCATAACTAATAAATACTACTATAGTTTAAATGTTGGGCTTTCTCTGCTGGAGAAAAGTTAGCTACCACTGTAAGAATAATAGTGGTGACTAGCATTTCCTCCTAGTCATTCCACATTCCAGGCACCACACCAAGGACTTTACTTGTATTCTCTCAACAACTTATGGTGCATTATTATTATCACCTCCATTTTACAGAAAGAGATACTGAGGCTTAGAGATGTTAGAACTTGACGTGGTCACACTTCTGGTAAATATTGAACACGGAATTCAAACCCAGGCAGCCTGAATCCACAGCCTGTGCTCTTCAGCTAAGAGGATATGACTTTGTATTCAAATGTAAAAAACACAAACAAATGAACAAAATTTGTAAAAGCTTTGATTTCTTCCTTTAATTGAAAACACACCTAAAAACTAAAGTGAATAGTCAAGAAGATGTCAAAAATTTGAATTTTTGGGGTGCCTGCGTGGCTCAGTCAAACAACCAACTCTTGGTTTCCACTCAGGTCAAGATCTCATGGGTCCTGGGGTTGAGCCCCACGTGGGGCTGCATGCTCAGTGGGGAGTCCGCTTGAGAGGCTCTCCCTCTGCCCCTCCCTCCACTCTCTCACGTATGCTCTGTTGCTCTCTCTCTCTCTAAAATGGATAAATAAATCTTTTTTTAAAAAATTGAATTTTCATCTCAAAGCTTTTTCTCCTGACATTTTTTATTTTTTTATGGATATAAATATAATTTCTTTGATGATGACTCCAATAATACTACTAGTAGTTTATGAGAAATTTGATTTCTTACAAAAACCATCACCTCCTAGGATTTCACTAGTTTTATTCCAAAAAGATTCAACAAATTCAGTTTGTATACTTATCATCATTTGAGAACTATAAATCCCAGTTTGTGCAATATGGTTCTTATATTATATGAATACAGATGAGATTGGTAAATGGGCATTTTAATTTTTTTTAATTGTTTTGAAAATTATCTCACCTTGCGCATACTTACGTATCTATACAGCTACTTCATGCATAACCCCAAGTACATTCCTCAGTCTGAGAGGCAAGTATCTCATCTCACAGCTGTATACACACATACATACAGGCATAGATCAATGCAATTTACACAAGTAATCTTTAATTAATGTTTTCAACAATCTCTCTTTATGAAGACATTTCTGATATATTCTCACTCCCTCCAAGCTGCACATTCTCTCTTTAATTTCCCAACCCACACAATACTACATTTTTACCCTTTATGGCATTGATCACAGGACTCATGGTATCTTATATGAACCTGGCTCGTTGTCCATATGTCTTTCTTTGAGTAGACTAGGAGCTCCTTGAAAGCTGGGTCTTTTGTGTCTCCTGAATCTAGCACAGACCTTTTTACATAGAAAATACTCACTAAAGACTTACTGAATGAGTAAGCACTGAATGCATTCAAACAACTATAAAATTTTGGTGATACATACAATGAGCCTTTATTTCTCATGCATAGTTCTAAAGGGCAGCTCGGGCGCCTCTGCTTCAGGCTGGGGGGGTCAACTGGGTCTGTACCACCTGTCTCAATTTGGGTCCAGGCTAGAGTGGTACGGCTACCTAGGGTATGTTTTTCTCATGATGAGAGAAACTAGCAGATGTGTAAGTGTAAACACATGATGTCTTCTATGGCCTCCACTCAGAACTGGCTCCTTTCACTTTCATCCACATTTTATTGTCCAAAACAAGTCAAGAGCCAAGACCAATATCAATGTGGGGGTGAAATAATACTTTTTCCATGGAGATGTGGGAGGGTAGATGGTGAAAGAGGGGTAAATGTTTGCTGAATTATAATATAATCCATCACAAACAACAGATATTCATCTAGTAAAAAGTATAACAGATTACCTTTTCTTTAATGTACAGCATCTAAAACATCTAAAGTAGAGAAGAAAGATGGATAATTGACTCATTACCAAGATCCTGGAAAATACTTTGTGATTGCCACTGATAATTTTTAGTTCAATATATTGACATGAATTTTCTTTGCAGATTAAACCATAACACAATAAGCTGCAGCTTGGTGCTTTTCTCATTTTATCCTTTGTAGTCTGGAGAAGTAATCAACCCTCTTCTTCCAAACTTGAAGACCATGAGTCAATTGTTCCTATATTCTTTCCTCTAACATTTCTTTCATGTCCCCCCCTCTACATTTCATTTGTCAAACCATATCCTACCTTTGTGGCTCTTCTTTGAAACTCCCCCCAATCCATTTAGAGCCAAAAGCTATATCAGAATTTCTTCTTACCATCGATCAATCAAAACTGAATAAGATTCCTTATTTCCTTAGAGAAAAATATTAGCAAATTCCCAGCTGAAGAGAAACATATGGGTTACCCCCCCACTCCCACATTTTCCTAACCCCCACTCCAATCTGCAAACATATCAGAGTCAATTTGACTAAACTGTATTGGATCAAAGAAGAGCTCCAAGGAGTGTGAAGTCAGGCTTCAAATATCAGCTAAGCACAGTTTGGTTACAGAAAGGAAAACATCCCTCCTGGAGTGAGACATCTTTCTTGTCCAGACGTTCAAAGAGTGTTATTCATTACGAAGTTTATGGTACCCACACTGGGAGCACAGTTCATTACTTCAGAATTCCTGCCCAGTTTACAAGGAAGGTCTCCTGTCAGCTGCCTAGGGCTTTCCACGGCAGATTCGATCTCAGTGAATATAAAATTGATTGTTAGTATCTTTCTAGCTGCATTTGGTCATATGGTGATTGTGAACGTTTATCCCAGACCTGAAACTTTTAAAATTTTCATTTAAGTTTTCAAATTAGGAGAATAATTTATTTTGTATTCTGGAAAGTAAGATTTAATCACACTCTCTTCATTTAATTCACCTGCTTAAACAAATTCCACTGAAATAGAGAAAGTTGATGTGTTAATATCAGTGTACAGAAAAAATCATACTTTGGAACACAATTTAGTGTAATCCATGGTGAGAAGAAAAGAAATGAAAGGGCATCCAAAATCGTGACTTACATCAGTAATTCACGTGTTCAAGTTCCAGATCACAAAATAGGGACCATATGGTATATTAGTCAGGGTTCTCCAGAGAAACAGAACCAATAAGATGTAAATATATATAGACAGAGATTTATTTTAAGGAATTGGCTCACACAATGAGAGGGCTGGCAAGCCTGAAATCTGCAGGGCAGCCAGGAGACCCAGGGAAGAGTTGATGTAGCTCAAGTCCAATTGTGGTTTAGAGACAGAATTCTCCCTTACTCGAGGGACCTCAGTCTTTTAAGGATGGAGCCTGCCCACATTATGAAGAGTAATCTACTTTACCTAAGGTTTAAATGTTAGATGTTTAAATAGGTAGACTGACTTTTGACCAAATATCAGAGTACTATGGCCTAGCTAAATTCACACATAAAACTAACATCACATGGCTTACAATTATCCTTGTTCTATCACTTACTTGATCAATAAGCATGTACTGAACACCTACTACATACTTGGCTGTCCTCAGTATTCCCAGGAAGGTTGGAAAATCAATGATTCTGAATTATTATTTAAATATTGATTCTCAGGAACATCGAGAAAAATAGATTTGGAATTAAACCTAAATTGGGTCTCTCCTAAGACCTGAAAGAAATTAGCACAAACATACAAAAAATAAGTCAAGCGTGCTAAAAGAAACCTACCAAAGTCTACCCAAACAGGATGTACCCATTTTGCAGGCATATTACATCATATTACATAGGATAAAAGCAGGAGATATTTAATTAGCTAGTTGAAATACCAACCAGCAGTTTGTGGGCTGGGTAGAAAGGCTTCTTGGATCACTCGTTTTTATAGAGCTGCTTGAATTAAGTCACTGCTCAACCCTTCTAAACCAAATCATGAGTCAATCAGTCTCTTGCCTCATAAGTTTGGTCTCTCCATGTACCACACTGAGTTTGAGAAACAGACTAAGTGTTACATAGAGAAGGGTAACCTATCCTGATGTATCTTGACATTTATGAAAAAGAAAAACATCAAAAGATAGCATCTTAATTCTGTGAAAGCTCATTTGACTTTCCCACTCAAGGCCAGATGCAAGTCCATATATCAATTATATGTGAAATGTTGCTTTAGAAGCTGCTTTTGGCATTTTATGAACTCACAGACCTACATGGCCTCTCATATAGGACAACTGCCTAGACCGTGAAGACACCAGGCATTTCAGGGACAAGCCCCTCAGGAAAAGCAAAACAATTCAGGAGGCCTCCCATTCAGCACAGAATGTTTCTTATTCACCAAAGAAATCTCACATTGTTTGAAAAATTGTGATTCCTCTCCATTAAAAACAATACTTGCATATTCAGATCATTCTAATTTTAATACATGTTCAAGCTTAACATCATCAGTTTCCATAGGATTACATTAAAACCTCAGAAAGTAGTGGCTCTAGGTCTTAGTGCTCATAACCTGCACCATTCTAGATTGCTCATTGGTACCCCAACTGCCATGGGGCTTGTTGGGCCTGAAAGATGGCCAGCACTGCTGGAACAGACCCCATTAGGTGTCTTAGTTCTCCAGGAAGGGTCCCCTTGCTCCTCATAGCATGCTGTTTAACTTTTATTCATTTGATTTTTTTCTTAAATTGAAGAGTAGCTGACATAAAATATCATATTAGTTTCAGGTATATGATACAGTGATTCAACATTTACATACATTACAAAATGATCACCATGGTTAAGTCTAGCTACTATCTGTCACCATACAAAGTTGTTGCAATATTATTAACTCTATTCTCTATGCTGTACATTACATAACAGTTTCAGGACTGATATACAGAGGTTAGGAATTTCCTGGCATATCTTCCAGACTTGTTTTCTATTTCATATGTGTGCATGCATTAGGGGCTGAAAGTTTGTGCCACCCCTCCCCGCCCCCTACCCCAGAATTCATGTGTTGAAATCCTAACCCTCAATGTCATGGTATTTGGAGGTGGGGCTTTTGGGTGGTGATTAATTCACGAGGGTGAAGCCCTATTAGATGGAAATAATGCCCTGATAAAGGAGTTTCCTGAGAGCTTTCTCACTCCTCCTGCCATGTGGAGGTACAGCAAGAGGATAGTTGTCTATAAACCAGGAAGCTGGTCCTCACCAGACATGAATTTTCTGGTGCCCCGATTTTGGACTTCTCAGCCTCCAGAGCCGTAAATGTTTGTTATTTAAGCCAACCAATCCATGGGTATTTTTGTTATAATCTGAACAGATTAAGATAATATGTGTATATGTGTGTAATATATATGAATGTGTGTGTGTGTTTAATAAAATGTTCAACTACAATTAATTGAAGGACTGCTATGCTTAAGATACTTTCCAAACAGTGACAGTCTAATGGTAGATCAAAAATCATAATCCTAGTTCTCATGAAATTAACCCATCTAATGTGAGAGAGAGAAAATAAAATTTATTATATTTAAATTTCTCATAAGGTATCTGAGAGAGAAAGAATAAATGCTAAAAACGCATTTAACAGGGGAAGCTAATTTAGCCAGGGGAGTTAGAACAGACTTCCCTGAGAAAGAGCTATATCAATTCCATCTTGAAATGTAAAGAATAATTGTCAGTTGATAAGGAGATCCAGAGGTAGTGTAGTCCAGGAAGTGGGAACAGCATAGGAAACACACATTTGAGAAATACACAAAAATATAATATGCTCTTCAAGGACATTTTAGGTCATGGTAATAATTTTAGATTTGACCCTAGGTACAAAGAATTATTGCAGGGTTTTAAATATGTGAGTAACATAATATCTGCATTCTTAAATGACCATGTTAGCTGCTATATGAAGAATGATTATGACGGAAGCAAAAATGGATACTGGGAGGCCAGTGAGGAAGTTATGGCAACACTTCAGATAAAAGACGATGGTAGCTATAGAAATAGAAACAAAACAAAACAAAATAGATGTGAGATGTTTGCTCTTGGTCAAATTAGCTATGACTAGGTCATTTCTGAATGAGGGTTTAATGCAGAGCTAGATTCTAGCATGAGCAACTAAGACGGAGAACACTGAACGACGATCGATACTAAAGATGATGACTTCAGTTGAACAAATGTTCAGTTTGAAAGGCCTGTGAGCTATCCACGAGGAAATAGGAATAGTTGGTTAAGTATACAGTTCTAGAAGTAGTTGAAACATATGAATTATGATTAAAAATTTTGAAACCATCGGATAATATTTGAAGGCAGGAGAAAGAAGTAGCTTATGTTGAGTAGAGTAAGGAGAAATAAAGTCCAGAAAATCTCTGTGAAATTCAGGTAGAGAAGGAAGATACTCAGAGGGGAAGGAAGAAAAAAAACAAAAAACAAAAAACAAAAAACAAAAAACAAAAACAAGAACACAAGATAGCATAGCCACCCAGAAGCCAAGAGAAGAGTATTTTAAAAGAAGTGGCCAATCATATCAAATAAAGAAAAGAAGCAAAGTAAGGGTAGTAGATGACATGGCATGTTACCAGATCCCCCTTACAGGACTGAACCCTTCATTCCTCCAGCTTCCAGGAGTGTTGGCAGCAAACAGCTCTTAGCTGACTCCTCCCTGAGAATTGCACTCAAGCAAAGAGAACGACTTTGCCTAACTCTGAGCTCTCTTCTCTGGATGGCCAGCACCAAACAACTGAGCAATGAGGGGAAAGAAAGGTCCTGTTTTCAACTATCAGAACAAGCCTCCCTCCAGGCAAATCTTTATTTTAGAGTCTGTTTCCCAGGACACTGACTTTGCACAGTAGGATAAGTACTAAAGAAAGGGTCCACTGGGTTTATCAACATAGAGGACTTTGGTAATTTTAGTAAGAGAAATAATTTTCAGAAACTAGGCAAAATGATATTATGATAGTATTGTATTCCATGGTAGGAGTGGAATACAATGTTCAGTTGATGGAATTTAAGTTCTTTAAATTTTTATCATTGTAAACATGTTGTGATGCATGCCCTTATACAGACATTTTTATGAGTATAACATTTCAAATCTTGAAGGACTTACCTTGTTGCCCCAAGCAACACTGTAACTTCTAGACAATATGTCCCAAACCAGCCACCTTGTAGCAAAGACAAGGGGGAACCCACTATCTTAACACAGATCTCTCAGATGCTTCTACTGTTTCTGTTCTGGAGCATTCAGATTCTAGTTTAAATCCACCAAACAAATCAATGTTTTCTTTACTTCCTTAAGAAAATCAAACACCTTTATTTCCCTTGGATGATTTGACTTTTATACTACTAAAAGTTTATTTAAGGACGTCCTCAGTGCAACAACCACACCCAAGTTATATGTGCTCATATAGTTATTTTTTTAAGCAAAATATAAATAGTTGCTTTTGGGCTTTGTTTTTATGGTTTTTCTTCCCTCTCCATTAATTAAGTGTGCAGAACCTTTTTATATATCACCCCTAGTTGTTCTGCTTCTCAGAAAAAAAAAAAAGATCACAATTAATGCCTAATATATACCAGTGCTGTGTTAAGCACTTTACATGTATTACATTACTTAATACCCACAAAAATTCTAAGTGGTATGTATAGAGGAAATTTGTCTATAATTTGTTTGTTTGTTTGGCTGCTTATGACCTATGCATGAGGATATTTTATGAATTGAAAGACCAGACACTTACAGCCAAGCATGGCCATGTAACCAAGGCTTAGCCAACTAGATGCTCCTGCCTGAAACTCTGGGTTTGGAGTGTGTGACCAAAGAAGCCAATTACACCTTCAAGTTCACTGAAAGGGTGGAAGGGGCATCCTAAGCAGACTATTCCCATGTAGGACTTAGTTGTGTTTCCCCCTCCGGCACAACATGGGTCCAGTACAGAGCTCAGTACTCCAAACTTCTGTGAACTCTCCTTCCAAGAATTGCCTTTTTTGCCTAAGTTTGCAACCAAAACCCTGACTAGTAAGCAAGTGCAATTGTTACCTATATGTTACAGATGAGGAAAATTAAAACTCAGAGAAGTAAAGTGACATACAGATCTGTCCAGATTCAAAGCTGGTGATCTTAACCAATATTCTACAACGTCTCCTTTATTTACTTTATTCATTATGCTTGATTCTTTGTCACCAGACATATTTTTGCAGCTCTGTATTGAAAAGGAAAATGTCAATATATAGAAATGCATGTAAAAAAAACTACATATACAATAGATCATCTTCCTTTATAAATATCTGGAAGCAGGTATCTACTAACATTAAACAATCATGTATTCAATCTTTTTTTTTTTCAGCTGGCTTAAATTTGCTGATGACAATTACATTAGATCTTATTGAACACATGTAGAAATTTAGATTTTACAATACATAAAACAAATCAGGGAAAAACAATGATGGCAAATTAGTCTCCAATTATTAACAGAGCTTTTTAGACCCATGGCTAGCTTCTGCTGCATTATGCAGGAGCACACATGCTGCCTCTCATTCCCGGGGACATTTGTAGCCCTAGAAAGAAAAACTGAGTGACTTGGGGCACAGGTGGTGTGTTCATCTCCAATCCCCCTATAAGGTCATGGCTTTGGAAAGAAAGAAAGAGGACCAGCTGGACATGCGGATGGTGCTGAAGTTCAGAATTTGTGCTCAGACCATGGCTTATAGTGTGAGAACAATGAGCTCTAGGCAATGGATTCAGTGCCATGTCTTCTGAAGACAGAGAAGGATGACTCTGGCAGCAGGCTAGCTGAGCTGACCAAGATGGCCCTGATCAGAAAGGGGGAAGGAGAAGAATTCACCGATTAGACCCTCAAACCACTATCATGCAGGTTAAAAATGTATTGAAGAAAATGCAATAGTATTAGAAACACTCTATATCCATTTTCAAGAGAATCATGCAGAAGGAGATTTGGAGCAATATTTAGACTTCATATATCTTATATTAAATTTACAAAGAGTGAGTTACACTATACAACAAGTCTTAATGAATTTAAAGGGATTGAAATCATACAGAATATGTTCTCTGAAGACAGTAGAGTTAAATTAGAAATCAACAGAGGGAAATTTGAGAATCCACAAATATTTGGAAATTAAACAACAGATTTTTAAATAACCCATAGGTCAAAGAAGAAATTACAAGGGAAATTAGTAAGGGTTTTGATCTATATGAAAACAAAGCTACAGAGAACGAATAATAAAGTGAACTTGAAATATTAATAAGGCAACATCACAAAGAATATATTGCTCGTGTTTTGAGTGTTTGCTCTATTATCTGGTATTTTGCATACATTTTTTCCTTTAATTCTCCCTGAAGCCCAATGAGGTAGGTACTATCATTATCCCTTTTCAAAAGAAGTGTACAATGAAATTTAGGGAAGCCACACACTAACGCAGTGGTGGGTTAGGTTTTCAACTCAGGTGTGTCTGACAACAAAATCTTGTTTTTAATCACTAAGTTATGCTGCCAACACAAGATTAATGTGAACTGTGATAATTGCTTAATTTTGTTTAAAACCTAGTAATTAATTGAACATTAAGCAATATAAAGAGGGAGGGGCATTTTGTTTCAAGAACATGGAAATCCACGTTCCTTTGCATGAGACTATGCTGAAGAGCATTTCAATAAGAATAAGGGGAAAGAGGCAGAAGGCTGTTTATGGATATGGATTACCCACTGCCCAGCTGGAGGGAAGATAGAGGATTTACTAAGACTCATTTCAAAACCCTCACAAAGGAAAGATGGGGAAATGAACAACCATAGCTCTTGAAATACAAAGATGAATAAAGCTAACTCTGTGCCCCTAATGGTGCTGACAATCTGCTAGAATCAGACAATGGGGATGCAAATACTAATGATTTAAATAGAATTTCCCAGGAAGGAGAGTCTGGAATGTAGATTAGAGATCAGGAAGTTTACTGCAGAGTGCTCTCCAGAACACCTGGGAGAGAATGAGGGCAGCAGGATTCACCGAAGTGTCAGGTTGGTAAGATCTTTATCCCTCTTTAAAAGATGTGTACAATAAAACTTAGGAAGTGGTAGAATGAGGTTTCAGCTCAGGTCACTCTGAAACCAAAATCTTGTTTTCAATCACTACCCAGACAATAATGTACATAATGACCGATAAGTTTCACTTTTTGTAACTTTTTATTCTCTGTCACTAAATGTTTGAAAGTTCTTTTTACATGAAACCTGAATCTCTGTCTTTTGAGCTTTAAATCACTGTTTTTTTTGTTGTTGTTGTTGTTCTACCTCCAGAAGGTCTATAGAATTTAAAGCTTCCTTCTTCTTCTGTATCATAGAGTTCCAATATTTGAAACTACGCTTTGGGTCTTCCCTAGATAGTATCTGGCTAAACAGGGACATTTTCTCCTGCCTTTCTACACATCAACTGCTTTCCAGACTTGTTAACTTTCTGCTTCTTCTGTTGGTTAAGGCGCAGATGGATGATACCCGGTTCAGCATGTCAGGGTGGGTCAAGCATGAAAGAACCACTCTGCAATAAGACCTGCCCACTAAAGGGCAGCAGATGCTATAGGTAAACCTTGGAAGGAAATCTAGTCCATAAGCACAGCGATCAGATAATTTAGCAATAGGCAAGACCTAGAGTGAGTCTTAAACTATTAATGAAGTAGTTGACTGAGTATAAGGAAATGGAGCTGATATTAACATATCAGAGGTGCCCTCATTGACTAGAAGGAAGAAGGTTTAAATTCTAGAGACCTTCAAAAATTGCATGAAAAAAAAAATCAACATGAAGGATCATCTCTGCAACTGGACATTTTTCCTACATGATCAAAGTCTGAAAACCAATTAAGAGCAAGTTGACTTCTGAGCACTAAGGAATTAGTATTTGTCCCACTCAAAGAATTTATAACTATTACCAAAAAATCACATATAGCAATGCACACACATTTTTAAAAATGCCATATTAGGTTAGAATAGTACCCATCAATACACTTTTCTATCTTTGGAACTGCCCCTTGAAAATGTGTTCTTAGAGGTGAAGGTTTTATGAAGCTCAGTTTTAACAGCACTGATAAAAGAAAGAAATTTTTCATGACAAGGACAGACTATTGAAGGCAAAGAATCTGATGACAGCTCTAAAATTTCATACTTCGACTGAATTTTTCTCCTATTTACGTTACCATTGGAAATTAAATATATGAAAAGATAAAGTTCCCCAAATTCTGTGTGATTTTTAACCTGCTATGCCAAGTTAATCACTCTAAGCTCCAAGCTTCTACATCCAGCTGGCTATTGGATATTTCCACTTGTATGTACCATAAATCTCTGAAACTCATTGAATTCAAGGATAATGATCGCATTATCTTCATGTCCAAACCTGACCTTCCTACCCGGTTCCCTATTTCTATGAATATTGCTGTATACCGGAGCCAAAACCATTGTCTATTTCCCACATTCTCAACAACACTTAGACATCTGACATCCTTATTGACTCCTATTCTATATATTCCCCGAGCTACAACTTGTTGACTCAGCCCTCATTTTCCACATCTATATTATATCCATAACTACAGTCTCCTCACTGCTTTTTCTGACTTGCTTCTGGTTTTCCTCCAGTGTTCTCACCAGAGTGAGGTTTTAAACTACCAGTATGACCCCACAACTTCAACGGCTTTCACTGACCCGCGAAATAAAGTTCACATTCTCAGGCCACCCAAAGGCTAGTTACCCTGGCCCCTCTCCAGTCTACCTTTCCAATCATATCTGCTACCCCTCCACCTTACAGTCTATGCTGCAGCTATTCTAGAATATAAATGTTCCTGGAAATATCCTGCCTCAAATTGCTGTTCCTGTGAATGGAACATACTTCATCCTCTTCTTTTACCTGGAGAGTTCAGGCTGTCTTCAAGACTGACTCAGCTAAAATGGCAACTGGCTAAAACTAGGAAATATAGCTTGGAGATCAATGTTATAGCACAATCACTATTTCTACTGTGATTTCTTTTAAAACTGTTCAGTCCTCTCCTCCTCCAGGAAAAGCAAAGTAATCACAAGGACATCGGATTTTAACAAAAGACAGAAATAGCTGTTCATTCCTGGGAGCTTTTATTTTCTGCTCTGCAAAAATACCAAGGTAGGGAATTATTAAGGGCTTTTCTCCCCACTTGAAATCATGTAGGAGGGAACATTACAAAGAATACTGTGTCTCAAAAAATTATCCTTCCTAGTGGCCCTAATGCAAAGCAGGAGAGTAGAGTCAACATAGGATTTGGTAAAAGAAATTTTAATGGACCCTTTGGAATGTCTGCATGGCCTATAAACCAACGTCTCCTTCCTTTTCTGTGAACTACTCCTAACCACGTGACTCCAGGAGTGGGATTCCAGAAGCCATGTTTGATTCTTGATACTCGAGAAGTGGAAATCTTACAATAAAGGTTGAGGCAACAGAGATCTTTTCCCTACGAATTTGAATTGAAACTTAATCTGTAACAAATGAACTCAGGAGTTGTGGGACAGCTGTGTTTTCCACCATATTCCCTGAAGAGCAGAGGAAGCTGCTTTGAAGAAAGAGGCTATGACTGGTGTATTAGCCATTCTGACTGGGGACCTCATACCAGTCAGAATGGCTAAAATTAACAAGTCAGGAAAGGACAGATGTTGGCGAGGATGTGGAGAAAAGGGAACCCTCCTACACTGTTGGTGGGAATGCAAGCTGGCGCAGAAGCTCTGGAAAACAGTATGGAGGTTCCTCAAAAAGTTGAAAATAGAGCTACCATACGACCCAGCAATTGCACTACTGGGTATTTACCCCAAAGATACAAATGTAGGGATCCGAAGGGGCACGTGCACCCCAATGTTTATAGCAGCAATGTCCACAATAGCCAAACTATGGAAAGAGCCTAGATGTCCATCGACAGATGAATGGATAAAGAAGATGTGGTGTATATATACAATGGAATATTATGCAGCCATCAAAAGGAATGAAATCTTGCCATTTGCAATGATGTGGTTGGAACTGGAGGGTATTATGCTGAGCGAAATAAGTCAATCAGAGAAAGACATATATTGTATGATCTCACTGATATGAGGAATTCTTAATCTCAGGAAACAAACTGAAGTTTGCTGGAGTGGTGGGGGGTGGGAAGGATGGGGTGGCTGGGTGATAGACATTGGGGAGGGTATGTGCTATGGTGAGTGCTGTGAACTGTGTAAGACTGTTGAATCACAGACCTGTACCTTGGAAACTAATAATACATTATATGTTAAAAAAAAAAAGAAGAAGAAGAAGAAGATAGTAGGAAGGGAGAAATGAAGGGAGGGAAATCGGAGGGGGAGACGAACCATGAGAGACTATGGACTCTGAAAAACCAACCGAGGGTTCTAGAGGGGAGGGGGTTGGGGGGATGGGTTAGCCTGGTGATGGGTATTAAAGAGGGCACGTACTGCATGGAGCACTGGGTGTTATATGCAAACAATGAGTCATTGAACACTACATCAAAAACTAATGATGTAAGGTATGGTGATTAACATAACATAATAAAATTTTAAAAAAGGTATGTAATTTAAATGTCTCTATTATAAATATAAATACAATAAATATAAATAAATCTACTTTGTTATATTTTAGTGAATATACTCTATTTTGTTATGGATTTCTTTCATATGTTTATCATCCAACCCTCTAATAAACAGGCTATTGCCATTTTTATGCCATATGTACATAATTGAAATAAATTATGTTGTACTTCTTTAAAATACAACAAAAAAAGAAAGAGGCTATGAAAAAATGAAGCAGATGCACAGAAAACTGAGACAGAGAGAGATGGCCTTGATTTATTAATGCTTTCCAGTTTTCATTTTTATTTTTTTAAGACCTATACAACTTTCATGACCTTAGATTCTGTATAATCATAATACCTCTAAAATTTGTTTATTTCTGTTACTTGCAACAAAAACAGATGCAGAAACAATTGACTATAGTTTCCAAACTTACAAGCCTCAACCTCATTCATTCCTTTAATAAACATCTTTTGAGTGTCTTCCATGTGTCAGCACTATGCTAGGCACAGGGGTTACAAAAAAGAACTCATCATTGTCCTTGAACAAATCTCTAAATCTGAGCCTCCGTTTTTTTCTTCTATTTAACAAGGAGACTAATAACAACAATAGCAATATCAGACTTGGACAAAGTTCTAATGAGGCCATAGACATGAAAGAACTTTGCAGATGGTTAGTACCAAATGAAGATTATTTTACATTCAGTCCGGCATAATTTTGGCTCTCCATCTTTTTGGTCATTTTTATAATTTCTAGGAAGAGAGTGTCCCCAGTTTGACTTTATCTTGAAAAACTGCTCTTCCTAATAAGGCATGTTACTGGCATATTTCTAGGCCAGTTAACCCCAAATCATAAAGTGTTTTACTGTACATTTGAGTCTTCCCTGGTCATGGACACAAAGGTCATCAAAGTGAGACACCAGTACACCTGAAACTAATATTACACTATATGTCAACTAACTGGAATTTAAATAAAAACTTAAAAAAAAAAGAAGAAAAAGAAAGTTACCAAATCTAGCTTTATTCAGGTAGAAGCCCCTTGCTAGAGGCCCCTTTGCTGTCTACACTTCTGTTTAGCCATGTTTCTCCCCTTCAAACCTGCCAAATGAGAGGCCTGGATTTCCTTCTTCATTACACTCATTTAAATTTCCAGCCCAACTTACATATTTATGCCATATCTACACACACACACACACACACACACACACACACACACGTTTGTATGTATGCATATATTTAGTGTAAAGCTAAGTTCTCCTTACACAATAATGAAGCAAGTAATCTTTTCTTGTTTTTCTAGGTTCTGTCCCTCCCTCAAGTACAAAGTCAACCCAGCACTAACAAGTTTCTCTGACAGCAATTGTCCTCAAGAGCTGTACCAATCTGACCAGTCACATATCAAAAGTTTCTGAATATTTCTTTTCTTCCCCTTTTACTCTTCTGCTTTAGTATATACATGGGATTTAAGGTCACATCTTTCATTAATTTTGTGGCACTGTCTTTCTATCTACATACTACTCTCTTGTTCAATGAATGAAAAGAAGCATAGGGTTTTACTTATGGCAGGTGATAGTATACATTTAGCAAAGGAATAGTTAAGGTTATAGTTCAGTTCTATAACTTGGTTATGTGATTGGTTAATGAAAAGTCTGAGGCTCTAATGGAATTCAAGTTTATTTAAGAAGTTCTTAAAGATTCTTGACTCTAATAGCATTAGATGTGTTTGAATCTCTGTAAAAATGCAATTAAACAGTACTAGTATAGTATTTTTACCAATATATACCCTATCCCACATGTCAGTTTTTTCAAATATCACCCTAAGATTTAATTGCAATCAAAGAGCAAATCAAGTGTTCACTAGGCAGCTAAGCAACGTACTTACTAATGGCCTAGTACTTTTCTAAGAAGGTTATCAGTCTTCACTTTTCTTTCAAGTCTTATGACTTTTATCTATGGAATACATTTTAGCCACAGCATTAATGAAAAATACATAAAAGACTCATACAGATTTCAGATTACTAATCAACACACATAATTCATCACTAAGTACTAACCTAGCCTATCTTCTTAATGTACAACTTAGCTAAAACAAGAAAAACTATAGTGTATATTAACTCCAAAGACCTACTGCATCTCCAGAGAAGGATGGTTGTACACAATTTATTAACAGTAGGTTGCTGATTCCCAAATGGTGTGTTACTGATTATAAAACAATTTGACTGTGATCATTCTGCCGCTGTTCTTAAAGCAATGCACATTAACAGAAGATGAATTCTTTTTTCTTTTTTTTTTTTTTTGAGTATGGTTAAACAGTACAAATGTAAACACTGAAAATTCCCCAGACTGATATAAAGCAAATATCACACTGGGTAAAGATTCTCCATACGGAACTTTGATGTGTAGGGAGAAGTTAAGTGCCACAATGTTACACTCAAGTTTACTTTTTGGAGAGTACATCAGAAGGGAGCATAAGGCACAGTGTCTAGTGAAAAATACTCTTTCTATTTCCTGGGAAAGTACACAACCCCATTGGTTTATACCACATTAGGGAGATCTTTTAAGGCAAGAAAGAGGTAAATTGTTTCCAAATAAGATTGATTCTGTAAAATTTTACCACTGTTTTCTGGAGACTAGGTTATTATATCTGGGTACCAGTTATGCAACTGTGACTCTCAGTCCCAGCACCAGAGAGAAAATTCAGCAGAACCATTGTTTTTCCCTATATAGATTCCTACCGAGTCCTCATCTCTAGGATCTGCCTCTGTCATTGGTATTGTTAGAGCCCTGAGGACCTAAAATGCCTTAAGAATCACCCACAAGATCAGAGAAAGCTGAGCAGGGAGGATGCTAGGTTTCTCACTGCTCTTCAGGTAAGACATCCCTAGTTTTCTAAGTTTTTTTTTTTTTAAAGATCCCATTTATTTATTTGACAGAGAGAGAGATAGCGAGAGCAGGAACACAAGCAGGGGGAGTGGGAGAGGGAGAAGCAGGCTTCCCGCCGAGCAGGGAGCCCGATGCGGGGCTCGATCCCAGGACCCTGGGATCATGACCTCAGCCGAAGGCAGACGCCCAACGACTGAGCCACCCAGGCACCCCTGGTTTTCTAAGTTTCAGATATTTGCAGTTTGTTTGTTTTCCACAAAGCAGTCCTCTGTCAAATAAGTTTGAAAGGTGCTGCTCTAAAAAAAAATAGAATGACCCAATACATGACTTCATTTACCTGGGGCCTCTAAAGATGTGCCCAGGGAGGAAACCCCCATTAATTTTTGCCTACATACCTACTGCACCATTTATGCATCAATATATGTCTGAAACTTCCATCCTCTACAAGTTTGTAGTGCATTTTTTTGTGACTTCGTCTATTTTTTTTTTTTTAAAGATTCATTTATTTATATTAGAGAGAGAGAGCACAAGCAGGAGGGGCATAGGGAGAGGGAGAGAGAATTTCAAGCAGACTCTGGACCGAGTATAGAGTCCAATGTGGAGCTCAGTCTCACAACCCTGAGATCACACCCTGAGATTATGACCTGAGCCGAAACCTAGAGTTGGATGCTTAATGAATTGTACCACCCAGGCACCCCAATTTTAATATAAATACATGACTTTCAAATGAGTTGGAAATGAGAACCATCTTTCTGCTTTTGAAAAATACTGTGAAAAACTTTTTAATATAATATTTTGTGTTTTATTTTCCTATTTTCAAAAAGATTCTGGAACAGCAAATAATCACAAAATGGAGAAATAGCCTCAGAATTTGAAGTCCCTCTAGCCTCCAAAAATTTTTTAATAGGACAGAAAAGATATATTTAAAAAGTTTGAGGCACTCAAGGAGAAATTCTTTTTTTAAAAAAAAGATTTTATTTATTCATTCGAGAGAGAGAGAGAGTGAGAGAGAGCATGAGAGGGGAAAGGGTCAGAGGGAGAAGCAGACTCCCCACCGAGCGCCCCATGTGGGACTCGATCCCAGGACTCCAGGACCATGACCTGAGCTGAAGACAGTTGCTTAACCAACTGAACCACCCGGGTGCCCAAGGAGGAATTCTTTGATTGTAAGATGAGTGACTGTCAAGTTTGAAATAGTTGAGTGATTTTCACAGCTCATAAGAAGCAAAAATTAGAAACTGAGTTCTATGCTACTGAACAGTATCTAAGCCACGCTAAAAGGAAAGCTTCTCTGAGGAAAAGCAGACTCTTACTTCAACCACTTCAACTACTTGCAGCTAAGAGGGTCCAAATTTTGACTACATGATGTTTTAGTTTTATGAAAATTCCTTCTTGTAACGAGGGATGTGTTCTGGTACTTTCTTTCTCACTGGAGTAGCTTCATTGGATTCCTTCTTTCCCCAGTTTGCCCAGGCTTGAGGGACTATCCCTCTCTCATCTGCATCACCTCTCTTATTATCCAGAACCATGAATACTGATCTGAGACCAAGAAGTGTTGTTCATTAACGATGGGTCACATGAGGAACTGAGCACAATCCCAGGACACAAGCAAGCACCATTTCTGAAAGACAGTCAGGGATGCTGATGAGATGCTGTTGATGGGCTGTCTTCACTCTTCCACTATGAAAAGGATACTGTCTTAGCTCCTAGGCCCAGGTGGTGGACAGTCTTGCTAACATGGATCCATGCTGCTTTTGGATGCCACTTCACTTTACACCCACATCTGAGGCTCTGCCAATTGGAGGGATATAACCAAGTCTTTAACTGACTCCATTTTTCTGAGGAGGCCCAACTGGCATTAGAAACTTTTACAGATATTTTCTTTTTCTTTCATCCAATTTTCATGCTTATAAGCCCAAGAAATTTTGGAATGCTTTCCATACCTCTCTGGGAAATTCAAAGCTGTCTCTTGCCTTCTTCTTCCTAGACTTAGAATTCTACTAGAGCTGCTATATGGCATTTGCAATTATACGGTGGTTGCCTCCTCTCTGGGCCTCACACGACGTATGTGAAATACAGATTCTCTTTCCTATCAAAGAGTTGGACTGTCTATTGTGCACCCCACATGGCACAAGGGGAAAAGTCTACCTTGAGGGGCAGGGGGCAGAAAACACAGCCTTACATACTAACACTATTTCATCCATACTGTCTTTTCTCTTTCTCCACCTCCCAAATTCAGAGGTTCTATAATGAGTTTGGGTGGGAGGCATGTGGACACAGAATACATCTGATTTTGATCATTCTTCCTGCCTTCTAAAACATTTTATCTCACTCTTGCATTTCTCACCTTTTGTGTTATTCAGGATTCTCCAAAGAAACAGAAGAAATGGGATGTGCGTATATATGCACTGAGATTTATTTTAAGGAATTGGCACACACAACTGTGAAGACTTGGAGAGTTCAAAATCTAATGGTGGAAGCAAGCAGGCTGACAACTTGAGAAAGAGTTGCAGTTCAAGTCCAAAGTCAGTCTTCCATGAAATCAGGAAGAGCTGATGTTGCAAACAAAGTCTAAAGCAGTCTGCTTGGGAGTGGTCAGCCTTTTGTTCTATTCAGGCCTTCAACTGATTGAAGGCCTGAATGAGGCTCACTCACATTATGGAGGGCAATCTGCTTTACTTAAAGTCCATTGATTTAAGTGTAAGTCTCATCCAATCACACCTTCATCAAAACATCCCTTGGGGCTGGTGGTAGACCTATGTCTTAGAAAGAGAAATTATGGCCATAGTTGGAGAGAAGGGGAAAAGAAAAACCAGTCTTGTTGATATTCATTGAGCAAATATTTATTGATTACCTTCCATATAACAAGCACTCTTCTAGGTACCATGTCTCACGTGATTATTCTGCCACATCAGTACATATACAATTGTTTTTTTTTTCTTCTTAAATTGTATTGATCTCAAACCTGGAAGCATGCCAAAGATTTACTATTTATTACTTCATTCCAAAACAGGACCTCCACCTACAGGATGTTATTAAAAAACCAAAATTCTTCCCTAAAATATAAGACAGAATTAAAAATATATAAACTATGTTGAACTGCTGTTACTTACCTAAAGAGGTAAATTCTGGATTGTAATCTGGGTCCCTTTATTTTCTTTGCTGTACTGAGCATTGGTAATGCATGATATTGTCCCCCTAGGAAACATCACGCCCAGTCTTTAGACTCAAATGCTTGCATAGTAAATTGCTCTGAAACACCTGAAAATGTATTTTATAAGTAATTTCTTGAAATTGCATCTTTATTTGGGAGAAAATGGACTCTACCTAGATCAGATTTTGCCAATAAGTCTCTCACTGAGCCCTCTCACTTTAGAAAGTTTCTACCTCTTTCTCCTATCAATAAGGAGACATTGTCTTTTCAGGGCTGTTAGAACAAAGAGATTGTTTTCCCTTCCTGGGAAACCACTCAGACAGGATTAAGTGGCACAATCCTATGGCCATAACAGAGACAGATGTGTGGATCATAGACAATGAATGAACTGGCTTCATGCTTGGCGAGACCATGCCTATCACCAGTGAAAGAGAATGCTTGACTGTTCTCAGAGGAAAACTAAAGAAACCTGATCATCACTTGTATCAAGAAAGTCTTAGGCCACTTTCTACTATACAGGAACACTGAGGCAATGTTGGAGGAGAATTAATCAAAATATCTCACTGGCAAAGCTAAATCCATGCACAAAACTCTAATAACTTGTATGAACGGTTATTATAGAATAACAATTTTCAAACATTTCCATTTATGACCTATAAAGCCTTCTTACTTAAAATCCCTCTAAATGTAAAGCTTCTATTAAAGAGATTGTGTGTCTTAGAAATAGGACAATTTTGAACATTCATTTTTGACTTATGTTCCTGAGTAGGTGCTTGGGAATTATTTGTTAAATTGCTCTAAAGTCCCTCAATTTTTTCTGCCATGTTGTTGACTGTCTTTTATTGGAATTTCAAGTCTGTCTGTCTGTCTGTCTGTCTTTTTTAATTCTTCCTATTATTTTTTTTTTTTGAGAGAGAGAGAGAGTGTGTGAGTGGGGGCAGGGAAAGGGGGGGAGGGAGAAGGAGAGGGAGAATCCTAAGGTCCATGGCCAGCACCAGAGCCCAATTCAGGGCTCAATCTCACGACCCTGAGATCATGACCTGAGACAAAATTAAGAGTCAGACACTTAACCCACTGAGCCACCCTGGTGCCCCTTAATTCTTCCTATTACTTTAAAGGAGAGATAAAATTATGAAAGTTTCATGGATTAAGTGACATTTAAACTATACTTTGAAAGACACTAAACACAGTGTCTAGCAGATAATAGGAGCTTAATAATTATAAATGAATGAATGAGATTTTGATAGGCAGAGAGATAGGAATGAAAACTGGGCAGAAGAAGTAGTATAAGAAAGAGCTCAGAGCAGGAAATGACAAAGTGAAACTGAGACACAGGGAAGAGTTGAAATTGTATTTATGATACATAAAAAGAGTAGAGTATATAAATCTAGAAATGGATGTTTGTTGGGCCAGTATAATATAGGGCTTTTAATAATCACTCAAGGAATTTTTACATAATTTGACAGGAAATCATCACAAGAATATAAAAATGGAAAAACTGAAAAATGGAAAATATTTCTAAATTTTAAAATTATTTCCAAATCTGCTCATTTTTAGTATTGTAAATTGCAATATATATCTGAAAATACTATGGAGTAAAAACTCTCTGGATGTTCTTAAACTCAAGTGACATAACTTATCCATGCTGCCCAGTCAATGGTTATTACTGTGCTCCTGAAATGTTTGTTCACTTGTTAAAATCCATGTCACAAATCTTCAGTGCAGCAGCTAATATTTTACAATCGATCAAATAGTCTCAGATATATATTCCAAATATGTGACTTAATGAAAACAACATAAAGATTTATGCTCCATTTAATGTACTTAGTTAAACTCATGGGATTTCAAAAGAAGATAAAAAACAAAAGGCAACATGGGTTAATGCTTAGTTATCTTTTGGTTAACTTATATAGCTTAGCAATCGAAGAACATGAAAGAGGAACCTTTGATAAAACTCAGTGGCTTTTCAAAATCCATAAAAGGCAGCTGCTTTTTCTAGGAAGGACCATATTAACATTGGAATGTACAACTTTTAAACAAAGCTCTTGTTAAGCTTCATTTGTAATTGACAGCCAAGACACATTTTTTTAAGCTTATGCCACTCAGTGATGTTAGCAAAATGAACCTAGAATAGGATGACCTCTTTTCTTTACTTATTATATAAATGAAACTTCAGGGTCTTTCTCCACATTTCGTTGGGAACTTTAGTAGTTGAGAAAGAGTAGGCATGAATTTCTGTGGCTCATTGATGATAGGTGCAAACTTGATAGGACCAAAGGCATGACTAAATATTTGATGGACATCTGGGAGTGTCCGTTTTGTCTTGGGGTTCCTTCTGAAGACAATTTAAGCCAAATATCAAAGTTTACATAATTTTCTCAAATATATGTCATCATATTGCAAAATCCAAAAGTTCCCTTTAACAGTATGATCTTGAAATACAACATTCCAGCAACTCTGGAGCTCCATGAATCTCTCTTGGAAGCTACCATGAGAGGGAGAACTGGACCACACAGGAGGTTAAAATGGCAGAATTGGAGCTGTGATAGAGTGTGGCAGATGAAGAGTTGGGAGAAAACACAGATGGTGGTTTGATACTGAAAGAGCACTGCCCAAGTTTCATGGAATTCAAAGGGCTGGGACAGGGTAATGGTGGCTGATCATAGGACTCGGTCATCGACCATAATAGCACTGGGGACACTTATTCATTAGGTACAGAATCATACCCCAGATTATAAGACTAATCCTATTATTATGCAATGGAATCAAGAGAAGCAGGGACCATAACTGAACATTAACTTAGATTTGCTAATTAGTCCTTGTGCAGCAGTTATTTTTTTTTTTAAGATTTTATTTATTTGATAGAGAGCGAGAGAGCACAAGCAGGGGGAGCAGTAGAGGGAGAGGGAGAAGCAGGCTCCCCGCGGAGCAGGGAGCCTGATGCAGGGCTCGATCCCAATCAGGACCTGAGCCGAAGGCAGACGCTTAACCATCTGAGCCACCCAGGCGCCCCGTGCAGCAGTTATTTGACATGACCTGATACTTTTCCTAACCACCTTTGTCTACTATATTCCCTAGTACCCTTACAATTGACTTTCTCTAGGGGCACCTGGGTGGCTCAGTTGGTTAAGTTTCTGACTCTTGGTTTCAGCTCAGGTCATGATCTCAGGGTCATGAGTTCAAGCCCTGCATGGGGCTTCGCCCTCAGTGGGGTGTCTGCTCAAGATTCTCTTCCTCTCCCACTGCCCCTCCCCACTGTGCTCCCTCTCTCCAAAATAAATAAATCTAGAAAACCCCCAAACTAACTTTCTTTAGAAGTTCACCTAAGGTGCTTCCCATGAAATTAGATCTAAATTCAAGGTCTCTGTTAGAGATGCCTGTTGTGGAAAAGGCAACCTGTCTAATGAGCCTCTGGGAATGGCCTCTTAGGAACTTCCTCCAATGCTGAATTCCACCTGTCTCATTTGCAGCCCTTTACTAGGCACCTAGGCACTGCTTATTTTAGCTTTAGCTATTGCTGATTGCAAGAGCCCCTGGATTTCCTGATGATCTTCCCAAGTTCCTTACCTGACATTGTTGGCTTTGTCCTTTCTCTGGGCTCTAAAGTTCATTGTCTGGGCCATTCTAAGGCTTATTAACCTGCAGTCTATCCAGATGAGTGTTAGGCTGTCTGGCAAATATACAAATGATTAAAGCAGGAACTGGTGAGATTATTGCATGAAAATACCAGAGAGAAAAAGTGCTATAGGGACTTCTGTGTAGATGGGACGAATCAGTGTTTGATGGGTATGAATTTCCTAATCACACAATCAACAAAGTGGTATCTATAAAAAATGTTTTAACATTATCTTTCCAGAGCTTGAGCCCTTCTGTCTGGGACAGAAAACTTAATACAGTCACTTTTTTTTTTTTGTGAATGCACCATAATTTTTTAAAAATTTTATTTTATTATGTTATGTTAATCACCATACATTACATCATTAGTTTTTGATGTAGTGTTCCATGATTCATTGTTTGCCTATAACACCCAGTGCTCCATTCAATACATGCCCTCTTTAATACCCATCACCAGGCTAACCCATCCCCCCCTCCCCTCTAGAAACCTCAGTTTGTTTCTCAGAGTCCATAGTCTCTCATGGTTCGTCTCCCCCTCCAGTTCCCCCCCCTTCATTTTTCCCTTCCTATTTTTTTAACATATAATGTATTATTTGTTTCAGAGGTACAGGTCTGTGATTCATCAGTCTTACACAATTCACAGTGCTCACCATAGCACATGCCCTCCCCAATGTCTAGCACCCAGCCACCCTGTCCCTCCCACCCCCACCACTCCAGCAACCTTCAGTTTGTTTCCTGAGATTAAGAATTCCTCCTATCAGTGAGGTCATATGATACATGTCTTTCTCTGATTGACTTATTTTGCTTAGCGTAATACCCTCCAGTTCCATCCACGTCATTGCAAATGGCAAGATTCTGTGTTTTTTTGATGGCTGCATAATATTCCATTGTGTATATATATATATATATATATATATATATATATACCACTTCTTATTTATCCATTCATCTCTTGATGGCTCTTTCCATAGTTTGGCTATTGTGGACATTGCTGCTATAAACATTGGGGTGCACGTGCCCCACCAGATCACTACATTTGTATCTTTGGGGTAAATACCGAGTAGTGCAATTGCTGGGTCACACAGTAGCTCTATTTTCAACTTTTTGAGGAACCTCCATACTGTTTTCCAGAGTGGCTGCGCCAGCTTGCATTCCCACCAACAGTGTAGGAGGGTTCCCCTTTCTCCTCATCCCCACCAACATCCATCATTTCCTGACTTGTTAATTTTAGCCATTCTGACTGGTGTGAGGTGGTATCTCATGGAGGTTTTGATTTGGATTTCCCTGATGCCGAGCGATGTTGAGTACTTTTTCATGAGTCTGTTGGCCGTTTGGATGTCTTCTTTGGAAAAATGTTTGTTCATGTCTTCTGCCCATTTCTTGATTGGAGTATTTGTTCTTTGGGTGTTGAGTTTGATAAGTTCTTTATAGATTTTGGATACTAGCCCTTTATCTGATATGTCATTTGCAAATATCTTCTCCCATTTTGTCAGTTGTCTTTTGGTTTTGTTGACTGTTTCCTTTGCTGTGCAAAAACTTTATCTTGATGAAGTCCCAATAATTCATTTTTGCCCTTGCTTCCCTTGCCTTTGGTGATGTTTCTAGGAAGAAGTTGCTGCGGCTGAGGTCGAAGAGGTCGCTGCCTGTGTTCTCCTTTAGGATGTTGATGGACTCCTGTCTCACGTTTAGGTCTTTCAACCATTTGGAGTCTATTTTTGTGTGTGGTGTAAGGCAATGGTCCAGTTTCATTCTTCTGCATGTGGCTGTCCAATTTTCCCAATATCAGTTGTTGAAGGGACTGTCTTTTTTCCATTGGACATTCTTTCCTGCTTTGTCAAAGATAAGTTGACCATAGAGTTGAGAGTCCATTTCTGGGCTCTCTATTCTGTTGCATTGATCCATGTGTCTGTTTTTGTGCCAGAACCATACTGTCTTGATGATTACAGCTTTGTAATAGAGCTTGAAGTCTGGAATTGTGATGCTACCAGCTTTGCTTTTCTTTTTCAACATTCCTCTGGCTATTCGGGGTCTTTTCTGGTTGCATACAAATTTTAGCGTTATTTGTTCCATTTCTGTGAAAAAGGTTGATGGTATTTTGATAGGAATTATATTAAATGTGTAGATTGCTCTAGGTAGCATTGACATCTTCAAAATATTTGTTCTTCCAATCCAAGAACATGGAACGTTTTTTCCATTTCCTTGTGTCTTCTTCAATTTCTTTCATGAGCATTTTCTAGTTTTCTGAGTACAGATTCTTTGCCTCTTTGGTTAGATTTATTCCTAGGTATCTTATGTTTTGGGTGCAATTGTAAATGGGATCAATTCCTTAATTTCTCTCTCTTCTTATTGTTGGTGTATATAAATGCAACTGATTTCTGTACATTGATTTTATATCCTGCCACTTTACTGAATTTCTATGAGTTCTAGCAGTTTTGGGGTAGAGTCTTTTAGGTTTTCCACATAAAGTATCATATCATCTGCAAAGAGTGAGAGTTTGACTTCTTCTTTGCTGATTCATATGCCTTTTATTTCTTTTTGTTGTCTGATTAATGTGGCTAGGACTTCTAGTACTATGTTGAATAGCAGTGGTGATAGTGGACATCCCTGCCATGTTCCTGACTTTAGGAGGAAAGCTCTGTTTTTCCCCATTGGGAATGATACTCACTGTGGGTTTTTCACAGATGGCTTTTATAATTGGCTGCTCCCATGTTAGGGGCATAGATATTTACAATTGTTAGATCTTCTTGTTGGATAGACCCTTTAAGTATGACATAGTGTCCTTCCTTATCTCTTTTTACAGTCTTTGGTTTAAAATCTAATTTTTCTGATATAAGGATTGCCACCCCAGCTTTCTTTTGATGTCCATTAGCATGGTGTATAGTTTTCCACCCCCTCACTTTCAATCTGGAGGTGTCTTTGGGTCTTAAATGGGTCTCTTGCAGACAGCATATCGATGGGTCTTGTTTTTTTATCTAATCTGATACCCTGTGTCTTTGATTGGGGCATTTAGCCAATTTACATTCAGGGTAACTGTTGAAAGATATGAATTTAGTGCCATTGTATTGCCTGTAAGGTGACTGTTACTGTATATTGTCTCTGTTCCTTTCTGGTCTATGTTACTTTTAGGCTCTCTCTTTGCTTAGAGGACCCCTTTCAATATTTCTTGTAGGGCTGGTTTTGTGTTTGCAAATTCTTTTAGTTCTTGTTTGTCCTAGAAGCTTTTTATCTCACCTTCTATTTTCAGTGACAGCCTAGCTGGATATAGTATTCTTGGCTGCATATTTTTCTCGTTTAGTGCTCTGAAGATATCATGCCAGTCCTTTCTGGCCTGCCAGGTCTCTATGGATAGGTCTGTTGCCAATCTAATGTTTCTACCATTGTAGGTTACAGACCTCTTGTCCCGAGCTGCTTTCAGGATTTTTTCTTTGTCTCTGAGACTTGTAAGTTTTGCAATTTGATGTCGGGGTATTGACCTGTTTTTATTGATTTTGAGGGGGGTTCTCTGTGCCTTTTGGATTTTGATGCCTGTTTCCTTCCCCAAATTAGGGAAGTTCTCTTGCTCCAATATACCTTCTGCCCCTCTCTCTCTTTCTTCATCTTCTGTGATCCCAATTATTCTAATATTGTTTCATCTTATGGTATCACTTATCTCTCAAATTCTGCCCTCGTGATCCAGTAGTTGTTTATCTCTTTTTCTCAGCTTCTTTATTCTCCATCATTTGGTCTTCTATATCACTAATTCTCTCTTCTGTCTCATTTAGCCTAGCAGTTAGAGCCTCCATTTTTGATTGCACCTCATGAATAGCCTTTTTGATTTCGACTTGGTTAGATTTTATTTCTTTTATTTCTCCAGAAAGGGTTTCTCTAGTATCTTCCATGTTTTTTTCAAGCCCAGCTAGTATCTTTATAATTGTCATTCTGAACTCTAGTTCTGACATCTTACTAATGTCCATATTGATTAGGTCCCTGGCAGTCGACACTGCCTCTTGTTCTTTTTTTTGAGGTGAGTTTTTCCATCTTGCCATTTTGTCCAGAGGACAATAGATGAGTGAGAGAACAAAACACTAATAGGGTAACAATGACCCCAGAAAAATATACACTAAACAAATCAGAAGAGACCTGAAACTGGGGGAAAAGAAAGGGAAAGAAAGAAAAAAGAAAAAGAAAAAGAAAGTAATATGATCAAATATGATCAGGCTGGTGCATAGATCAGTGCCACACACTAGATTTTGGGCGTATTTTGGACTGTTAGAAGAAACTCCCTCCCAAAATTTTAAAGAAAGAAAAACTTATATATGTACAAAAATAAGAGTAAATATGATGAAGGGATGGAATATCACTGTAAAGATGAAAATTATAAAAGATTTTATAAAAGGAATTGATAAGATAAGAAGTTGGTTGAAAAAAGAAAGAAGAAATTAAAAAAAAAAAAGGAAGAGAATGTGATCAGGCAGGAGACTAGAATAAAGCCATACACTAGAGATTTAGGGTATAGTTTGGTCTGTAAGAAGAAACTGTATCCAAAATTTTAAAGAGAGAACAACTTATATATATATACCAAAAATAAGGTTAACTACAATGAAGGGATAGAATATGACTCTAAAAATGAAAAATAAAAAAGATTTCTTAAAAAGGGATTGATAAGATGTTGGTTGAAAAAGGGAAAAAGAAAAATTTTTAAAAAAAGAAAGTTAAAAAAATTAACTTTGAAAGACTAAAGAATCATGGGGAAAAAGCCATGAATTCTATGTGCAGTATTTCCCTAGCACTGGAGTTCTGCTCTTCTCATTGATCAGTAAACTTGGTCTTGGCTGGCTGTTCTTGTTGATCTTCTGGGGTGGGGGCCTGTTGCCGAGGTTCCCAAATGTCTTTGCTGGAGGTGGAATTGCCCCGCCCTTGTGGGTCCAAGCTAAGTAATCTGCTCGGGTTTGCTCTTGGGAGCTTTTGTTCCCTGCAAGCTTTCTGTACAGCTTTGGAGAACGAGAGTGAAAATGGCAGCCTCCTAATCTCCACCCCAGAGGAGCCGAGAACTCGGGGCTCCACTCCTCAGTGCGCCCCCAGGGAAAAGCAGTCAATCACTCCCGTCTCCCCAGTCTCCAGCCACACTCTGTGCTCACCCGACCTGTGACCGAGAGTTTCTGTATCTGGAACACGACCCTGTGTGGAGTCTCCAAACCCAACAGATCCCCGCAGTGCGCTCCCGTGCTGCCCCTCCCGGGGGAGGAATGGGAGTCTCCCTGGATCTGCCACTTGTTGGGTCCCTGCTGGAGGAGCAGTGGCCCGACTGTGCCACAGATCATGGTTTCTGGCAACCCCGAGCTGAGAGCCTGCGCCTCGGCTCCATCTCTGCAGCCAGCTTCTCCACTCTGATAACTGGGAGCTCTGCAGCACTCAGGCACCCCTGGTCTTTCTGTGACCCCAAGGGTCCTAAGACCACACTGTCCCAGCAAGGGTTCCACCCCCCACCCCACCCCCCCACCCCCCACCCCCCGCTTAGCCACTGGAGTGACATCCCTCAGTGGAGACTTCTAAAATTTCCAATTTGGGGCTCTGCTGCTCTATCACTTGCCAATAGTGGCAGGCGGAGGCCCCCTCCCCCACCGTCTATCTTCCCGAATATCACCTCAGATTCATTTCTCTGCATGTCCTACCTTCCAGAAAGTGGTCATTTTTCTGTTCAGAGAGTTGCTGCTATTCTTTTCTTCGATCTCCTGTTGAGTTCGTAGGTGTTCAGAATGGTCTGATCCCTATCCAGCTGAATTCCTGGGACCAGACGAAATTTAGGTCTCCTACTCCTCTGCCATCTTGCTCCTCCCCAATCCAGTCACTTTCTAATAGGCTTATCAAATTCAGTATCTTTTAAGTCATTTTTGATTTAAAATTCATCCACAGTCAGTGTCCCCCAGTCTTGCTGTTTTCCCTGGAATTGATGCAATGTTTTGGTGACTTATGTGAACAAAGACCATAAGAGAATTCTTGGTCTGCTTCTCAAGCCTCGATCTACCTTGGCTCTGTGCAGACCTCGTTCTCCAGTTGGATTCTTAGGTCTGACTTCTTCCATACAAGCACATTCTAAACCCCCATCTTGGCTTCCTCTGCTCTGAGACCCCTCTGCATACCCAATGGTGAACTCGCATTTGCTCAAGCATGCTTTCTCTATTTCTCTCTCTCACCTAATTTCTGAACCTTTTCTTATAAGCACTGGATGCTGATGCTTACTCCCACATCCTCCTGAGACCACTCTCCGTTGTTCCTACATCACATCCCAATACAAGTCTGTAGAACGACCCCCCAGAGCCTCAGATGGGAGCAATGAGACCTCTCTCCCCTCTCCACACTGAGTTTTACAAATCCATCTGGGATCGTAGAAATTGGCAAAATATAAATTTCTGATCTTTTTCTTTTCCTTTCTCCTTTTATTGCCTAGCTAATGGAGTCTTTAGTTGATCTGAAGTTTTTGGAAGAGGGGGTGAAGGACAGAAAGCCAGTTGGGATCACATGTTTTCACATTTTTCTTGTCTTCAATCTAAATCAAATAAAGAATTTAGCATCTTTATTTTCCGGTATTTTTACTGACATTCTGTAGTGTAATTAGTGTCCTCTAATTTAGCCACCTGAACCATGGATGCTTAAGGCCAAAAGAGATTTTTTTAAATTCACATATTTTGTCACAGATTCTTTGGGAATTAAAAAGCAGCACTCTCTACATATAAGGCACAGTCCTAGGTTCAGGATTATCCTGTTAAAGTGATTGTGGTAAGCTACCTGGGAGAAATGAGATATTCAATTTGGGTCTTGAAGGAAGAGGTTCTGTTGCTAGTGGATGGAGAGATTAGATGGGGGGGGTGGGAGGAAAAAGTTAAGACTCATTAAATGTAAGTCCTGTTCTACCATATTCTTATATATGTGTGTATGTGTATGTGTTGCCATCAGATTTTTTTCTAATTTCATATATTTCCTTTTTTTTCTTTTTCTTCTTTTCTTAAATTAACATAAAATGTATTATTTGTTTCAAGGGTACAGGTCTGTGATTCATCAGTCTTACACAATTCACAGTGCTCATCATAGCACATACCCTCCTCAATGTCCATCACCCAGCCACCCCATCCTTTCCCATATTTCCAATGACATTAGTAAATGTTTAAAGAAAATTTTAAAAAATAACTCAGAGCCACTGAAGCATTTCTCAGTCTTATTCTTTGATTTGCAGCATCATGAGCAAATGTCACTCTTATCCCTGAACATTTTTCTTCTCTTAGAAACAAGATTGTACAAAATCATGCATTCTAATTTCTCCCTCAGCTTCTCTGATCTCTTTCTTATGAGTCTGCTTCATTGTTTCTTTTCCTACCCCTTTTTTCTAACTGCATATCACTCCTTAGTTTCATTCCTTGGCCATTTGCTTTTCTTCCCCAAGAGATTTTCTAGAATTTTCAGGTTTTATCAGCCCATAAAAATGATTGTTATTTCTGGTGCTCTCCCCTTCCCTGGTCTCCAGCTTCCTCATAAATTGCCATTCAACATATTTATTTAGATGATTAGTTGTTTATTGAGTACCTACCATCTGCCACCTCTGTGCTAGAGTCTTGAGATTCAAAGATGAAAAGCAAAATCTCTCCTCGTGGTTACAGTAGAGCCCAAACAAGATATTTCCCATCCCAAACTCTCTTTTCTTTAACATTTTTATTTCAGTGTGTAACATCATCATTCTCTAAGTCAAAAAACCATCTTCCTTTCTTTTTTACTCCCTACATTGTCATGTCATCAATATCTCGGTATCTTATCTTGCCCTTAAAATTCCCATGACTACCACCCTATGATAATCCCCTAACTAAATAACTATCTAACTGGTCTCCCAATTTGGCTCTGGTATCTGATTGCACAAGTATGTCCTGCATGATATTGTCAAATTAATCTTCCTGAGTTACCATGATAGACATTTAGCTTGTGCTTTGATATCCAATCTACTGCACAGCCAATATGTCATATTCATATCTGCCCCTCATATTTTGAAGAGACTTCCTGTATTTAGAGAAGTTCCACATGATAAGTTCTGCTTTTGTACATAAGATTCAGACCTAAAATCCCAGCCTTCCTTGCAGCTAGGAAGCAGGCATATGACCGGAGCTCCACCAATCTGATATATCCACCTAACAGTTTGATTTGGAAATGAACAAGTTCTCTATGAAGTTTCCATTCTTTGTTGATGCTAGTAGGGATTGAAGCATGCAATTTTTGGAGATGGCAGCAATAGTGATGTTGCTTTCCCAATGATTACAAAGCGAAGTTCTTGTGCAGAAGTGACATGAGGGGTAGGCAAATGCACTGGCTTTTAGAACCAGTAAAGCCACAAAAGAGGAAGGAATTTCCTCATCAGGCCATTGTTCTGTAACATTGTTCTATTCTTGAAAGCTTAACTTCAATTCTGATCCTAGCCCTCACCTTAACCCTGTGAACAACCCCAAAAATACTTTCTGGGCATAATCAGCCAAGTCCTACTCTTGGATTGGAGATACTCAACCTAGAATAATCTCCCTATCCCTCTTACCAATGTTTACCTTATTTTGTTACATCCTACTAAGTCTCTTTTTCTATAAACACTTTTCCCAAGAGCTTTATTTGAATTATTTTCTTGCTGTCTAACCTTTTACTTAACTTGAATCTAACTCAGTACTTGGATTATATTTTATATTTATTGCTTATTACTTAATGTATAGAGCTATCTTCCTACTAAATTCTAGGTTACCTGAAGGTGTCTACTATATCTTTTTGAGTCCCAGAATTTGGCCCAGGGTCCTGCACATACCACATGTATAAAACAGAATGGCAAGGACCTCTCTACTTGCTACTGCTGTCATCCATTCTAACATGATGCTAGCAAGTAAAGCCTGTTAAAACTCTGAGGTTCTCAATTCACTCTCAGATAAATTTCAAGTCCTTCAGCTGGACACTTTGAGCCCTCTACAATCTAGTCCCAATTTCCCTTTCTCCTGAGAATGCTCACCAACCTGAGTATCTTAAGAATATTTGAAATTGTATGCTATTTTTCTTTCCAACCATAAGTCAATCATTTCAAGAAATTTTTTAAAAAGCAAATAAATCTCAGTATAGACTTTTGGTCAACCTCATTGTTTTGTGTCTATGACTATCTATATACTTGGTTTCATGGTTTTTCTGTATATGATTTTACATCATAAAAGTCCTTAAAATAGGAACACTACTCATTTTTCTGATTCAGTTTCTGATTCTAATTTAGTTGATTACTTTGCTCAGGACCTCACTGAACTAAAAGTGTTGACTGGGTGTTCTTTTCTAAAGAGTTGACTGGAGAAGCACAATTCAGGTGGTTGGCAAAATTCATTCCCTTGTGGCTGTATGACTTCAGGGCTCCTCTTCTTCCTGGCTGTCTGCTAGAGGCTGCTCTGAGGCCCTATGAGCTGCCTGCAGTTCCCAGCCACATGGTCCTCTCAGAGAGTAGCTTACAACATGGCTGCTTACTTCTTTAATGCCATCTGGGTTATCTCTCTCACTCCAGTCTACAAAAATAGAGCCTTATATAGTGTAACTCAGTCAAGGTAGTAACATTCCATCTCCTTTGTCACATTCAATTGGTTAGAAGCAAGTCACAGGTTCCACCTGTACTCAAGAAAAGGGAATTACCATGTGGGTGTAAGTAGAAGGTCACCTTAGGGTATATCTGCTACAGTGAACTTTTGGCCAAATTTTTTTTTTAAGTGTGAATATACTTTGAAAATTAAGACACTGTAGTAAGCAAAGCAACTTTCACATTGTGATTTCACAGGCAAAACTACTGCACTGTTTAGAAAGGAATATATACTATTAATTCAACTGGTTTGCTGTGGCTCAGGATGATGAATGCCGTCTCATATTTAATTGATCTAATTCCTTCTCTAGGCTGACAATATTTTTACTGCCAATTTTCAATTAAATTGTTTCTCTCAGGCCATCTTGACCTCTCAGTGCTCAGTTCTGAGGAGTCGTCTGGAAGCCTTCATCTAAGTAATGGTGTCTACCAAATTCAACAAATTCTTTGCAGTATGCCAGTAAATACAGGCAAACTAGACTTTCTAATATACTGACCCAGCCGGAATTACTAGTTCAAAAATACAAAGTTTGTCACCCTATTCTTGGATCATTTCCCTACAGAGAGGAAAATAAACCTTAGGAAGGCTGTGTTTCATAGCATCAAACACTGGACTTAAATAGAGTTCAATCAATCCTGCTGGCATAACTCAAAGAGTAGCTGAGATTGAAACACCATTTCTGCCAGTGATGATACTTAAATTCTGCCATTAAATGAAATCCTGGGCAAAGAGGTAAATGAAGGGTTAAATTTAAATGTCTGATGTGCATCCCCCTAGATCGTGCCCCTTACTGTGGGGAAGAGAAGATACTGGGATGTTTTCTTTTATAAATATTTCCTATGTAATTAAATATCCTGCCTTAGAAACTATTTACAGTGTCTGATTCACAGCATCCTATTTCATAGAAAGTACTGTATTCTAATTATACAACCTCAGGTTGACTATAAGGAAAACACCGTTCAGTTATATCTTTTCCTATCCAGCTACCAAAAGAATTAATTATAGATGGAATATATTGTCCTGACCATATACTTTGCCCTGTTAACATATAGAACAAATTAATATTTAACCATTATTTCTCTGTCATGTTTTTTAAAAGATTTTATTTATTTATTTATTTATTTATTTATTTGAGGGAGGGAGAACGAGAGAGAGACCAAGCATGAAGGTGGGGAGGGAGGACAGAAGGAGAGGGAGAAGTAGACTCTCCATGGAGCAGAGAGCCTGAGGCGGGGCTGAATCCCAGGACCCTGAGATCATGACCTGAGCCAAAGGCAGATGCTTAACTGACTGAGCCACCCAGGTGCCCCAGCTCTGTCATGTTTTAAGTGTATTGACCATTTTCATTATAACAGAGATCTACATAGATATTGCACAATTTGCTTCTTCCTGAAAGAAAATAAAAAATTTCCATGAAAATTTAGTTCATATTGATATTACTCAATTGAGTAATATGTCCTTGCACCTTAAATTTCCTCTATTGGCAATGAAAATTGAATGCACCAGTTTAATTCTATAGTTATAAAAATTGTATTCAATATTTCTGGATAATTATATAGCTCAAGCCATCTCTGACATTTTCCTCTGTTTTTCTTTGGGGTGACACATTTTCATCATTTGTTAATTTACTGATGATGATGATGACGATACCTAATCTTTATTGATCATCTACAATTTGCCAAGCACTTTAAGTGAAGTACTTAAACATCTATTACCTCATTAAGCTTCACAACACCTTATAATGATCCCCATTTAAAGATGAGAAAACAGGTTTAGAAGTTAATAATATGTCCAAACATCACACAGGTGGCAGATTCAACACTCAGACCCAGTTCATTCTATCATGAAATTAATTTGGCCTCTATACCCTATTCCAACCCCATGTCTTTTTAGTGGTTGAATTTTGTGAATCAACAATATGTTGGTCATAGAAAAATATATAAATCTCCAACATGTGTAAGCTGGAAACATTTTGACACTCTGTGCATAGTTATTACAATATTCTTTTTTCATACATTTGATAAGATTGCCACAAATATGGCACTGTATTTGACAATGTACCAGATTAAAGTAATTTTAGCTTCAAAATATCTGTGTTAGATATGATCTTGTTCTATAGCTTAGCAGAATGTGCATATCTTCCATTTGATATGATGCTTTCCTTAAAGGTGTTAATATATGCTATGATCATTTTGTAGAGTCTCCCTAGAAAACTTAGTGGCTAGATATAATTATATGCATGTTACCAATACAGAAAATGTATACAAAGAGACACATATTTTGTAATAAACTAAAAAGTGAATACTGACTGTCACAATATCAACAATATTCTTAATACCTTTTTAAGATTATAATCTTCACAAATGGGTAAATGAAACAGGGTAGCAAGATGGAGATGGAAGCTGTAGTAGTTTTCTAAAGATGCCATAACGAAGTATCAGAAACGGAGTGACTTAAGCAACACAAGTTTATTCTCTCAAAATTCTGGAAGCTAGAAGTCCAAGATTAAGGTGCAGGCAGGTTGGGTTTCTTTTGAGGTCTCTCTCCATAGAGTGCAGATGCCCACCTTCTCCCTGTCATCATATAGTCTTCCTTCTGTGTGTATCTGTGTCCTAATCTCTCTTCTTACAACAACACCAGTTATGTTGGATTAGGGATCACCGACATAACCTCATTTTTACTTAATTACCTCTTTAAAGGTCCTATCTCTAAATAAAATCACATTCTGAGACACTAGGGGGTTAGAACTTCAACATATATATTTTTGGGAGAGACACTATTCAACCTATAACAGAGGGATATACTTATATCTTCCTAGCAAATAATAAAAACACTCCTTTGGGTTGGTGCCAATTAATCCTTCCTATTTTGGGGGTGTGATTTCTTAATCACAATTGTCAGTAAGTTATTTCAGAAAATAAAAAAGTAAAAAATCTTACGTAGAAGTCATAATTTCTACCCCTCAAAAGAAAACAAACCAACAAGTAGTTAAAATTTGCAAAATGCAAAAATTTTCTCCTAAATCTCAGTCACGTACTCTACTATCCATCTCACACTATATAGTAAATAATTTTGACAAATTGTGCAAGATCAGTTTTTGGTAAAGGAAATAGTACTTTTTTTTCCCTATTGACTTTTATTATAAAAGTAGTGATGTGTCCCATGAGCACAACTGAAAGAGTCTCATGACCAGTCATCACATATCTGTTGCTTTTGGATCAGTTCCATCTGCCAACCCTTCAAATAAGCAAGTGATAAGTAGCAGTGACCCATGTGGCTCCTACATTGCATAGGGATTACAGATTTGTTTGGTTTTGCAATTAACACATTGTACTGTACCCTTCCTGAAATTTGTGATCAGGGCTACACAGGCCTAATTATTTGCTAATTCATCCTCACGTCTCACTTTGACTGGGGTTTGGCAAAGAACTTATAGTGGCAATTTAAGTTTAATGTTGGGGTTTTTTGATAGCATCAGGTAGTGATAAAGAAGAAGGTAGGATGACTATTTTTAAATGTCATAAAGCAGAGGTTATTGTTAATCATGTGTATTAAATTATGGACCACTTTGAAGAATTTATGAAAATTATAGAAGTTCATTTGCCCATAATCCCACAAAATTTTACAACATATTTTAAAGAGTTTAGATTTTTTTTGTAAATCAGTAGACCTCAGTTTAAAAATGTCTTCATTTAAAAAAACAAAACTTTAAAAAAAAAAGAGGGGGGCACATGGGGGCTCAGTTGGTTAGGCATCTGACTGTTGATTTTGACTCAGGTCATGATCTCAGGGTCATGAGATCGAGCCTCACATTGGGCTCCATGCTGGGAATGGAGCCTGCTTAAGATTCCCTCTCTTCTCCCTCTCCCTCTGCCCCTCTCTCCTCCTCTCTCTCTTTCTCCCTCCACCTCTGCCACTCACTCTCTTTTTCTCCCTAAAAAAAATAATAATAATAATAATAAAATTAAAAAGGCTTGGAGATACCAGTCTCACCTCAGGGACACAGAGTTCAAAAGAACCCAGCTTCTGATTAGATTAATACTAAGTTCCACACTGATGACCTAGAAAATGGTAAAAAGATTTATCTCAAACTATGAAAACTATTTTTCTCAGACTCTACTTCTACATAAAATGTCTGGCTTTCAAAAAAAATAACAAGGTATACAAAAGGTTAAAAACAATTCCCAAGGAACAAAGCAATCATCCAAACCAGACCCAGATATGAGACAGATGTTAGAACTATCTGAAAGGGTATTTCCAAATAACTATGATTAATATATTAAAGGATCTAACGGCAAAGGTGAACAACATGCAAGATCAGATGGGTAATTTTAGTAGAGCGATTAGAAGTATAAAAATTAAACATAAATGCTTGGTATGTATAACACAGTAACAGAGTTAAGGAATGTCATCAATCATCTGATAGGTGAACTCAACATAGCCAAGTAAAAAATAATTAAGTATATGTATGTATGTATGTATGTATTTATTTATTTAAAAAAATTTTAAAGTTCTTATTTATTTTTTGACAGAGAGAGACAGCAAAAGAGGGAACACAAGTAGGGGAATTGGGAGAGGGAGAAGCAGGCTTCCCACTGAGCAGGGAGCCTAATGCGGGGCTCAATCCCAGGACCCTGGGATTATGACCCCAGGTGAAGGCAGACACTTGACAACTGAGCCACCCAGGCACCCCAAGAGATAATTAAATTTAGTTAGATCTATAGAAATCACTCAAACTGAAGCAGAGAAAAAACAGCAGGGGGAAAAAAAACATGAGGAAATATCCAAGGGCTATTTTTTATTTGTTCCAATTATACTTAGTTTCAGTTTAAAATATTTTTAATTTCCTTAAAGATTTAATTCATGCATTTTTTAGAAGTCTATGTTTTATTTTTCAAATATTTGGATATTTTCTGTTATTGGTTTCTAGTTCTATTTCAATAAGTCAGTTATATTTTATATGATTTCTATTCTCTTAAGATTTATAAGGTTTGCTTACAACCCAGAGTATGGTCTATCTTCCTGAATTTTCCATGTGTATTTGAGAAAAATATGTATTCTGGTGCTATTGGATGGACTGTTCTAGAAATGAGTGTCAGGTCAAACTGAAGGTCCTGTTTTAATCATCTACACTCTTCCTTATTTTCTACCTACTTCTCTTCTTCATTTATTAAAAAGGATGTTATTATCTCCAATCCACAGAGTGGCCCAAAATATTTGAAAAACACATATCTGATAAATAAAGAACTTGTATCTAGAATATACAAAGAATTTTCAAAATTCAACAGTAATAAAACAAAACCCCATTTTTTTAAATGAGTAAAACATATGAACATACACTTCACCAAAGAAGAGATACAGAGGACAAATGAGCATATGAAAAGATATTTCATCTCATTAGTCACTAGAAAAATGCAAAATAAAATCACAATGAGTTATCACTACTTATCTATTAGAATAGTGTTGATAATATTAGAATGTATAATATTATATAACCAACAACCTCAGTATTTACCCAAGAGAACTGAAAACATATATTCACACACAAAAACCTATATGTTAATATTTATAACAGCAATATTCATAATATCTAAAAGCTGGAAACAGTCCAAATGACATTTAACAGAAGAATGGATAAACAAACCATGGTATTTCTATATAATGGAATACTACTTGGAAATAAAAATGAAATATTGACCCGTGTAATAATAAGAAGGAAACGTAAAAACATATTTTTCAAAGTGAAAAAAGCGAAAACCAAAGGCTATATATTGTATAATTCCATTCATATGACATTCTTGAAAAGACAATCTAAAAGGCTAAGAATCGGGGCACTTGGGTGGCTCAGTTCGTTAAGCATCTGCCTCTGGCTCAGGTCATGATCCCAGGGTCTTGGGATCGAGCCCCACGTCGGGCTCCCTGCTCAGTGGGGAGCCTGCTTCTCCCTCCCTCCCTGCTTGTGTGCACTCTCTCTGTCAAGTAAATAAAATCTTTTAAAAATTTTTAAAAAATAAAAGGATAGGAATCAGATCAGGGGTTGAGAATGGAGAAAGTGTTGACTACAAAGGAGCAGCATAAAAGAATTGTGGGTGCCTTAGAACCATCCTGCATGTTGGTAAATACACAACTTTATATATTTGTCGAAACCCATAGAAATAAACACCACAAAGAATTTAGGCAAAATTTTTATAATATCAACCACATTGTCAGGGGACCCAAAGATGGAATACAGAGCCTGACAATCATACCACGTAAAATGTTAACATTAGAGGAAGCTGGATGAAGGCTATTTGGGAATTCTGTGTACTATCTTCAAGCCTTAAAAGTATAAAAAAATTTAAAAATAAAAAATAAAATTATATAAAAATTAAAAAGTTTAAAAAAATACCTGGTTGCATCACTATTACTTAATATGACACTACCTTAACACCAAAAAAAAAAAGGATATAATCTCATAACAAAGCAAAGTTCCTAAAATTTACTAAATGTAATGTTTAAAACACAAAAAGTTTGGAGTTAATTACTCCAAACGTATCATTTTCCATTTCCTTTCCTGACACATTTTAAATACACATTTGTCTAGGAGGTGTTCAGGAAAGATCTCTGAATGAATAAATGAGTTAACAAATGTTCAAATTCAACTCGTCATCTTCCCCTTAGTCCCAATGACTTTTAATTTCACAATTTTATTTAATAATAACTATTTTTCTCAGCACCCCAGGCTCAAAATCTTGGTGTCCTTTTTAACTCCAGGTTTTTATGTCAACACTTCTCCCCACCCTATATCCATCAAGTAAGTCACCAACCATGCCGTTTCTATCCCTGCTTTTCATTTGCTACTCCTTATCACAACAGTTAAGGCTGCCATAAATTTTCATGCATGTGATTTCAATATGATTTTGAATAGCTCCCTTTTGTAAAATGGCTGCCAGATAAATCTCCCTTACTCTGATGATGGCATAATAATGCTCCTTAACTTTCAGTGATTCACCATTTCCTACTAAATAAACTATTACTTCTTTAGGGCAGTTAGTGGCTTCAAGTATTTCCCAAAACAGGCAAGCTGAACTGTTCATTATTTCCCAAGGACAGTATCAATTTTCACAGTTTTCGTGCCATTGTTATTATTATTCCTCCCACTGGAAAGTGCTGTTCCTATCTATTTATACAGATCCAACCACTTTAGTTCCCATTTCATAGTCTTCATAAAGCTTTGCCTGATTCCCTGAAAAATGGATGCAACTCCCATCCCCTCCAAAACCCCATATGATTTTATATGACCATCTCTTAACGGATCTCATTAAATTTTTACCTTGTATTATGATTATTTAACCATCTTATCTACTGCCTCTTTTTATATTGTAAATAAAATGGAAAGAAGGGCTGTGATTCATCTCTATTTTTAATATTCCTTACTAGACCAAGAAAAGTGCCTGGCATGTGACCATTAAACAATAAATAGTAACTTAATTAATCAAATGTCGATAGATGAATAACTCAATGTTATCTAGGTTGTGACGGGGGAAGTAAAGTTGTACTAGAGTTTTATTTTTAAAAAATAAGTTGTTCCTTTTCTTCTATAAAGAAGACGATTAGAGAAGAAAATTAGCTTAATAGCAAAGAACACCAATGCTTATTCACAATGTCTGCTGGCCACTGGACCCACTATTTTAGTCAAAGGCACATTGGGGACTGCATAAAATTCTTCAAGAAGCTTCTATGACAACAAAAGAAGACAGCCAGTCTCCTTCAGTCCTTCGAGCTGACTTTGTGAGCTCTGGCAATGGCTATCTTGATTTTAGGAATATAAGATTTTCCATCAGTTTCCATGTACTGAAAAAAAAAAGTATTAAGACACTTGCTTTATCTCTTTTACATAAAAGAAACTAGACTGTACAGGAAGAACACTAGAGAATTTACCTCAGATAATAGCAGTGTCAGTAGAAAGCACCTGCTGACCTATACAAAATTAAGACCTCACATGACACATACATCAAAGATACACATCAAATTAAATTCTAATACTCCAAATGATACTTTTCTTTATTAAACATGACTGAAAGCAAGAGCCTATGAGTGACAGGTATTTTCCTACTCAGACATTAGGTAAAGGATATTTTATGGCTGAAACATTTTTTAAACATCACATCGAAAGTCCCAAACAAAGCACACTGGTATTCTTTTTTTTCTTTTAAAAGACCAAGTCTTTCTTAGTGCTATTTTCCCACTGTGAAATATTTTGCATATTTACACAAAATTATTGGAAAATGTTTCACTTAGCCAGACAGATATTGCCTAAAATCATTCATGAATATATGAGAGATTAAGTACCCTACGAGACTTCAGCTACTTCATTCGCAGGACACATCAACACATGAATAACTAACCTTATTCATCTGGTGGCTAGTGTTAGAGAAGAACCCAATGTTGAAACAGCAATAATCTACCTCTAGGTTATTCAATTTGGCCTTTAAAATGTTGGCTTTGGGGCACCTGGGTGGCTCAGTCGGTTGAGCATCTGCCTTTGGCTCAGGTCATGATCCCGGGGTCCTGGGATCGAGCCCCACATAGGGCTCTCTGCTCAGTGGGAAGCCTGCTTCTCCCTCTCCTTCTGCTGCTCCCTCTGCTTATGCTGTGTCTCTCTCTGCCAAATAAATTAATAAAATCTAAAAAAATAAAAAATAATAAATAATAAATAAATTTTAAAAATGTTGGATTTAACATTTCCATACTCACCTCTTACTACTTTTATTTCCCCTCAGATAAATAACAGTGGAATTTTTAAAAATTCAACTGTTTATGGCAATACATTGGATATAGATTCTGTGCAGAGCCAAACTGTTCCAAACTCATTGTTTGGTATCATTTAGGTAAACTTTTTTTATAGCCCTGCACGCATGGTCAAAAACTTCCTTCCATGGCCGGATTGTAATATTTTCTGCACATAGCCAGCTCTTTAAATGGTCATCTATATTGGAGCTTTTCCTAAACTCACCTCTACTCTTAAATCATCATCAAAGATTATAATAGTTTTCACTAATAAATCTAGAATACACCTGTTCACACAAATTTTGGATTAATTCATGTTAAATGTGTAATAATCTGTAAAGCCCCTATTCTCAATACTGCTGAACCCTCACTTTAAGAAAAACTGCAATTAAAAAAAGGAAGAGAGTTTTTAAAGGAAGTCTCTAGTGAATCCTTTTGCAAAGTAAGGAATCACATTCTAACTTATCTGTTTTGCAACTTGAGAAACAAGATTCTCGTGCCTGTGTCTCCAGTAGAGGAGATGAGAATGAGGGCAAAGAGCATCTCTTGGCTGGCCCAGGAGGAAAGGGTAAGATGGGAGGAGACGGCAGCCGCCCGGGTTCTCTCCCTAGAAAGTTAAATGCCAGCAGGGTTAGGCCTTGCCAATATAAATACAATCACAATGATGGTATAAAAAGACATGTATTTTCACCTCTATTGACTTTTCACGTTCATGGGATAATTATTGTAACATTTTCTTAAAGGGCAAAAAGCTTTTGATGATGAATACATCTCATTACATGGAATTTTACGTGTAATCCTTACATGAATCTCATTGTAATTCAGTGGATGAATTACGTGTTAATGCTAGCATAACAAGCCTTTAACCTATTTGACTTAATTACAGGCATATCATGAGATTTACTGGGAAAAGGTTTCTTCCCCATGCTCTAAAAAGTCTTTTCACTTTTTTAACCCTCTGATTAAACCTTTGGAAGGCTGTATCAGCTTCTGTTACTCACAATCTGTCTCTTACTCCCACGTCCTATTGACTTCATCTATAGAAACAGGACAAAACATAGAGGACATTATCTTGTTTAACTTGATGAATTTCTGTCTAGAGGTTGGGAGCTCCCGGTATACCTGGCCCGTTATGAGAAGAACCTTTTTCAAATCAAAGATGTCGTGAAATAGCAAGAACTTGGCCTGGGACTTGGAAATCTAGTTCTGACGCTCACTAACAGAGTAGCTTTAGAAAAGTCAGTTAATCAGCATGAATCCAGCTCTCTTTTCTGTTAAATGGAGTTAATTACACTCACCTGCTTACTCACAGAGTTTTGGTGAAGACTTAACAATGTAATGTTAAGTGGTGTTTGGAATAGTGTTGCATAAAAAGTAAAACACAATACAATTAAAGTGTTGATAAAGAAGGAAGAAGAGGAGGAAGGGGAGGGGGAGGAGAGTGAAGAGGAAAGGAAGGAAAAGAAAAAAAAGAAGAAAAAGAATATTCAACAGTATTACAATAAATTAACACTTTAAAGAGAATTAATAAATATGCAATGCATGTGTGTACAAATGTACACAAAAGGGGCACATGACAGAAATAACCTAATTCAGAAAAGGACTCCCAGAGCTAACAACAACTAATCTGAGATTTGAAAAACAATTAGGAAAGAATTAGAATGAGAATTGTGTTGGGGATGAGGTAGATTATGGAAGTGAGACAGAGCAGGGACTGGACTTGATCCCCTCAATCCTGACCATGAAACCAGTGTTACTTCATAGCTGAAACGCTATGTCCCTTGAGTAGCATGTCTTGCACAAATGCAAAAGCAAGATACTTACCAAAGGCAGATTCAACTACGAAGACGGGCGAAGTCTGAACCAAACCAGTCTGCATCAAGGTGCTGACACTCCACTGACTTATCCCTATTATAATACTAAAAATCACGCGGGGGGTGGAGATTGAACATGCTAATGAGACATGAGATGCATAACAAAGCATGTTCTGTCCACTGCACATGCACACCCAATGGGCCATGCCGCTACTTTCTCACCTTAGCCTCTTTAAAACTCTCCCCAAGGGACGCCTGAGTGGTTCAGTCGGTTAAGCATCTGCCTTCAGCTCAGGTCATGATCCCAGGGTAGGTCATGATCCCAGGTCCTGGAATCGAGCCCCAAGTTGGGGCTCCTTATTCAGTGGGGATCCTGCTTCTCCCTCTCCCTCTGCCCTTCCCCCTGCTTGTGCTCTCTCTGTCAAATAAACAAAGTCTTTAAAGATAAACAAACAAACAAACAAATAAAAGCTTTCCCTGACCTTTGTTCACAGAATTGGCCTGAAGGACCCTTTCCTTTGTGCTGTCTCCCTTGTGCTCCAACATAAGCTCTAATAAAAATCTTGCCTGGAATTCTCACTTGGCCCCAACCAGTTTGGAGAGCCCAAGGACCCGAGTCAGTAACAGAGGTAAGAAGTCCCAGTCTTCCTGATACAGATAGTAATTTGTTCCTTACTACAAAGTCAGAACCCAGTAAAAATGTTGTTGAATGAAAGAGAGAGCATATTTGAGCATAGAGTATAAGATGAGAAGGGTTGGAGATGAGGGTGAGAGGGAAGTGGAGGGTTGGGTTTTAGAGTGGTGACTGTCTACTGTATGAAGAACTCCATGGAGAGGGATGGGGGCAGAGAAGCTGGCTGGGAGAATATGGCAGCAATTCCATGGCCTCGGAGAGACAGGGAAAAGCTTGACTGTTGATTGGAAGTGGGGCATAAATAAGGATGGTCTGAGGAAAGGGTTGAGGAAACACTGGCATCCCAGTTTTGACAAGGATGAGGGCACTAAGCAGAGATTCTAAACCTTCCTCCCAGTCACAGGAGCATATGACAAGAGTTAAAGAACTAAAATTCAACAGAGTAAATTTAAAGATCTAATTGGCTTTATTCAATGATTCATGAACTAGGCAGCATCCCATCTAACAAATAGAAAGGTACTCCAAGGAGTTGTATAAAATAGAAGGTTTTATAGGCGGAAACAGGGCTGGACAAGGAAGTTATTAGCCAAAGGGGAAAAAAGGATTATCTTAGGCAAAGTCACCTTCCTTTAGGGGGAAGGGTAGGGGCCTTAGCATGCAGACTACCTCACTAGTGCTGATCAGGAAATTCCAGACAGAATGGTTTAAAATTCTCCTGGGAGAGGCTGAGACTACACTTAGGGTAGGTATTAAATCTTGGTGGGGCTTAACATAAGTGACTCTATTTTGGGCCTGTTGTTCTTTTTAACAATTCCTCCCCTTTTTTTCAAACTCAGCCTGAGAGAAGTGATCAAAATGTAAGGCATTAAGGCATTAATGCCACTCTCAACTACTGCTTTATATTTCTAACAGCTTTTGTTGATTCTGGATTTTTTTGCTGAATTTCTGTGGTATTCAGAGATTCATAACTCCAGGAATACAATGTTTTAGTTGGTCATTCTCTGTTTTCCATTTTTGATGTTCCAGTCTTAAGGAGATCATTTGATTGGTGGTCAGTGGTTGTGAGCATGCACTTAAGGCTTTTGAAAGAATACAGTGCAGCAGGAAGATTATTATGATGACTACAGGTAGGATAATTCCCAATGTTTGGAGTGCACTTTGGAGCATGGTTTCCAAGACCCAAAATAATCAAAGAAAGACCCCATTGAAGAAGTCATCATTTTAAGCCATATGGTTTGCTCAGTGATCTAATATAGCTGAGTTTCAGCTTCCCCAGAAGTGGTAATCCTGGTAGAGTAGGTGGTGGTAGCCACAGCACAGATACTGCCTTGCTCGGCTAAAAGATAATCCTGTTTCAAGAACAACTTTAGCCAGAAATTCTAGCATCTTTGCTAGATGACGTCTTACCAATAGAATCTGCAATGTCTCCAAGAGTTCAGGAGAGGTTTTTGATCATATTCTTATTTCTATTTACTCCTAAACCATGGGTCAGTCAGATTTTTAGCATACGTGGGAAGAAAATCTCCTAGCTTGAAATAAAAAGTCATCCTAAATGCCTCATAAAGATGGATGCTGTATTACAAAGAGATGGTGAGGTCTTTTAGTGAGTGGAGTCAAATCTGATCTAGATAATCATGGGAACACA